>NC_137261.1:38314037-38664037 GCF_053477335.1 Acartia tonsa
GATACAGAGATAGGAAATAAAAATTGTGTTGACCCACTTCATTGATCTTATGTAGGTACCAGGGATACAGAGATAGGAAATAAGAATTGTGTTGACCCACCTCATTGATCTTATGTAGGTACCAGGGATACAGAGATAGGAAATAAGAATTGTGTTGACCCACCTCATTGATCTTATGTAGGTACCAGGGATACAGAGATAGGAAATAAGAATTGTGTTGACCCACCTCATTGATCTTATGTAGGTACCAGGGATACAGAGATAGGAAATAAGAATTGTGTTGATCCACCTCATTGATCTTATGTAGGTACCAGGGATACAAAGATAGGAAATAAGAATTGTGTTGACCCACTTCATTGATCTTATGTAGGTACCAGGGATACAGAGATAGGAAATAAGAATTGTGTTGACCCACCTCATTGATCTTATGTAGGTACCAGGGATACAGAGATAGGAAATAAGAATTGTGTTGACCCACCTCATTGATCTTATGTAGGTACCAGGGATACAGAGATAGGAAATAAGAATTGTGTTGACCCACCTCATTGATCTTATGTAGGTACCAGGGATACAGAGATAGGAAATAAGAATTGTGTTGATCCACCTCATTGATCTTATGTAGGTACCAGGGATACAAAGATAGGAAATAAGAATTGTGTTGACCCACCTCATTGATCTTATGTAGGTACCAGGGATACAGAGATAGGAAATAAGAATTGTGTTGACCCACCTCATTGATCTTATGTAGGTACCAGGGATACAGAGATAGGAAATAAGAATTGTGTTGATCCACCTCATTGATCTTATGTAGGTACCAGGGATACAAAGATAGGAAATAAGAATTGTGTTGACCCACCTCATTGATCTTATGTAGGTACCAGGGATACAGAGATAGGAAATAAGAATTGTGTTGATCCACCTCATTGATCTTATGTAGGTACCAGGGATACAAAGATAGGAAATAAGAATTGTGTTGATCCACCTCATTGATCTTATGTAGGTACCAGGGATACAAAGATAGGAAATAAGAATTGTGTTGATCCACCTCATTGATCTTTTGTAGGTACCAGGGATACAGAGATAGGAAATAAAAATTGTGTTGACCCACCTCATTGATCTTATGTAGGTACCAGGATACAGAGATAGGAAATAAGAATTGTGTTGATCCACCTCATTGATCTTATGTTTGTACAAGGGATACAGAGATAGGAAATAAGAATTGTGTTGACCCACTTCATTGATCTTATGTAGGTACCAGGGATTTATGGAAAGACAATAATGGAGCTAAAAATTAGCTATTCTCTTATAGATTGCTCCGAGAGAAAATTATTACAATGACAAAATATTTTATGAAACAAAAAACTTTTTATCTACTCATATGCAACACGAAGCTCACTTAGATAATAAAGCCCTTGATTTAATTGGTTTGGTGGGCTGATGAAATAAAGATGGTTTAGTATCTTTTCCCTGAAAATGAGACACGATCAAGAAAACCTTAGAGAAAGGAAGGATAGACATCAATATTCAAACTGCTGCATTGTAATAGGCTAGTACACTATAAATTTCTACCATGATAAAGGTCACCTAAATACAAAAAGTTTATTTAAGTTTGTAAGAATTCTTTTTAAATATTAATTTCTTAAATTGGCATAATAAGAAAAAGTTGTGAAATCATAATATTAAGCTTGATGTCATTTCCTCTGATGTCAGATATATGTACAATTTGATTTTTTAAAAACAAAGATGTATACGTATAGGATTATTTTTTTGCATAGAATTATGAAAAAATACTGGAATCTGAAGAAAATTAATGAATTTTCTGAAATTTCTAAGTAATAAACTATTAAGAGTACATACAACTTTTAAAAAATCTTTCCAATAACTTTAATCTTATCATAAACAAATGAAATTTAAAAAAATAAAAAATTATCTTTTTTACCAAACTTCTTTTTTACCAGTCTTGAAATATAAATTGTTTAGTATTTAAAATTGTTAATGTTTAAAAACAAACCTCCCTTGTTAATTATGAAATGATATTTATTCTACATGCATAGCCACAATTACATGTATATCATATATATTTAATGCATATAATCATCATAATTTATATATTCTATATGACATACATTTATATACTTTACCCAGGGAAAAATAGATTTTGATTTAATGCTAAAGTTCTAGCTTGATAGAGGATCATCAGAAAATCCAAGGGCATTTTAATGGGATGCAATACTCTAACGCCCACTGTTGGATATTAACACTTCGATCGCATGGCCTTTGTTTAAGAAGTCCTAACTGTGCATAACAGCAGTTGGAACCATTTTAACGTCTTTAGTTATGGCGCGGTGTCGGGCTGAGATTCGATGCGCTACGTGTACAGGCAAATAGGGGTTAAAAACAGACTTATCCAGAAAATTCATCAGTTTGGTCAATACAACTCAGAATTAGCTTGACAAATGTTATGATAGAATCTTAGAATAGTTATTTCTCGTATCGTATTATAAACGGCTTTCTGCGGATATAGAATGTACAATTATAAGATTAAAACTAGTTTTTTTAGCCCCGAGGTGCCGGAGGCACCGGCTAAAAAAACTGGTTTTAATCTTATGATTGTACATTTCTATATTCGTAGAAAACTGGATATAATACAATGCTAGACATAGTTTTTTCGTATCGTATTATAAACGGCTTTCTGCGGATATAGAATGTACAATTATAAGATTAAAACTAGTTTTTTTAGCCCCGAGGTGCCGGAGGCACCGGCTAAAAAAACTGATTTTAATCTTGCGATTGTACATTTTTATATTCGTAGAAAGCTGGATATAATACGATGCTAGACATAGTTTTTTCGTATGGATGAGAACCGGTTCCTATCCACCGGATTCGAATGAATACGAGAAAACAAATTTCAAAATTTTACTTTATTTTTTTGTCTGCTAATGTTACTTTTTTATATTGGCTTTGTCTGCAAATATAATTAACTAGCGGTTGCGCTCCTAGCATTTTGAAGCTCTGTATTCGATGTTGTAAGGAAAGTAGGAAAATAGCCTAACACAACACCCAAATCTAAAAATCAAATAGACTAAAACCATCCCATGACCTATCTGAAGCTTCCCTAAAATAGAGAACTCAAGCGGTTTAGTAGTTATCGAAATCGTAAGCTACAGACAAATAAAACCTTACTACATTATATGATAGGGTTGGAAACCTACACCATAATCTAAAACCATTTATATTAACGAAATTTGCTTTCCCCCAAATATCCTAGATTCTAGATACATTACCCAATCCCTAGATCCCTGATATCTACCTATTCTCTCTTTCTTTCTTTCTTTGTAACACTAGAGCCTTTGTTTCAATCAATGCTAAGATGGGGTTACCAACCAAATCTTAAGCAGGAAATCAATTTGAAAATTTTGAATAAATCCTAAGAATAAAGTAACAGTAACTGTGTGCGTCTTTGTGTGTGTGTATCGAAGGATCTCGTTAACCGCTGAACCGATATGATTCTGCTTAATGATGTAGCTTTTCAACGGCAATTTGAAGGTTTAAAACTATTTTGGGGGTGGGAAGTCGCCCTTAAAAAAATACCTTCCCCTCCAAAAATAAAATGTTTTTTACTGTTTTGATTGTCGAATTCAGAGTACTATAGGGGAGTAGCCGCTTGTACTAAGTTAAGTATCATTTAATACATATTAGAAGCATTAGCTTGTCCAATTATAAACTTATGTAGCGCATCGACTTAATAATTTGTGTTTGTACAAAATCCTAGTTGGCAACCTTGGTTGTGTGGTACCCGCAACTTTCAAGAGATCCCCGTGTGATGCATATGAACCAGTAAAATTGTAAAGTAAGATATGCATTTGTGTCATGAAATCTAGCCCTTTGTTATGCCAATCATTTAGGATTTAATAGCTGTCTTTAAAGGATCGAATAAGGAATGCAATTGTGTTTTGGGGAGGGAGCTCTACAGAGTTATACTTTTAAATATTGGGGTTGGATCAAATCTTGAACAATTAAAAAAAACGAGGCTTTTAAATACTCAGGATCGCTGTGTCAGTTCTTTTTGGATAGCATGTTAGAATTGTCCTTTCGATTCCAAACTTTGCATTATGATTCTTGAAACAGTTAGATTCAATTTTAAAAGAGTAACAAGCTTACAATCTTTAATAAAAAAGTCCCTGTTGATTTTTTTTATAGATATTCGACTTGATGTTGTTGTCCAGTTACCATAATTTTTATTAGCAAAACTACTTTATAATTCACTTTGTCTGTCAGCCCGCCAGTCCGTGACGATATGGGGGAAATGTGATTTTCTCAGCTGCTATTCAAAATAGACGGCTGAACATTTCTTTTTCAAGTTTCCCAATACCAATGAACATATAGTATGTCTTTAATTTAAGTTAATAAATTCTATTCTATTCTATATATTCTACTTTAACCGTTTGTCTTGCTACAAAATATAAAGGTTTCGTGATTATTTTCTCAAATATATTTCTATTCTTTATCTTACCAAATCATTGAATGCTCTTAAAAACTCCTTGTCCTATTCCTATCCATGATTGTTTGTTATTCACTACTTATGGATGTTGTCATTCTTGTTGAAATTATTATTCCTAAATCGATTAGGCATCATGTAATCAACAGCATCTTTATAATCTAGTAAATATCGATACCAAATATTCTCTATTGAATCTAGATAACTACATAATATATTTACCTACGTTTTATTTGTCAATGTTTGTTTGTATACCAAAAAGCATTTTGTAAAATCAATGTCTTGATGAATTTTCGGCACATTTTGAATGAAAATTGTTGTATAGATATAAAAAGTATATGAATTATAATGGTAAAGAAATATCTCTTTTGTTGATCCATACAAATTTTGCAGGCATGGAGTTCCTCAATAGAAATAATGGGTGCATAATAATTTTACACACACATACATTAATATTAGACAAATTACTTAAGATTTGATGCATTAGAGTTAATTTTTTATTTAACTAGAGTTCCAAATACATCATGAGGTTGTCCTACATAATATACATATTATAACAGAAATTATTGTATTACATTAAAAAGCATCTATAATAAGTTAGTTAATACATTTGAATGATTTTAAAAATTAAGTTTTTTTTATAAATGAATATTTACATCCACTATTTAAGGGGTTGTTTATATGGGAATGTATTTTTACAGATATATTTATTTGTATTCAGAAAAGGTTTTCTTTATTGATACTTTTTACCTTTAAATAAATGTAAATTAAATCATAAATTGAAAGATAATTATCGTTATCTTTTTAAAGGTAAATTTGTCTTTTTATCAGGATTAGTAACTTCTGTAGAAGTCAGGTTTATAAATACATAATACAAAATAGAACATTGTTTGTCCGTTCGTGTGGAGGATGAAGGTTAAGATGTTGCGAACAGCTCGACCATTTGGGCTCGGATTTTTAGGGAATACATGGTCATACCATAGTTTCATGTTATTTACCCCCTCCCCCCTGCCTACACCAAAAAAAGTAATTTTAATAAATTGGGGCTCATCCCATACGCTCTTTAGGGCATAACAACTAGAGGCTATGTGTGATTCTATTAATTGACACATTAACTGGTTATGTACTTGATTTAAATTTATTCATCTTCCGATAAACAAGATACTTACAAAAGAATTAAACTCATTGTTTGAGATGAGTAGAAATAAATAAGACGTTTCTAATTATTTTACAAAATAAAAAAAATAATACAAATTAAATCAAGGAGAATGAAGAAAAATTCCTCGAGGTGTGAGGCCGAAAGAAGCAAAAAGACTTTTAATCTTCTTTTTCTCTTGGGAGTATTTTGAGTAATGCATCTAGTGTCGACAACCCTCTACTCAAATCAAGTCTCTGATTTAAAAGTCTTATAAAGACATAGATAACAATTATACCAATTTAGAAGTTAAATAAACAATTAGTAAGATAGATAGCAACTACTCTAATTTTCAGTGTTGATTCTGTGCATCATTAATCTTAATATTTGACAAAACACACACATAAAAAACACACAGACACACGTACATAAACCTATAAAAATAGAGTTAATTTAAAGTGCTTGCTGGCTTTCAAACGTGTGTGTTTTCATTACATTAGAACAAATTCTAATTAATAATCTACAGTTTCTTATAAAAACCTTTACTACTCCCCTAAAAAAATAAAATTTAGCGTCTAGAAGAAAGGAGGGGGAAAATTTTACCCCCATTCCCTGGACCTGAAAGAAACTTCATCGTAAAATGAACCATATAGGTTCAGCGGTTAGGATAGTGACTTACTTAGCCCCTGGAAATTAAACAACTTGATTGTAAAAAGGGGGAAAGGGATGGCAGCTATTTCAGATATTATTTGCCAAAACCTTATTACTTTCTAATATTTTGGATTTTTACTAAAAAGTACTTTTATTCTTACTCTAAATTTCCTCATTTTTCCTCAGCCCAATTAAATGCTATAATTCTTTTTGCCAAATTTTTGCCGTTCTTTTTGTTTATTTACGACATGCCTAGCATCTCTATAATGTGAAAACTCCTCTAATTTTCAAACTTATTTTTTATTTCTTATATCTAATATGTCATTATTATTATTTTACGTTTTTTTCATATTGAAATTATTTCTTTAAATTTTCATATGCTTTCAGATGTTTTGTACAAAAATCAACGTTTGTCAAATATGATTCTCTCACATATCAGATGTATATTTTTCTGAAATGAAATTTTATTATTAAGCGTTTTGTTATTTGAAAAAGCAAGAAATAAAGGGATAGATAGAAAGAAAATAATAAAATGAATCTACACCCATTAAAAAGTAAAATATCTGCACTTGCTTCAGCTTAAAATGATGGATATCAAATTCTCTTGTATTTGCATTTCCCTGCATTCCTGACAAAAAAAAGCCCTTGGCAGAAAGATCTGAGTTAGTTGCCAACTTTTATGACACACGTTGGTGTGCAAGAAGCTAAGCAATGGAACTGTCAGGAGCTTAAATTGATGTAGGTGTTATAAAGAGCTTTATTTATTTTCATCTTTTAGTTTTTGATAATTTTTTCTTTTTTTTTAGATTTCTTTACGAATTTCAGTCAGGTCCATTTTTAGCTTTCTGCACTCTTTTATTAAAAAAAACCTTTTTCTGAAGGGACATTTTACAAATTGTCTTTAAAAGCTCATGATAAATATTTTTTTGAACAAGAAGGAGAATTTCACTTCTGGGTAAATTTAAATAGTCAAAAATGAATTTTCATGGGCCGTCTATGGTTGCGAGCTGCCAGCAGTCAGCGATAAAAATTGGTGATTTAAACAAATATTAAGTCTTAAGGTTTTTTCTTCTGTTAATATATGCTCGCAGCCCGAAATACATTATACTAGGAACTCTAAAACACTGTAGTCAACACAAATACTCCACTGAGGAAAGTTGTAATTATAAATGTTTAATGAATAAATCGTGAGACTGAAGATAAATTGAAATAATTAACTAGTCCCTGCTGAGAATACAATGGGTTAAAAAAAATATTCAAATTTGACACTCTTCATTAAGCAGCACCTGACCTCGCAATTAGATTATTATTTAAACTTTATATTTTTTTTTCTTTTTAAAACCAATTTGGTATTTAAAACTTTGCATTCGAATGATATTTCTATTATAAAAACATTATTTCTTGTTTTTTTTTTGTCTCTCATTGATTCAATGTTATGAGATTTTAACTTATCTAACTTTAAATGAGTAGCAAACTAAAACAGACAATTTTTAGCTAAATGAAAAGATGAAAAGATTTTGGGGAAGGGTACCATCAAATTTATTTCCATTTTTCTTTTTAAAACTAAAATTAAAAATGGGGGTTGGTCGATTCCATACCCCCCCCCCCCCCCCGTCTCAAATATAATATGCTCAAACCCACCCTCCCAAAAAAATTATTAAGATATTACTTTTTCTTTTTTAAAACTAAAATGAAAAAAAAATGGGGTTGGTGGATTCTATCCTTCACCTCAAGTGCCTCTAGAGGCGTAGCTGCTAATGCACTTCATCAAGAAATATTTTTTTAAAAGTGCTATCAGTGAATATTACTACCAATAACTAATGTAAATTTAATTTGTTGTTTTGTTAGACACAATTGTGAATATATCTTTTTAAAGCTCTATTTCTACTTCTCACCGTGGAAATAATAATTGTTTAAGCTCACCCATTCATTCACTATTTATCCCATTAAATAGGCAATAAAAAGAAATATTCATCAGGGATAGGTGGATGCAAGATTAGTTATTTCTCGCATCGTATTATAAACAGCTTTCCGCGGATATAGAATGTACAATTATAAGAATAAAACCAGTTTTTTAGCCCGGAGGTGCCACAGGCACTGGCTAAAAAAATTAATTTCTAATCTTATGATTGTACATTTTTAAATTCGTAGAAAGCTGGCTATAATACGATGCTAGACATAGTTTTTTCGTATGGATAAGAACCGTTTCCTATCCACCGGTTTCGAATGAATACGAGAAAAATCATTATTCATCGCCAGTTTAGTTTTAAAAGTATAAAATGAATATATTTAAATTGCATTTTTAATTAAAATTTCTTCTCTTTTTATAATTTTGCAATATTATTGCATTTATGCGATGTAGTTTTATGAATATTATGATAGGCAAAATTCAATAGCTATTTCTAATCTATAATCCATGAACTGATATGTGAAATATATATATTCTACGGGGCGTTGAAGATATGTTTTAAAACTTATTTATGTAAAAAAAATAGAAACTGAAAACTTTTTAGAGAAAATAGGCTATCAATTTAGTTACTAATATATTTTTATCACTATTTTGAGATTTTGGCTTCTTTTACTACTTATAAGAACAAATAAAATTTAGATAATCAGACGACTAAACATACCAAGAGGGATAGCACTACAAGGTTTATTTTATTATGGATTGACGGACGGACGTACTACAGAAAGTCAGATAAACCATGATTGTAAAAAAGCCACGCTATAAAATTTTTTTTATTTATATAGAAAAAGATTGATTATATTAGCCAAAATTCCTCCAATGTCAAAATAGATTCAACATTTGTATTTGATTCAAATTTAAAATGATGTTAAGTTAGGTGGTTGAAAAAAAATCAACTTGTAATATCTATGTTAATATGTAATGATATGATCCAATAGTTTTTGTCAACTACATGGCATATTTTAGGGGTTAAAATTGCTACAGTTTTATTGGAATGTCTTCAATTCTTTGATATTTTCTACGACTTTGACTTCAATATTTGGAATTTGTAAATAACGCTATTCTAAAATTAACCATGATAAAAGTATTTTTAATTTTAGATTGCAATGTTACAAAAGCAAAATTTTAAGAATATGAATTTAAGGAGTTACTAAAATTGCTATAAGGATCTTATTTGAAATTAATTTTGTTTAAAATTAGAAATAGCAAGGTAATAAAGTTAATGCTGTTAATGAAAAAAAAACTATTTACATTTTTTAAGAGAGGAGAAATGTTATGTATCTCCAAACTGGATATAGAGATTGAAATATAAATATAATTTATTCTGACTTTTCGCTTTCCTCCCCAATCATAATTTGTTATTTTATTTTATTTCTGAAAAGGAAGAACGTTGTTACGAACCAGCAAATTATGTATTATTATCTTTAGTATTACACAGGTAGGAAGGGGACACTTGACTATAAATTATACTGGTGCCCAAAGTTTTATTAACACGTTAATTGGTTGGCTTATTTAGTCTTTATCAGTATCCAAACTTTTCCACCACTAATTTAAATATACCAAAAGTTCAATTTTGTTTATCATAACTGGTATCTCATAATTCGAGATAAATACAATGTTTAAAAAAGGGATTTAATCTATTGGCTTTTTAATAATTTATGCTATGTTTTTTTAATGTAACATGTATAAACACAAAAAGGAAGAAGTCATTTAATTTTTCAAGGCTTTAGATTGTTTATATTATTATATCTTATTTAATATCAAATATGCTTTAATACAATATTAACTTTAGTACTGGGTTTCAAGATGTAAAACAACATCCATTAAAGCAAAGCCCAAAAATAAAAAAAAATGGCAAACGAACAATTGTCTTGTAGAGATTCGAGTCAGAACTTAATAAGCAGAATAATAATTTGTAAGCCTAAACAAAATTGTACATTTTATTGAAAAATTGCTTAAATACAGGATACTGTAAACTGACATACTTTACTTTTTAGAATATAATCATAGAGAGATGTTTATGTTATAATATTGTACCTTGCTGTCCTATTTTAAAAATCAGATGAATAGGATAGGTTTTTCATTTTAAAAGCCATATTTCCTAATGACTTATTTATTTCTAAAAATTAAGGTATATTTATAAATTATCTTTAACACCGCATCTACCAATGATGTTATCATTCTTGTTAGGAGATTTTTCAGTGGCCCCATATTTCATTAGAACTGGCTTAATTAGGACAAAAGAAAATAATTGTGATCATTAAGAAATTCATTAGCTACACGATTATAATCAATAATTAGATACAGAAACATTATACTTTTTTTTATTTTAATTATGTCTTAAAATCTTACAATAAGAGAGCGTTTTAATTACATATATTTAATATCAATATCTTTCTTTCAAGCCTTTCAAGACACTAAGAAAAATTTATCTAAGAACTAACACAAATTAAAATCCTTAACAAGTTCCGAACCATCCATTCGGAAGGTTTTCTAAAGAGCACAACAAATCAAGTAGGCATTTATTAGTACTGTTGTTATCAACCATTGTACTATCATTATCAATATCAACTCTATGTCATCCATGGCAACTTTTACTTCACGCCATATAGGGATCTTATGAGATAAGACAATGGACGATAATTTGATGAATACACACTTACAATAATAAATAGTTGTTTGTGTTAAAGTTTGAACAACCTATCAATATTTCATAAAAGTCCCCAAAGTTTTTAATCGATCAATATTTGACGCTATCCCTGTAATTTGCGGGTACCCAAAGTCAACAATGATTTTGTGTGTGTGTGTGTGTGCTTGATTCGAGGAATGATTTGTGATCCATGATTTATCCTAATTTTGGTAATTTAATTGTCGGAAACAATGACAATCACGTACATACACAAACAATAACTTACAAATAACCAAAACAAGGACGATAACTGCTAAATGTCGCGAAGCTGGTTGAAATAATAAGATATCCATTTGTACAAAATTGGAAGAAGAAAAGGATGTAGAAAGGGTCAAAAGGTAAAGAATAACGAGAAGAAAAAATGAAAAGTTAGAAAAAAGATTTTGTTGAAAATTAATCAGGTTATTATTATCGTAGAAAAAGCGCGAAATAACGATATGACAGCCAAATCCAATACAACAGACTTATAAAATAATTGTTTTTGACGCACATACTTACAGACCCTTACCAGCAAAAAGTATTTTTTTCGTCCTGAAAACCAATGAATAATAAAAAGAAAAAAAAGATCTTTTATAAAAATGTTTGCTTATAGGGTTTACATAACCCTCACCCTATATATTCCCACTTTTTTATGTCGTGTGTGTGTGTGTGTGTGTGTGTGTATCAGTTTGTGAAAGTCCAATGTGATATCTCTCTTGAAATTATCCAACATTTATCTTATCATTGTATTTTAATCAGGGCTCCCCAGCCGAAAATATGCCGCACTGAATTAGGCTTTTTATTTTAAAAAGAAATATCCTTTTGGCAGTTTTTGTGTTTCACCAAACCGCAGTAAATTGTCGGCTGGCTTGCAGCTGCTGAGCCCTGAATTTCATATCTGAAATTCCTAACGAATTGAAGCCTGAACTGAGATGACTCTAAATTTATTTGATGGCCAAGTCATAAAATAAAATCAGGAATGGAGCCCGGGCCATAGATAAACAAAAAGTTCCCGTAAAAACACACAAAAATAATTCTTTTCAAAGGAGCGAAAATACAAAGACATACTTACCTTTTTTAAATATACTTTTTTTGTCACTCTCCCCAAAAGAGGTTGTACGTCCTTATTAGCTAAGTGCCTAATTGTCCTAGACATCACAGATATAGATATTTTTTCCTATTTGAGATATAGATACATATTTATTGGGTAAACGCTGTTGCTTCTTTGGTATACTTGTAGTTTTGTACGACATCCTCCTTTAGATAAACATAGTTTACATTGGGTCAAATCAAAATATTGTCCTCTCTCTTTTTATGTCTTAGGGTTCACAAAAGTTTTTATTTCAAATTATTTATCAAAATTTATATATATATTTAAATGTTCACTATTATTTTATCTAAATTTATTATTTTTGAAGAAGAAAAAATATATTTCCATTTTAAATGAAACGTAGGTTTGATGTATCATATAAGTGTTATTCCTGTGTTAAAGATCTCAGAAACTGCTTGGCTGGTTTTTCCACAGTTTTCAAAGAAGCTTCGTACATACTGCTCTTTCCAGTTTTAGGCTATTTTGAAAGAAAGGGCTATCTATCTATTCTTTAAAGAAAGTTAACCTCCCCCCCGCCCCCCCCCCCCTTTAAAAATATCAGTGAAGGTTTGAGAAGGGAACCACCGTAGATAAAAGCTCCCAGAGGCTAGAGGTACAGCTACAAATATTTTAAATGAAAATCAAAATTTGTATTTAAGCTACACAAATATCACATAGGGAATTTCAACGATTTCTCTACAGAATTTTTAAACCACCCTAAAAATGCATTTTATAAACAGAATAAAAGAAATAAAATTATTTTATACAAATGTTTTCCAAATTTTATACTTAGATATAACGTATTTAGCTGTCATCTTTATTAACTTTAAATATTGTAATACACAGTTGATTTGTATGTTGATGGGGGGTGTTAACTTACAGCTCTTATACTCCCCATATCATTAGTAGTGTTAAAAGAAAATACAGTTATGGGTTACTAATTGCTAATCATTACACCAAGTATACAACCTTTCAATAAATCAACAATTAAGATCTGCAAAATGGATGGCTTAATCTAATTAACAAACTATAACTCTGCTTTTGTCTAAAAGATTTTAAAAAGAAGCTCTTTATAGTGCCTATAAAAAATGACGCCATACAATACAAATGGATAATGATAAGCCACTACACAGACTAAATTACGAATGGTAAGCCAGTGTACATTTAAATTTACCAATGGCAGGCCAGTATACATTTTAATAGGCACTATAAAAAGCTTCTTTTTAATTACTAGTTCTCTTATCCCTTTATCTGTGTTGACAATAAAGATTTGTCAAGATATCCTGAAAAATAAATCTTGACCATCCATTCTTAAAAGAACACTCTCCACTTTCAAGATAACAAAAAGTAAAAAAAATTGAAACTATATAACTTAACAATATATTTTTAAATCAATTACTTTTTAAATCCTATCCTATAGTTAATTTTGTAATGCTTGTATTATACTTAACTGATCTTTTCTTCAAATGCTGTTAGCTAGGTGTTGCTATACTACTTATGGCCAAATTTCAAATCAAGCCAATAATGTTCCAAAAAGGATTGTTATAATAATATTAATTAGTCTTAAAGATTCTAAGAAAAGCAAACCCCAATCGGAGACTAGACAGAAAGTAAAAGAAAGTAGTCCTATAATCTTGTATTATAGATATTGAGATAAAATAGATATTACTCTTGTGATCTTATCATATTAATCACATAATTAGAATTAGAAAAAGTACTATTCAGCCAGGATCTCATTTTGATTTTTTATAAAGGTGTTAGTGTTTGAAAATCTAAGGCATTAATAGCTTTTAATTTCACATCTTGGTTTCATATTACCTTTACCAATATGAATGGCATTTAGAAAGAATTACCTCGACTCAAAATTATTTCTCCTTTACAATTACGAGGAGGATCTACAATCCATCCACTCTACTCCCATCTAGAGCCTTAGTTTCTCCGTTGGTATCTGGTGATATTTCAAATTTGAACAATGTAAGCCGTGCTTAAAAAAATCAATATAACAAGAATGACAACATTCATTTAAGCAAAGCTCTGAAACGGTTGACAAACGAACATTACCACTTATAGAGTGCCAAATAAGTAGGTATCAGTATACCAAAAACTAGATAAATCGGATAATTTTAACATACAAAAATTTGTTGTCAAAAAAGTAAAAAATCAGCAAGTTTCAAATGGACGTACGACCTTTCTGGTAATGATTATAGAGTTGCTGCGCTTTCTAACTCGTACCTAACTGTTAGCGGAATCATCATACAAAGTTTTAATCGATAGGACAATTCTAACCTGTTTAAATTGACGAAAAGAGCTAACTGTTCCGGACGGACGTACGGATGGACCTACCCTAATTATATAAAAACTTTGCTTTTAAAAAGTAATATAGACAAGTTTAATTTGTGGACCAATAAAAAATTAAGCTCTTGAGATAAAATTGACATTTTACTATCAGTCTCTCTCTGTCACTTCCTCCCTCTCTTTTCCCCCTTTCCCCTATCTTAAATTTATTGTAGGATTAAGAATATTTTACTTCTAGCTTTATGACTTTCAGTCAGACGAATGAAATTATAAAAATAAGTTTACTTTTTATGTTTTGATAAAACAACAGACGCTTTTAGGATATAACTTATATCTTTAATTTTCCTAACATCTTAACTGGTTCTAGGAAATTAGTGAATAAAAATAGGACAAGGATCACATTGACAACATCCATAGAAATCAGTAAAAATAATAAAAGCGGTTAAAAAACTGTTTTAAAGCAGTCTGACTGCTAAGGATGTTTTATAACCAAAAATGCCATAAAATGATAAGAATGTTGACAAGAAAAAAATCAGAGTTCTAGTTTTAATATCAATTGAGTAAATGTCATTTCCCCCATAACGTTACTGACTGAAGGACAGATAAGGTGAATTGTAGTATAGCTTCGCTACTAAAAAGTATAAGTTATTTTTCTGTTTTTAGAACATATCAACATTAAGAGGTGACAAACACACACACATACACACACACACACATACACTGCTGTAAATTTTTTAATACGTCAAGTTTATTTCTTATTTCCAAGGTATTTAACTATTGGTAGCGCCTAAAACCCCTCTCCATCACTCCCACTTACAATTTATTTTCTATAATAAGAAAGCGACGGATTTTGTTATTGTGACAATAAACATATCTTTAAAAAATAAAAAAGCCTGAAACCTGCCCAGCAAAAATATAATTAACATTAATAGATCAACGTACATATAAATTATACATAACAGACAAACATCCGAATTCTTTTGTATTGGGATCTCAACTATCCATTAAAAGTGACTTGTTGTAAAAAAAAAGCCAGCATGAATACAGAAAGTGCTAGCTGTTATTGTAAAAATGTATTTGCATATTAGAGTACTTTTAGAAAACTAATATTTCAGTAGAAAATGAAACCTGCAAACACTCTTGTTTTATCTGTTGGCTAATTGTTCAAAGTTTTAATAAAATTATTCAAGTCTTTTTCCTCTAAATGAAAAAAAATTGACAAAATTTATATGTTTTTTTTGTGTGTTGAACTGAGAGAGTTTTAGGGTTATGGGCGTTATCTTAAGAAATGCGACTATTTATGTACCTTTACTGTTCTCCTATTGGCTGATTAAGAGAGTATATCTCTAGATTATCTCTATTCTTGTATTGTAAAATGTTAACTCTATTGTAGCTCAAAGTCTCATGTACATAAGACGAAGCGTGGTGAGACTGTCTGATATTCATCTAAAGTCCCGAACTAAATTTTAAGGTGTTTTTAGCACCGAAGCTGCTCTTCAACCCATCTTGTTTTATTTCTATTGAATTATCAATATATTAAAAGGGTTAGTAAAAGGAAAGGGAAGGATAATTGGAATTACAAAAAAGAAATAAGAAAGAAAATGAAAGGGGAATAGCGTTTGGCGCCTTAAACAGAAGTGAGAGGAAGGGGAAGTGAATTAATTATCTGCACTTATAATCAAAATCGGGCTAGGTTACCATTACAGAATGACAGGCAGATATACAGAAGGTTTGACAGAAACGAACACTTATAGAGTTGCGTCGCCAATGAAAAGATTTTACTTTGTCACCTATAAATGCATATTTTGTGTAAATAAATGATTTGGACTCTTTTAGAGGAGTAGAGACGATTAGACTTTATTTAGTTTGAAACAGAAGGCAACTTTTAAAGTTCACCTGAAATAATGCATGTACTTAACCAATCAAAGAGCCAGTTAATATTCAATTTAATCAATAAGAGGACTGAATAAATAAACGACTCCTGGTCAGAAGAACAAACAGCCAACGACACTTATAGATAAGCTTTACAAGTAAGAAAAAATTATCTTTGTTACCTATTAAATGCATGTTCTCTCTGCTTGAAAGCATAAGTAAATATAAGTAAATAAGCATGTTCAGATAACAATCATTAGTGTCAATACAATAAAACAAATGACTCGTTGTAATAAATAGCAAATATTTGCGGTTTTTTGCAATGATAAACATAAAAGGTTAAAGATTATTAGATAGAAAAGTCTTTGGAAAAGAAGCAAAAGAGTGGAAAAGGAAAAAATTTTATAAGAAAAAATGAAGGAGAAAATCTGAACACAAAATAAAAGAATGAGGTAAGAAAAGCGTAACACTGAAGGGCCGCTTGTTAAGAATATTGACTATTAAATAATCATTACAAAGGCTTAAAACACATCGCTTAATTCCCAATTTTACTATATTGAAGAAACGTCTACAGCATCTTTTGTGACCATATTTGGTGATCGTTCCTTCAGATAAAAGGCCAAACAACAAATTACATCTTGGGTAAAATATTACCCCTTCCCTAGAAATTAAATAAATACGTGAATTTTAAGATTTTTTTTGTCCCCAAATAGGCCGTATCTTTAGAAGCGACAATATTCTATAGTTAGCATCTGTTTGTATGTCCTTGTATATTGGAAGATTACATAAACGGTCAAACTAAAATTACATCTTGGTCAAAATGAATATGCGTGAATTTTGAGATCAGTTGCCCCCTAAAAATTATAAAATTTGTGCCTTTTCTTATGCCCGTCCGAACATATCAGAAAGATGCACCTTTACATAAAGGGTTAAAAAAGATTAACATTTTTTTTTAGAATATATCCCCCCTTTTTTTAACTGTGTTGTTTCCCTATAATAACTTTGTTATCTTAGGATCACTTTGCCGACCCTACAAATTACAAACATAAAAGAATTTAATATTAAGATTGTAACTTTATAGGTGTGTCATAGATGCCGCCAAATTTCTATAAGTCAAAATTATTTCTTTATTGCCAAAAAAATTGGAAAAAAACTTTTGTGTTATTTGTTGTAAGGGAGATATTTGGAAAAGAAAATTTGCAAAACTATTAGCAATAAGACAAAAAAAAACGAGGATTTTAAGTGGAAATGATGTTTAACGAACTTTATAAAGTAACTATCTTACACTTAACATACGCATATCTGAAGTTGTAGGCTTGTTTTGTTATATATTTAGAGAAAAAAATTAATTTAGATTTTCTTGAATTAGTGACAAAACCGATTTGGTAATATTTATCATCTTTTTAAGTTATATTTATAACTTTTTAAAGCCTATTTTCTACAGATGTCAACATACAAAAATAATTATAAATATATTAATAACTTTTTTATATTTTAGTCAAGATAATTTTTTTGTCCCCACTAATAACCCTTGTACAATACAGAAAGATAGACAAAATTATAGACAGATAGTTAGGAACATTATAAAGTAGCTTTGCTATTAAAAACAACAACTGCATCATGTAACATAATTAAATTTTTCATGAATAGATAAAAAATAGCAGATTAAGAATTAAGTTAAAAATGCAAAACCTCGACACAAGCCTAATTTGACAACCAGCTCTATTTTTTAAATATGTTAGTCATGCCTTGTACATCAATATTTTGCCAGCCAATTTCTCTTAAAACCTAAAATTTACTAGATATTAACCCCATCTAAAAGTATCAGAAGTATCCTGTTTTTTAAACTAGTTCACGAATGCTATTTAAAAGAATTAAAATTGATAAAGTTTTATATCATTTGTAGTAATTGTAATCACAAAACTGTTTACTCAAAAAATAAAGCTTTTGGATAATAAGTTTATATGAAAATAAAAAGACATTAAAAGGTTTGAAGAAAACAAAATTTTAACCTGAAGATTCATGTTAATTAAGGGTGGGGGGGGGTGGAAGACTATGCCAGCTTGACTAAAGAAGGAAATTGTGAATAATGTGTCGGTGTGTTAGGTGTTATCTCTTTATCTTGTATTGATGCTAATTATAGCCGTCGGTGCTATAATGCAAAAATGCCAAATGGCTTGAGGTCCCTCTCGTGGCACCTCTCAACTATGTTTGTATGTGTGTTTGATGTGTATATGTATGTGTGGCAAAACTTTTTAGTCATGGAAATATTTAGATTTTGTAACTTATTTCATTTAGATATCAAAAACATTTACGTTTATTTGTAAGTTTATTAAAGTTCATAAAACGACGAGCAAAATTTTTAAGTAATGACAAAATTTACTTCAAAATAAAAAAAATATAGTTTTACATCATTATTGGTCAAAACTTTTTTTTTAAAATTTTTATGTTGCCACCCAATAGTAATGCACTGATGATATCTATTACTTTAAGACATAAATTTTATTTATAAAATCTTAAGTATCTGAGCTACTTTATAAAAATTTTGTCACCTGTTGTTTTGCAGATGATCTATTTTTACTAATCTTGAAATAGAGATATATATTTTCTCACAATGAAGATAGACTAGAAGTATCTACTATGTTCAATAGACTGGCCCCAAAAAACATGAATTTTTAAATCTTTACCATATCAATTTGCGGTTACCTTGAAGTTGTTACCGGCTCAAATGTAGACCTTTTAGTGAAAACTAGACCTCTTTACAATGAAAATTGATCTCGAAATTTCAATCTTAAGCTTTTTATCAAAAACTTTATATTTTCATGATTTTAACAAGAAATAATTAAAGAACTGCCAACCTAAAATAATGTAACAACAGTTCAAATATGAAGCAATTATAAAAAGTAGGCAGAACCGTTATTCCTGCCGAATAATTCCGAAAAAACGTCTAAAAACATTGTTTTATTTAAATTGATAATTTGTGTAAGAAATTGAACTAAAACAGTAGCTATTAGTCTTATGAGAAGAGAAATGATGAAAAACTCTAAAAAATATACATTTTAAAGACATAAAATAGGAAAAAGTGTTTTTAATAAATTTCATGGCTCAACAGACATTGTCGCCAATAAAGAGACAATTAACTAAATAAAAAATTAAATGAAGGTAAAAAAAATATGTAATTTACTTATTTTCATATTCAACTTTTAAAAAAAGCATACTAATAAAAAAATTAATATTGCAAAAAATAATTTGATTGTTTTTTATTAAACCAGGAATAAAGAGTAAGGCTTATCTTTAATTATTTTTCTTCAATGATTTTGCAGTATGAATAAGCTTTCCCAAATTATTGTAATTGTACAAAAATAAATTTTTATACTTTCTTTCTTCATATGTTTATTCCTGGTGATTTTAATATTTTATTTCAATGTTTGTAAACAAACAGACAGAAAATTTGATGTTTTGCTTTGTATCTGGTGTAAGGCATTCTTAATTTGGGGAAGTAAAGGTGAAAATAATTATGCATTTGACGAGATAGCGATAGATTTTTTCTTAAAATCAATTATAGGGCTAAAATCTACAAACAATACATAACCTATTTTTACATTCCGCACATTGAAAAGCGATTTAGACCTTCATTTGGGCCACACTAATGTTCAATATATGTCAATGTGATTTTCTTGGTGCTCTAAGAGTAACAATTTTAATTCAACTATTGTGAAAACGACGTGAAAAAAATTGTTGTTAGTATGTAAATTTGCAAGTTCAATGATAAAGATTGCTTTTCTTTTTTTAAAAGTTTCTCAGGTAATTTGCTTGAAAAGAGAATAAGGCATAGTAGTATTTCTAATAGTTTTCAGTAAGCTTTCAAAGATAGAATCATACGGTGAATCAAATCTTAAAAAATATGTAATGAGTGTAAAGTTATTACACAAGTTTAGAATTTGATGTCTATTAATACATTCAAGGATATGTAAGTCAGTAGGGAGACAAAATGTCTCTAAAATCGTGACGTCATGAAAATGAGGCAGATGAGAAGTGAAGTGGGAAAAAAACTCCAAAAAAGAGATGGATAATCCTTCATTTTTATGACGTCACATGGCTGATTTTTTGAGACACTTTGTCCCCCTACGAAAGGTATATGGTTACAGTTAAGAGAAGGCTTGAAGACCTTGCAATGGATTGGATAAGGACTGTAAATAAGATCAAGTTGAAGCTGAAGATTATTCTTATCAGGAAATCAATCACTTATCTTAATATAAACAAACATTGCCTCAATAATTATTGTATTCCAGAATATGTTTCCCTGCCTCTCCTGTTTTATCTAAATAATCTGGTAACAAGGCCTCTTTAACTTAAGTATGTGTGGGGCCTTAAAACATATGAGATAATATGCTCACACAAAACAGTACAAAACTTTTGATAAAAAATAGATTTTTAATTTCTCGCTAGCTTAGGTAACTATCAATACAATAAAGTATACTACTTTCAGTTAATGTTAAAGAACCAAAATTTTGATTGCTCTACCTTTATCTGCAGGTAACAAATGTAAAAAATACAATTACTGACCAGTTCTTCAGCTGAAATGGTCTTGCAAAATTAACAATTTGTTATTTTAAAAATATGATTGTTTGTTTGTATCACCACCCTTTTAGATGAGAAGGTGTTTAAAATAGTGCATATAAGCCAAATGAGGCTATAAGTCAGCTCTTTCATCTAGAATATACTTGTCACAACTGAACCTGACCACTCTTTCACTTGCAGTGGTCCGTTACCCAGAACTTTGGGCAAGTATTGACTCCCATTTTTGTTATAAAGAAAATTTTTTTTTGAGCGGTGGGTGTTGTTTTATTACCTATCCCCAGCTCCACAATGTAAAACCTGACCAAAAAATCTATTCAGCTGTTTCTGAGATCTTATTTTTACATTATTTTTGTTTGTTATGCTTTTTTGGAAAAAAACCTATTTTGGCGTAGTCTAAACCTCATTGTCTGATGATCTTTAATTTAAAGATTGTTCCACAAGATAAAAACCGTCAAAGATTTAAAGAGTTTTAGCAATTTTGAGCAATTTGTTACCTTAACAACAATAATTATTTCTGCCATATACCACATTTGTACACTACCAATATATAAAGGCAAAGATTTTCTTTATACCACTTAAGGTTAATTTAGTCAGTTTTAAACTTTTCATGACCCCTGTAACAGTTTAGTATATTTGAAATGCTTAATATACATATCGTATCATTATCTTTTAAATATATATTTATATGATATAATTATCAAATTAACTTGATTTTTTGAATATTAAAATAACTGTTAATGTTTGCTTGTCTGATTTGTTGTGCATTGCTTTAATGGATGTTGTCAAACTTGTTAATATTGAAAGATTGTTAAAAAAATAAAAAAATTACTAACCAGTCAAATCAGTTTAACAATTAGTGAATGGAGAAAAAATTAGTTTGTATTTCACTTTAGGATGGTATTTTCTAAATTTTAAAAATGTTTACCACTTGTTTTTAATATTAATGTAGACAAGCCTCTCTTTTAAAAATATTCATTTCTTCACAATTCTACATTGTTTTAAGTATAGTCTCTTGAAAAAAATATTTATGCGTTTCCAATTGATATTCGAAACTAATAGAGGTTTTCACACTTTTAAACAATGTTTAGTAATAGCAAAAACAATATGATCCCTAAGAGCGTCAAAGGCAGGCCAACATATATTTCTGACTCAAGGTGGTGTGGAAACGATCTTTTAAGATTATTGATTCTAGTTGCCATTTAGATAAACAAATCTTAGGATTAAATTTATTTTTCTGATGAACAGGGCAATATATCTAAGCTTAATTTATAAGTAAAATTTTCTTGCTATTTTTTTAATGCAGATTTATTTTTATTTTTGTTTGAACACCGTTCTCTAATATTCTCCCCTAGGAATGAATTTATGATCCATTACAACAAGGCAAATTATTCCTGTGATTTATGATTTATATTCATATCAACAAACAAAATTGATAAAAGAGCAAATTTTCATTTATATTTAATATAAATAGAGACAGAAAAAGAAAGTTTATAATAGTATCGAAAAAACTTAAAAAGGAGGGAAGAAAAAATATATTGAGGCAAAGTAAAGAAAATAATAAGATTTTAATAAAGAGTGAGAAAAAAGTATAAATGCATACAAAGATTGAAAAAATAGACAAGTAAAGAATAAAAAATTATGTATAAAGATGCAATTATAGAAAAAGAAGGAAATCAAGCAATGCTAAACTTGTAATATCAATCCTAGGAGGAATGAATAAACATATTTAAGTGTTTTTGAATATTAAAATCATCAACTAACAATCTCACAATTATTTCAGGGGATAGTTTAGAAATACAATGGTTTTGGATTTAACAGATAAAAATAGTGGAACTTTTATATTCAAAGTAGTGAGTTTTTTTTTGTGTGCAAAAATCTCAGAAATGGCTATTCCGATTGGTTTTTGGGATGTAAGTTTAGTCTGTTTTTACCCTCCACTCAAAAAGCAAAGCTCTTAGAATGGAAAAGCTGCACTCAAATATAATCAGTTAGTGACTTTAACGAACGGCAGAAAGATCTCGTAAACGTTTTCAAACATCTTAGAAATATTTCTTGACTGGAAGCACAATTATTTATATACAAATCAAACGACCAACAGTATATTAAAGTAGCATCGCTTCTAATACAATGAATATAGACGTAAGCTTTAATAGAAACGTATAACATGTACATACAGACTAAATCAGCCGCGATTAAGCCTTAAATTTATTTAAAACCCGTTTGAGTGCTTTAAAAACTTTAAAAAGAGGGATTGCCATATTTGGGTCAGGTTTAGGCTTCTATCTGATTGTTAAAATTGTAAAAGGTTAATGCCCTGAGGGTTAAAAGCGGCTGACGAGCGAGTTTAAAGCCCAGAATACGACAAACAAAAGCCAATTGAAGAGTGTCTTCGCCGCTAAAAAAACACTTAAAGATAACCACAAGCCAAATATTTAAAACAATTTCTGTTCAATACACGTAGCCGACCTTAGGTCCAATTCATTTAACCTAGGGTTTATCTTTGAGGCAGTAAAATGTCTGATAAAGGATATAGATTTACTTTTCTAGTATTTTGCATGTATTTGCTTCGATGATCAGGGATAATGGATAAGCTATAAATGTTATGACAATATTAGAGAATGTATTACATCTATTTTTAGGTTAATTTAAGTAATGGACTAAAAGCACGTTATTTTTAGTAGCGAAGCTACTCTATAATTCGAAATGTCCGTCCGTCTGTCCGTCTGTCCGTCTGAGACAAAGTGGGGGAAACGTGATTTTCTCGGCTCCTAGAAAAGATAGACAGCTGAAATTTTTAGTGAAGATTCTTATAACATATGCCCATCTAATCTATACATTATTTTGTCCATCTGTCTGTTGTTTGGGGTGCTAGATCGATTCCTAGATTTTCATGTTTTTGTAATTTTCACAACTCCTTTTTAAGACAATGGGCTGAAATTTTCAAGGATTGTTTAAATTTACGTTCTACATATTTTCTTTAAGTTTTATTACGATTTTTTTTTATTAGTTGGGGTGCTAGATCGATTCCTAGATTTTTAGGTTTTCTATGGTTTACTCGATTCCTCTTCATAATTTGTGGCTGAAATTATAAGGAATTGAACATGCTCATATTCTACATATTTTTATCAAGTTTCATTAAGATTTCTCCATAAATTGCGATGCTAGATCGATTCCTAGATTTTAAAATTTTCGTGGTCTTTAAGGTTGCGTGATTTTTAAGGTTTCCTTATTTCCCTATTTTATCAACATTAATGTTTATTGTATGAAACTGCTTTATAGCATTTTTCCCGATATCCATTCATAATTTTTGAGCTTCGTTACTTATGGGTGTTGTCATCCTTGTTTATACTCAATTGCATGCAAAGAGTTTTCCAGGGGGGTAAGTTAACCCAAATCAAATTATCAAAAGTCTTAAGATACTGCCTTTGTCCTTTAAACCTCTGTTTTGTCTACAAAAAGGGCAATAAAAAAACTAAAAAAATGTATGTTTCTCTGTACCTCTACCCCTGACTTATTGTCCACGAAACGCGGCGACACTTACAGCTTACAGAAATTGATATTTTCGGTCAAATTTAACTCAAACCACATTTATCAGCTGACATAACATAGCATTAGTTGTGTAATTTTATGGAAACTTTTGTAATAAAATATAACACAAACATCTGAATAACGTTCTTTAACAAAATTTGCCATACTGAACTGAAAAAACAGGAAATATATTTGCAGATGTAAACACTGATTTTAAGTCGCTTTAGCTTACATACATACACATATTATTTCTATAAAGTCCATCTGACCCCAATATTGGTGAAACATAAAAAGGTATTCCATAGCAGAGAAATACCTTTGTTTATTTTCTGCTTTTAAGTCATACAAGCGAATTTTTTTTTCGAGGATATAATTTCTAGAAAGCTAACTTCATCTTAAGTAATTCAACTTTTCATAGCTAACTCATTTAAGATTTTGTCATGTACTTCACGCTATGCTAGAAAATATATTTTATACGATATAATTTACCCCAAAAAAGCTTCATCTTAAGACTATTTATTTATATCATTAAGCGAACGAAATGAAAAAATAATGCCCTTTCCGAGTTTTCAAACCAAAATCTGAACATAATTTCAACCAATGTCATGTCTGGAATGTACCTCAACTATTCTCCTATTGGCTGATTTAGAGAGAGTATGTCTCTAGATTATCTCTATTATTACATAGATTTTCTATCTAAAATAGAATGAATTTAATATGGCCTTTCAAAGTTAAAGTTAAGTATCTCAACACCTTACTTTTTAAACTGTATGTATGATATTCTAGGTTCTGGGAAACCCAAAATTTGGCACCGACTTTCATTTAACTGTTTTTTAAACATGGCAGAAAGACAGTTTTGGAACACCATGCATGTAAAAATGTAAAATTAACCAAGACATTGAAAATTTAGCATAAAATATGCGCATAATATTCAGTTTTTTTTCTCAATCAGGATATTATGAATTAGTGTCATTTATGTATACTTAAAACTTCTTTTTAAAAGCCTTTCTATATTTTTCTTGTAAAAATTACTAAATAATATTTGATAAGCGATATAAAAACAATTAGAGTTTTTAACTTTGAGATTTAATAACAAAATTCTTATATAAAAATAACAGAATGTCTCTCTGTTCATACCTAAGAATCTCGCCAACCGCTCAATCGATATGGATTTCTTTTACAGAAAGCCTTCTTTTAGCTTCTGGAAAGGTTTATAATTATTGGCTAAGCCGCTATTAAAAAAAGAATTTGATAATTTTAAAGTTAGGACAAATTGTTGCGCATAAATATCAAGCTTACATGATAAGACGACAAGAGAAATGATGTCAGCTACAACATACAATTATTAAATTTGACATTTTCGTATGCAATGTTGATCGGAAATACGTACTTTAGACATGCCCTTAAAACAAACAAACTCTCTATGGATAAAATTTATAAAAATAAAAAAATGGCTCTTTTTTCTCCTCTAATGTCTAAGGCTTGATGTAAGATTCTGAAAATGAACAAAAAAATCCAAAAAATAAAATTTCTAAAAATCCCTAATATTTGTCTCCCTTTCCTGTCGTCTGTGCTTCATGTTGAAAATGTAAACCAATTGAAAATAATGAATGGCACTGTCTCTCTTCCTACAGGGGAAAACTAGCCGCACATACTAACAGAAAATATTTAACAACCAAATTAATATATTAATCATCCTATTGATTTCAATTTCAAATATTGTCAACTATAATGACCAAACCTGTTATTATTCACATTAATATAATACTATGGATTAGTATTTAATATAATGACTACAATTATTTGACCTAATAAATATCAAAAGACTAAAATATTTATATTCCATTCCTGTGATATGAAGTGACAAGACGTTATTATGAAGTTTTAGATTATTTTCTTGCAGGTTGGGACACTCCCAGAAAATGTCCTCAACCCACAAAAAATATCAATTAAAAAATTGAATTTATAAGGAATATTTTCCCCCCAGTTATTTAATGTGCAGAGCTGGATCTTTAAATCATTTTAGTGGTGAGCCAGATCGGGGTGAGCCGAATTTCAGCCAATCACAGCGCGGCATTTTAATAAAATACTGTGGTCTAATTGGTGGAAAGTTGGCTCACCCCGATCTGGCTCACCACTAAAATGATTTAAAGATCCAGCCCAGGTGAGGTGATAACACGAGAGGCTAGATGCGAAGATTATTTAAGATTTATAATATAAATAAGTCTGTTCTGCCACTACGACTGGAATGGAATTTCTGCAGTTGAGAATCCCTGGTTTCTTTGTTTCCACCAGACATTTAAACAACCAGAATAAGAGAGGTCATTTTTCAATCACCTTTATCTGATCAATATTGAAAATAAAGGAAACATTTTAAGAGGGAGGAATAGAATTCTAATTTTAAGGAATTTGTGGTTTATCTGATTTTTTAAGACTTTGAATAATTAGATTTAAACAATATCCTTTAATCAAATACCTTACACCTTAAATAACATGAATAAGTAGCGAAGCACGAAAAATTATGGATGGACACACAGCCAAAGTGAGTTACAGATTAAATGTGCAGTTGTCATTAAAAGAAAAAGAAAGCAAAATAGACCGATTGTAAAACGGACTCTTTAACAAGGAAGCATCACCAAAAATTATCTATCTTAATTAGCATCCGAGTAAATTATATTTCCCATTAGAGTTACGGTTGACTAACAGACTGACAAACGAACGGACGGATAGATAAAGTTAATTACAGTGTAGCTTCGCTAATACACGTTCCAATATAATTTAGTAGAAAATATTACTCTAAATTGATAGTTTTCTAAACAACATAGCCCAATTGGTGAATTTTTCCCAAAGATCTAAAGTACCATCCACTGACACACAATCAAATACTATAGAAAATATGGTTCAGACAAGAGTGTCTTAATTTAAAAAAAAACCCGACAATTTATGTTTTTATTATTAAGAATTATTCTGATATCCATAGTTATAATCCTTTTTATTAAAAAACATTGTTAATTTTCTCTTATTTTTGGACGTAATCGTATTGACATCAGGAATATTGGACAAAAATGTGAAAAGACAAAAAGATTTGATAGGAAGACATAAAGAAGAAAACAATATATTAAACTACATCCATATAACATCATCCAAAGGAATAATGAACATGAGGATAATGATGATTTATCGGTCATTGTCCAATCCCTTGATTCCTGTGTGTGACACCTTCCTGACATGTGTAATTGATGTTAAAGTAGATTAGTTTTATGGCAATGCAAAAACTCTTTAAATTGTAATCAGACCTCTTAAACAATAGAGTTACTATGGTAGATTAAACATAACCATTGGTTAAGCCATGACATTGGAAATGTTTTAGAGGGATGTTATACACCACCATAGGGAAAATAAGTTGTGCATAACCTCTGGTAAAAATTTTCAGGAATGAAGAGGACAATAAGATAAAATACACCGAACCTTATCCATTAAGATCCATTATAACCCTTACAAAAAATTCACACAAATATCTTGACTGTCTATTACCTAAGCACTTAAATAAGCAGAACCAATGAAGTTGTTTCAGATATCCTGGAAATCTTAGTTTAAAGAGTCCAAATAGATGGTGCATATTCTCCACACCCCCCCCCCCCCCTCCTGACATATATTTTAAAAAGATTTTTGAAGGCGAGGAATTTTATATATATTTGAGGTTGCACCCTCTTCCCCTCTAAATAGCCTGAAACTTTACCTAGACCAATGTAAAACGTGTTTTCAGCGATCAGTCTTGTCGTTTACGAGATCTAGAAGGAAATACAAAATGGCATTATTTTACTTTAATATGTTATAATAATGAATAATGAAATATCATGCCGTATGTATTTCTTTTTGTCTAATTGTTTTTGTCCAATATCTAACGAGAGAGATAAGCAGAAACAGAAAAAAAGATTTAAATTTCATATTAGAACGATAAAAAGGAAAAAATATTGCGCTCGACGATTAGAAAACTTATCAACTTATAAAGAAGTCTCGCTACTATATAAAACCTGTTGGTTTGATTACTCTGCCACTAATGGCCTAGAATAAAAAGTTGTATGGTAAATCAGTGTAAAAACTTAAATAAAATTGCTCAGAGGTATAAAAAGATGATGGGAGGGACGGTAAATTGCTGGAATTTGAATTGACTTGAGTTAAATTATGTGACTGTCAGATGAGTTTAGGAAAGGGAGATAGATTGCTTTAGCTTTTAAACGGGGTCCAAATGTAACATGAATTTTAATCAAAATATTTTAAAAATTCAATTGTATTTCTCATTAATAAGAAAATAAATATAACTCACTCCTAGTTTTAGCATTTAACATCATGAAACCCTTTTTTCATAAACAAGGATGACAACATTTATGAAAGAGAAGCTCTGAAATGGTAGGACAAACGAACATAAACACTTGAGAGTCAGAACTGAATAATCAGGATATCAATGCATAAAAATCGAAACAAAATTGTAATTAAAAAAAAATTACCAAGCCTAATTATGCATATTTTATTATATTTATTGTTATATTTTATTGTTATGCTGGTTCTATAGAAAATTTTGATAGATCATTTTTTTGTCTGTAGCAAAGGATCTCGATAACCGCTGAACCGATATGGTTCTCCTTTACAGTAAAGCATCTTATAGATCCTAAGATGGTTTTAGGCTATTTTAAAAAAATAAATAAGTATGGTATGGTTTTAGGTTATTTTTCTGCCCTTCCATATTCAATCGAATACAGATTCCCTAGGGACTCATCCGCTATTATAAAACAAGAATTTTTCATAAAAGCAATGGTAATTACAGAATTTCTTTTTAATACAAGAATTTTTTGATCGTGGAATGAAAACCAAGTAACGGGTTTCGTTGTATTTTCACAGTAGCTTTTCTCTTATTTCTAGCCCCTGTTGGTGGCTCTAACCCTGCGGGGCAATCATTACCATTATCTAACCTAAAATAACCTATCAAAAGCTACTGTGAAAATACGATGAAACCCGTTACTTCGTTTTCTTTCCATGATCCAATTTTTTTTGTTATTCTGCAAGCCAACTATGTATAATCTGTTGTAAACTATGTTTAGATAAGAATCCAAGTAATAATAATTTCTACCCAAGGTCAAATATAAGTTTGGAATTCTTCTAAAACAGCAAAATTAACAAATTTCTCAAAATTTCATAAGTACAACACCCTCTAGCTTAAATTATAAAGTATGATTTTGTTAAGCATGAACCAAACCGCTTAACTTATTACTAAAGAGGTTTGATACGGTCGTAACTGCTGAAATTTTAGTATATTAAAAAGTCAGCGCCTTAAAAAATTTTTAAAATGTTAAACTCGGAGGATAGTGGGCAATACGCACCCCTAAAAAATTTTTAAAATATCTATTAAATTTTTAGGGGTTAGTACCATTGCCCCGCTCCCCAAAACCTTTCACCTCCCCCCCCCCTTCCAATAAAGATTTTCTAGCCCCACCCAAAAAATTGACGTCTTTGCACGGTAAGTAAGAGTAAGTGCTTAAAATTTTTGCAGTTTTTAAAATCTTATTTTAAACAAATTGTTTATATATCTTTTTTATGCATTAATGTATAAATACCAAAAAATTTACTCATTTCTTAAATAACGTTAATACAGCCTTTTTATGTTGGTTTCTAGTGTAATCAAGACTGGGATAATTGGCCACTATCAGGATTATCAAAGTTCATATCATGAACATTTCAAGGGACTATTAATGTCTAATAATCTCTATAAAATTTCATACTCGCCAATTTTATTCCTATATATGAAAAAGTTACAGGAAATGATGTTAGGAACCTTATTATGTTGTAAAACATTACTTTATACCATTATCTTTTTAAAAGCTGGCTTTTCTACATTTAGTAAAGTTCTGGTTGTAATAATGGATGATAGGAACTAAATTATTAATATTCTAAAAACTTCAATGGACTAATATGTAACTCCCCTGCTTTTTTGCAATACTCGACATAGCAGACATGGATACACAAACAGACAAAAATCCTTTTACAGTATATACTATATAGAATTGCTTTGCTTTTGTAGATGTTATCATAGTTTTTTTCTTAAGTATGTAATTTGGCCTCAGATCTTAGTGAATTGTAAAAATACCTTAAAACATATTAAACACTATATTATATTGTTTAATAGCTTAGATTCTAATAAGTTTTTGTAAAAAGATTACTATTGTCCAAAAAAATACTCTCCAAGTATAAAGTTTTTTCGTTTATTTTTTTTGTAAACAATGTATCTGTCAGAAGATTTGTTATTAATTATTCTCAATTATCCTGGCAATTTCTATAAGTAGTTTTTAGATTTGACCTACAAAACTTTAGCATTATCCTTTAATCTTGAACTACTTTTTAGGACCCCACCCCCAAGTGCCATCCCACCCTCCCCCCACGCATGATTTTGTTGTTGTTGTAATTTTAGCTTTTAGTTTATTTTAGGACTGAGAGACAAACACTTAAAGAGTATCGTCGACGATAAAAAGCCAATATTTTTCCGGGTGGGATACGATAAGTAATAGCCCAAATGATTTTTAATGGACATTGTTAAAGATTTAATTGGAAGGAGGGCATTGAAGGAATTTTTCATAGATTACCACACATTCGAGTTCAGAGCTGGGTTACAATACAAAACTGCAAAATAAGAGTTTTAAAACAAAAGTGCAAAAACTGATTTATGTTTGCTTATATAAGGCTTTTAAAGATAACTGTAGCATTTTACTAAATAACCCAACATTAAAAAAACACTATGATAGATTTGCTATTTTGTGTTTAATTGATTTAGCAATATTGTATGAATAAGTTATTATTCTTGTACTAGTAAACCTGTAATTAGGGCAAGAATTAATTATACAACTTATTAGAAAAATGGCATTCATTATAACACAAAGATTGGTACACTACCACATTTACAGTAGGTAAGGGCAAAATGGGACAATTTATATAAAATCAGACAAATTGAATTAAAAGGAAATCTTTTCTACATTAAGATCATGTCCGTATTTCCATATAACCGACTATAACTGGTAGCTCTTTAATGAATTTTTGAATGGTAATTTTGTCCTTTCGACTTCAAACATGATGTGATGTTTCCTGTAAAAGTTAGGTACAATTTAAAAAGCGCAACAAATTCAAGAATATTTAGATTGATATAAATTTTTACGTTATGCAATAAGCCTATTACTATTATTTTTCAAAGATGATTCCAATGGCAATTAGGCACCAAGTAACAAGCAATGCTTCCTGAAATTAAATACTACTATTCAGATACTAAAAATCATGAATTTAAGCTTTTATGCAAAACATTTAAATAGAATGTTTGCTTATATTTCAAAATAATATTTTATTTCTTTAATATTAAATGCACTTCAACTTTGATTTTGTTTGTCCTTCTGACTTGTTGAGCTTCACTGCGCTGCCTACGGAAATAATTACTTTTTTTCTGTTGAGCGAGCTATGCATATTCTTATCATTATAATTTCAAAACAAGTAATTTAATAAAAAGTGTCCAAACTTTGTTGACTTACCCAATTTTCCCTATTCTACGGTAAAGTTTTATATATCACGACAAGCTTTATAAGTGGCAATATAGTTTTAACAAGGACGAATTTATGACCAAAATAGAAGGGTTTGCTAGAGATAATTTTCTAAAAGTAACATTAAAGTTCGCAAATTTTTGGGTTGGTTAAATGTTTAATTCCAACCCCATTAAATTTTTGTTTAAAACTTTTTTCTGTGGGTTTGCATATTTTATCGAGGGTAGAGGGTTGTCTCACCCTACCCCTAAATTAGAAAAAAAAATATTTAGTTATAAAACTTCTCTAAAGAACCAAATCTATCAGAAGAGAAACCAAACAAACAGTTATCCGGCATGTATATTAATATCATCGAGGTCATTTCAAAGAAAAAATAATCTTATAACCAATACCTTTAAATTGTAGATTATTGCATTTAAAACACAAAGAAGGTGTATCAACTTTTTTTTTTAAAGCTAGCCGGTTCTTTTAGTAAGTAGTAGATGTAAAATTTTTCATAGAATTCAGATATGCAATCGGTTTTTTTGTAGACCTCTTATTTTTTAAGTAATTTAAGTTTAAAAAAAAAAATTAAGTCGATTTTAAGGTACTAAAATGCAACAAAAAAAAGAAAGAAAATGGCCATTATGAACAAAAATAGTAAGATCTTTAATTTGACACCTTACTTTTTCAATTCTGTCAGGTAATTATTGAAATAATCGATTTTTTTAAACCCACGAGAATAAAAACTTTGACATTAATTTTATTATTTCACAGGTAAAAAAATATGGGTTCATATATACCTTTAGAATCAGAAAAATATTACGAATTCATTGTAAGCAAAATTGAAAAAAAAAGTTTACAATATAGTATATAAACTACAATAAAAGGAATTATATGAAAATATCATATTATATTGTACAGGCAACGTCTTTGTCTTAACCTCTTTTCGAGGAAGCTTTGTGTTTATCAAGATCGAAATTAATTCCTTATTCAAAATTCAAATTAAGCGCAAATGTCGTCTTTGTTTGACTTTCCTTTCCAAAATAGACGCGGCATAGTGTTGTTTATATTTTGATGTGTCCACGTTCTTTACTTTTGAATGATATGTGAGTGGATGAAGATTTCGGAGAATAAAGTTGGGCCTATCATTGGTCTCATAGTGCGTGAACAACCCTAGTATACCAGGGGCTTTAAACCATAAGAACTTCAGGTAGATTTTGTTCATTTTATTTAAATAGAATGGCGTATAGGACGAATTTATTAAGTTTAAAAGGCTTTAGCCAGCTAAACATGAAACTTTATTATGATTAAATTATTATGTTTTAGTTATTTTTTATGTGCCTTTATTTTTGCATTTAACAATGATTTATTAAACCAAATAATTTTCCTTTAAAGCCAAAGTATCCAAAGATTCTTAACCGTAGAAAAAAAGATTTTAAAAAGCAAATAAGATTACGTGGTTATTAAAACTGGAATTTTGTATTAATTGATTTTGTAATTTCAGGACTTTGAAATAGTTTGTATCAATAAACATATACTCAAACCTGCTGTTGAAACTTGATGGTTCCTGGTGTTGGGGGATTTGTCCGTATATTTAAGATCTCTAGAACTTCCCGCAAATTCGGAAGTCACACTCAACCAAAGTGTCATGGTTGAGACAATTTCAAAGAAATGAAGTTTGAAGTTTAGGCGTTAGCAAATTTCAAAATGTCTGAAGAATAGGCGTTAGCATTCTTCAAGAGATCAATAGCATCTAGTGATTATTGATGCAAAAAAGAAAGAGCTGCACAAGCAATTTCAAATAACCTGAAGTTTGAAGGAGCTGCACAAGCAATTTCAAATGGTTCTGAAGAATAGGCATTAAGATATATAAGTTTTCCGGAATTTTAAAGTTAGGGGGAGATTTGAAATCTGCGTAAAATTTTAAGGATTTTTTATAAAATTCGTTTTTTCTATAATTCTTTATCTAAGAGCGGAAATGCATTTTAAGTTAATTAATTTTGACCAATAGGATAGGTGGATTTTAAACTACCTGCGCTCTAATTGGTTGAATGATGTACGACATCCAATCAGAGCGCAGATTTTTTAAATCCACCAATCACAGATGCCAAAATTAATTAACTTAAAATGCATTTCCGCTTTTAGATAAAGAATTATAGAAAAAACGAATTTTATAAAAAATCCTTAAAATTTAATGCAGATTTCAAATTTCCCCCTAACTTTAAAATTCCGGAAAACTTATATATCTTAATAGGCATTAGCATTCTTCAAAGAATCTGAAGAATAGGCATTAGCATTCTTCAAGAGATCAATAGCATCTAGTGATTATTGATGCAAAAAACATTGACAATTTTTCTGTGAAAATAATACCTAGTGAATCAATATGCCACTAACTAAAAAGCAGAAAATTGAGCGAGCTATCGCTATTGGCAGTGAAAGGCTAGAAGTGTTTGATGAACAGTTAAAAGTGTTTTATGAAAATCTAAAAGCCTGCCAAAGTTTTAGTTCATGTGAAAATGTGAATTTAAAATCAATTCGTGACATTTTTAGTGAGGTCAAGGACCAATCTGACCTAATAAAAAGTCTAAAATCTGCCGTGGAGACTAGTGAGATGCGCGAGTTTAAGCGTGATTTGGATGAAGCTAGTGAACAGAAAAATGTTGCAGATAAAGTTTATGCGTCGTTGGAGCAGTGTACGAAAATTCTGCACTGGCTTGACAATGATTCAGACGACGCGAGGTTGAGCACTGTCGCCAAGAACCTCAACGTCATTGAGAAGGTGAGGATGGACATGGGAGTGCTCAAGATTTCCATGGAGTTGCGCCAAGAAGTACGTGATATGTACCGAAGGCTTAGAGAGATGGAACGTCGTTCATCTAACTTGGATGAGAGTGGGACACCTGCCGTACTCTCCAGGAGTATGTCCGCCGTGGATATTCGGAGTCCCAACCCGCAGTATGGGCGCTGGGACAACAGTTTGTTGCCGTCTTTTGATGGTACTGACACGGATTACTCCAACTTTAAACAGGTCTTTAAAGATCTGTGCGCTGGTTACGGATTTACTGACCAGAGGCTAAGTCTGATGTTGTGTATGGAAAAGGTGATAACCAATCCAGAGCTGCGCAAGCAAGTGTCAGCGATTAGGGATCATAATGAACAATGTTTGTTTTTGGATCAGATGTTTTTATCAAACACCCGCCGGTTTATGAAAATTTTGACTAAGTTGAACAAGATGAAACCTGTGGATAAACCTGTGGACGTAGTCAGTGCAATTGCTACCTTCAAAAGCACCATGCAGGAGGTAGAAGCCATCGTTGGTTCCGAAGCTAAGGATTACCACCACCTAACTCTTATTCATATTTTCAAAGACAAATGTCCAGACGCCCTGAGAGAGAAAATTATGATGGAGTTAGGTAGCATGAACCTGCCAGACATCAAGAAGATTGTAGAACTTCTCGATAAGACAAGAGGAGCAATGTTGGCCGGTGATCTGTCTTATGATACTGATGCCGGCAAGAGAAATCGTGATAGAGCTGCCGCCGCGCAAGTAAATGGCCGCAGTGACAATGAAAATGGATGGGCTGGAAAGGACAAAACTTCCAAGTGGAATAGTGCATGTCCTATTGAAAGTTGCAATGATAAACATCCGATTTTCGTTGTCTCACGTTTAAGAAGATGGATGTTGTTGACCGAAAAAAAGTTGTCCAGCAGAATAAGTTGTGTGAACTCTGCCTGTGTGATGGTCATGCTACTGACAATTGTAATAAATCGGATAAGCTTGGTGTCTGTGGCACCAATAATTGTGACAGATATCATAGTCGTATGTTGCATGAGGCTAGTGCTAGTGTGAATACAGTCTACAAATCAAGTTCTGCGCCTAGCACATGTACCTTCCTGCTGCAAATAGTCCCAGTTGTAGCACCTGGCGGCGGCGCCTGTCATGCCGCCGTCATGTTTGATTCAGGTGCAAATCTACCACTTGTGTCTGAGAAGTTATCCAACAAGTTGAAGCTGAAATCTACCGGCAGATATACAACCATTTCTGTGGCTGACGGCAGTGAAACATCCTGCCGCAAGGTTGTGTTTTATCTGAAGGACAGGGATGGTAATTTGAGGGAATTTGAGGCAGCTGTTATGCCTAACCTCGGAGGTGGCAACGAGATGCGCTTGGTCCATCCTGAAACAGCCGCCGAAATTTTTAAGATGCCGCCAGAAAGATTCACATATATTAGTGGAGGCTTGGATATTATCATTGGAAATACCCATCCTGACGTGTTCCCGTCAACCTACCAGAAAGTGGGCCAGTCTATGTTGTGGAGAACCATTTTTGGTAGTGGTTTTATCTGTACAAGTGCTGACTTTGGAGCTGGTGAGCAGAAATCTGCATATAAAGCTGTCAGTGTTAGTAGAGGCACCTTGCCTGATTTTTTGTCCTCAGAGTCATCCAGGAGCACCTGCAAGGTAACAGATTTGGGCCCAGGATTCAGGTACAGATTGGGTCTAGAATGGTTGCGCCAGGATGAGAGTGCGTGGCCGGTTGGTTCTGCCGTAGCTGTTGATAATGAACCGGTTGGTTCTGCCGTAGCTGTTGATAATGAACCGGTTGGTTCTGCCGTAGCTGTTGATAATGAACCGGTTGGTTCTGCCGTAGTTGTTGATAATGAACCGGTTGGTTCTGCCGTAGCTGTTGATAATGAACCGGTTGGTTCTGCCGTAGCTGTTGATAATGAACCGGTTGGTTCTGCTGTAGCTGTTGATAATGAACCGGTTGGTTCTGCCGTAGTTGTTGATAATGAACCGGTTGGTTCTGCCGTAGCTGTTGATAATGAACCTGTTGGTTCTGCTTGTGATGCTGTTGTCGATAAACCTGTTATTTCTGCAGTTGATGCTGTTGTGTGTGTTGCAGTCAATTCTGATGTTAAAGATACGGCCGCAGCCGTTGACAACACTTCTAAGGCGAGCACTGCCGTAGTTGTTGATGATGAACCTGTTGGTTCTGCTTGTGGTGCTGTTGTTGATAAACCTGTTATTTCTGCAGTTGATGCTGTTGTGTGTGTTGCAGTCAATTCTGATGTTAAAGATACTGCCGCAGCCATTGACAACACTTCTAAGGCAAGCACTGCCGTAGCTGTTGATGATGAACCTGTTGGTTCTGCTTGTGGTGCTGTTGTTGATAAACCTGTTATTTCTGCAGTTGATGCTGTTGTTTGTGTTGCAGTCAATTCTGATGTTAAAGATACTGCCGCAGCTGTTGATAACATTGCTACGGCGGGTGAGGCTGTAGCCGTTTACAATGATGATGCTGAATTTGGTTGTGTTACAGCCGGTTCTGATAATGAGGTTGGTGCTGTTGTGAATCAAGAATTGACCTGGCTGCGGCCAAGCTGGCCGCCCGACACAGGGTAAAGGGCCTGCAATATGGCGGGTGTTGCCGCCAGAAAGTTATTGAAAGTCTACCAACCCTGCAAATCTAATTTACAACATAAACTATTTATGTGTGAAAATGATCTTCTAAAGAAAAAATATTACAAGTTATATATTAAAGGGCGAATATAGTTTCAATATGATATGAGCTTATATGAAAGGTGCCATTACATACTTTTAAAATATCTATGTTAAATTTAAAAAATCAAAAAAATCCTTAAGTAGATTTTGCAATTTTTGCTTTTACTTCAACATATGATAAATGAGAAAGTCAACAAAATCGTTTATTTTACCCCTTTACAAGACTTTTTTTGACTAGTTTTCTTAAGTTAAATTGATTATTACATTGGCATGCATCTTAATTGATAATTAAAGTGTTTATTTTTTTTATATTATATACTATTTTATTGATTTTTTAAAAAGCATAAAATAATTTGCGTCAATTTGCGTCCGGAGTAATTACTAGGGTAAATAATACGTTTTAAAGTTTTTTTTTCTGTATAAAGATCAATGATTAATTCTTGATGATATAATTACCCTAGTACGCATTTTTCAACACACACTCACAAACGCACCGATCGCCAGATTTTCTCCAGAAAAAATATAAGAAAAAAAACACTATTCACCTATTATTTTTGTCCTCTTTAAATTAATTATAACAATTACCATATAATTTTCATACTTACATGAAATAAAATTTCTTCTGTAAAGGTTTTTTTTAAAAAATAAAATTCATATACTTTACACTTTGTTGGGGAATATTGTCAAGGAAGAAAAAATCCACAATACAAAAAAATAGATTGATAACTGGTTTCCACTTTTATTTCGACTATCATTTAACGAAAGCTTTTTAATTCAACCTTAAACCGAAGCCTTGTGTGATGCTAGGGTGTTTGGAGTTCTTAGGGAACCACACTTATTACATAAATTTATCCTGAGAATGTTCAGGTTTTAAGCTAAAACAGACTTATACATTTGGATATGTCAATATCTTAAAGTTACTTATAATCTATGGAATTGCACGGTTTTTTTGAGCCCATATTATATTCAACCTATATTCGCCCTTTAAGCTTGTGAAGGGAACCTAAATGGGTTCTGTAAAGAATAAATATTCATTATTCAACTAATTTTATTGTTCATATTTAAGCACAAAAATTCTACAAAACTGTTTAGACTTTTAAAGCAGATTTTTAAAAGATTTTGTTTCTTTAAGTATGATTTCGAAAAGCAAAAGTTCGTGTGTATTGATTACCAAATGATTTTGCAGATTTAAATTGAGAAAAATAGATTTTTTTTACAAATTATTTTTCGAGGTATTTTTTTCATGGTTCACGTTTACTTAAAAAATGTTATTTCTCAGATTCTCATATGAGATAAGAATTTATAGTAATGAACACGATGTATGATATTATTAAAATATTGATGATTATTTATATGAATATCACAGAATTAATTTAAGATAAAAACTACGCATATTTTAAATTAACCTTACCTTCATTTTTATCGCAGATATTAAAATAAAAGCAGTTATTAAAAAGGTAGATTCCTCTTAGTATTATTTTTAGCGATTTCGAAAATTTGAGTAGCCCCCCCCCCCCCCCCCCCCCCCCCCCGACAACAAAATAATAATTTAAGTATACTATTATTAGGTTGGACAGGAGGAAGGGAGGGAGGATATATAAGGCGAGACACGAGCCTTGCCTTGCCTTGCCTCAGGCTCCTTAGTCAACCATGCCAACCAGTTTAGGATCGCAGTCCCTCACTACAAGGCATATTGTAGTCGACTAACAAACAGCTACAAGCTTTCAGTCTATTTATAGCAGAATTCTTACTGTATTGTTTACCCCTTTCCCCACCCCCTTAATGTTCTCCCTCACATCATGCGAGCACTCCATGTCCGCGTATTTTTACTGTATTGTTTACCCCTTTCCTCTCCCATCTGACCAACAACCCCCTTTTCCCAGTCCCCTTTATGTTCTCCCTCTCGTCCGCATATTTTTAGCAAGAACAATTTTGTTTGTGGGTTGCGTAGCAATATTTAAAAGAAATAGCCTAACCTAGAATAGTTTTTTGAAATTTAGAAAATTAAAGTACCCCCGACAACGAACATCTGTGGCCGCAGCGCTCGGCTCCCTAGCCTATAACCTAACCTAACCTAACCTAAAATAGTTTTTTGAAATTTAGAAAATTAAAGTACCCCAGACAACGAACATCCGTGGCCGCAGCGCTCGGCTCCCTAGCCTATAACCTAACCTAACCTAACCTAACCTAACCTAACCTAACCTAAAATAGTTTTTGAAATTTAGAAAATTAGAGTACCCCGACATCAAGTTGTGGACAAGAGAAAAAGGCAAGCTTCAATTTAATTCAATAACGTGTCCATGCTGTGGAGAAGCCTCGCTTCGCTCGGCTTCCCCACACAGCATGGACACGTTATTGAATTAAATTGAAGCTTGCCTTTTTCTCTTGTCCAAATCTTTTCCTCCTCCCGCAGACTATCCAGACTGTCGGGGGGGGGGGGGGGGGGGGGGGCTACTCAAATTTTCAAATTGATAAAAAAATTTTGTAACAGGACAACGCCATTAAAAATTATGATCAATAATTGATTCTTATTTTATGAAAATTGAGAACATTTTTTTAGTAAAAAGCCACATTTTCATATGCCTATTTTTATGCCTAAAATAAGAATCAAGCGAAATGCGATTAATTTTTATTCTATTTCATATGCTCAAATTTATTTTTATTGAGTCTAATTTCTTACAATAGTACAATTCATTATGAAACTTACCTGAAAAGTTTACCAAAAAAGAATAAATGTGTCGTGATTCGATATTTATTCTAAGAAAAAATTTAGTATTTTTTTAGCAGATTTTCTTTAAAATTACATATGAATTTCAATCAAGTAAAACATTTTATTCAGATCAAGGAATGATTGAAAATTCATATTTAAATTCTCATTTTTTTGTACAAAGAAAAAATTGGTATTTTTTTCATAATTTTGATGGAAATTCTAACAAAGATATTATTATTATTTTGCTATTATCTAAGTATTGAAAAGTTTTATTGTTGATTAAGATAGTTACAGTTCTTATTCATTAAGTTTGAAAAACTTTCTGCCCAAGGATTTTGAAATTTTTTTTTCTTACTACTCTTTTTAATGCTTAACAATTTAGTTTTAAGTACCTATAAATCTTAATTTTCTTGTCTAAGATTTATTTCGTTATATGTTCTTACCATTATTGTTTACATTTCAACCAGATTTCGTAGGTACTTATTGATTTATTAATAATGATTTATTACCTATTGATTATGAAATGATTATTAACCAGTATAAGTTGTTATAATTATAACATCATGATTAATAGGATTATCCATTTTAGGATTTTGTGTATGTGATCTTGTGAGTGTCATGTGCCTGGAATGTTGTATGGTACAAACCAATCCCCATCCTTCTATCCTAAAATGTGAGGTATTATGAGTCCTAGTGAGGAGTTTAATATGTGTGTGCACTTCACAGGGTTTCATTTAGTTAGGAGCAAAAATTGTCATGTTTTTCGGGATGTGGCCATTCTCATGTGATTATGGTGAGTTGAGTTTAGTGAGAAATGTTGCTAGTGCTCATCGCAAAAAATCTTGAATCTCGTTAAGGAAGTTAATTTGACTTTCAAACGGGGGGTGTGTCTTAACCTCTTTTCAAGGAAGCTTTGTGTTTATCAAGATCAAAATTAATTCCTTATTTAAAATTCAAATTAAGCGCAAATGTCGTCTTTGTTTGACTTTCCTTTCCAAAATAGACGCGGCATAGTGTTGTTTATATTTTGATGTGTCCACGTTCTTTACTTTTGAATGATATGTGAGTGGATGAAGATTTCGGAGAATAAAGTTGGGCCTATCATTGGTCTCATAGTGCGTGAACAACCCTAGTATACCAGGGGCTTTAAACCATAAGAACTTCAGGTAGATTTTGTTCATTTTATTTAAATTGAATGGCGTATAGGATGAATTTATTAAGTTTAAAAGGCTTTAGCCAGCTAAACATGAAACTTTATTATGATTAAATTATTATGTTTTAGTTATTTTTTATGTGCCTTTATTTTTGCATTTAACAATGATTTATTAAACCAAATAATTTTCCTTTAAAGCCAAAGTACCCAAAGATTCTTAACCGTAGAAAAAAAGATTTTAAAAAGCAAATAAGATTACGTGGTTATAAAAACTGGAATTTTGTATTAATTGATTTTGTAATTTCAGGACTTTGAAATAGTTTGTATCAATAAACATATACTCAAACCTGCTGTTGAAACTTGATGGTTCCTGGTGTTGGGGGATTTGTCCGTATATTTAAGGTCTCTAGAACTTCCCGCAAATTCGGAAGTCACACTCAACCAAAGTGTCATGGTTGAGACAGTCTTAATTCTTGAATTGAGTATAAAAATGGGAAGGGGGTAAAGAGGGGGGTAAAGAGGGGGTAAAAAAGGGAAGACGATAGTGTTGCCTGAACAAAAAATACAATTGGCCATTTGTTTAATTTTTAATTTTTTTACTTTTTTTCAATTTTGCTTACAATGGATTCGTAATATTTTTCTGATTCTAAAGGTATATATGAACCCATGTTTTTTATGTCTGTTTGAGAAAATATTTAGGTCTAAAGTTTTTATTAAACCGAGGTTAAAAAAATAGATTTTTTCAATAATTACTCAACAGAATTTTAAAAGTAAGGTGTCAAATTAAAGATCTTACTATTTTTGTTCTTACTGGCCATTTTCTTCTTTTATTTTGTTGCGTTTTAGTACCTTAAAACCGACTTAATTATTTTTTTAAAAAACTTAAATTACTTAAAAAATAAGAGGTCTACAAAAAAAAACGATTGCATATCTGAATTCTATGAAAAATTTTACATCTACTACTTACTAAAAGAACCGGCTAGCTATAAAAAAAAAGTTGATACACCTTCTTTATAAAAAACAAAACAATTATAAGATTGATTTTCAAGGAAATTAATTTTTTAGTCAAAAAAAAACATTTTAGTCGAAAAGAAGAAATTAAATAATTTTTTTGAAATACCTACCACAAAAATTATATTTAATTATCCTGTGCAGTTTAACAAAGTTATGCAAATAAAAGAAATACTCTTTTAGTTTTTTTCTCCCTTCAAAACGACTAAAACTTTCAAAGGTTGAATATAGTTAATTAAGAAAATCAATCTGCGATTTCAATTCTTTATTTTAGATGCTAGTTTTCGTTGGGTGTGAGGGTTCGAGTCTCGGCTCAAACAGTGTCACAACTAACGATTTTAAGACGGTTCAGACTGAAATAGGTAGAAAGGTTGATTAAATATGGAAGGGCGAATGGCTTGGTTAAAAAAGAATAATTAAATAGTTAAAGTTAATAGTAGGCATTTATAGCAGGGATCTAAAAGGGATAAGACAATAATTTGATGTATATCCCCAATGATGATACACAAAATTACCCATTCTGTAGAATAAAATTAGTGGTTGAAACCAACCAATCAAAATTCACTAAAGTAACTAAAGTTGTTAAGCCAATGAATAGAAAACATTATTTAAAAATGTTTGGCGACTATTGTAATAAACAGCCAATTGTTCCCTCTCTCTCTGCATTTATAGTACTTTCGTATTTTCTTTCATACTGTAATTGCATAAAATACAATAAAAAATTATTATCTGCCTAACTACAACAGCTTTAAAGGTGGTCAGCTAATTATGTAAAAGTATGTTTGTATTAAAGTGTCTGATTTTTGGTTTAAACAGATCTGTCTAAGAAAATATTGAGCTACTATATTAAATAGTCAGCTAGTAATGTAAGAGGTATGATTTCTTAGTTTAAACGTTTCATAAATGTAACAGGGTGCCTATCTGTCTGTAGCTTAAGATCTCGAAACCAATGGACTGATATGGTTCTCTTTTACATTTAGAGGAGTCTACCTCCACTCTCCCAAAAGAAATCGCTCCTGTAAAAAAATCCTCCATAATTTTTTTGGCCTTTTCTTTTTAAAACTAAAACATCCTTTTTAGATTTTGTATTTCTAATAACTTGATTGTTCAAAGTGACCTCAAATATCTGACAGCTAATGAAAATTGATTATATTAAGAGGGGCATCGACGTTGACCACTAGGGAATTTAGTAAAAAAAGGAGGAGAAATCAGAATGGGGTTGGGGGGAGGGGGAATAGGAAGAAAATTAGAGATAATGGAAAAATGGGAAAGATCGTGGTAGAAAACATGCAATCAAGAGAGAAAAGAGAAAGAAAATGAAAGAAAGAGAGAAAAAAAGTTAAAGGTAAATAAAGAAAGAAACAATAAGAGGGAGAAATAAAGATATTTAGAAAAGAAGAGAGAGAAAGAAAAGAGGAAAAAATAGTAAGAAGAGAGAAGTAATAACAGAGAATTAGTTTATTACAAAGAAGAAAACAGGAGAAAGAAAGAGAGTAAGAGAGTTAATTATTTAAATATGTGTAAAATAGTTTTCTTATTAGAGCAAACATTTTGTATACTCTAGGGTCTGTACGGTAATACATCATGAACTGATTTATTTTATTAATTCATTAAAAACAAACTTGCTTGTTTGGCTAAGGCTAAGATATTCTAGAACTTTAGGTCAAAGCAACAAAGAAATGTATTATTTTGCTTTACAACTTGAAAGTAAAACTGCTCAAATAATAATAAGTAGTTATATCGCTCAAAGTAGTAAGCACCAAATCTTTTAAATTTTATGAGATTGTTATTTAAGAATTTACCTATTCTTGTTTAGATTTGAGGTTAATGGGATTACATCTTTTTGGGCCATTCTTTTAATTACAAAATTATTAACCTTAAAAACTTAAGCTTAACATAACAATTTTATGCTTTTTAAAATGTGTGTGCTTTATTATCGAACGTATTGCTTCACCCCTACACACTAGGGCCTTTGCCTGAAGAGGAGATAGAGGCTCCCTCTATATTTACTTTATATAGTTTACTAGAGGCTATGCCCCTTGATGCTTATGGATGAAGAGTACTGGATCGACCCTACCCCACTTTAAAGTTTAGTCTTAAGAAGAAAATTTTTAAAGAATTGTGGGGGGTACCCTCCCCCCAACCTTCTAAGGACAAACGAGAAGATGCACTGTAAAGGAAAATTATATCGGTTTAGCGATTATCGAAATCTTTCTGCATAGACAGACAGACAAACATATACGATAGACAGACATCCTGTTACTTTTATATAAAGATTAATTAACTTAATACATCTGGTGGTGATCTATACTTATCTCAGTAAACTACAGGGATATGACAACGAACGAAAAATTTATATAAGCCTAATAACGCAAAACTTTCCTTCTTTGCATTAAACTTATCGTTAAAAAGCTATAAAGCCAATGAATTTGAGAACGTGTTTATAAAAAGTTGGATACCAGTATAATTTACAGTCCAATATCCCCTCCCTGAGTTATCTAAAGTCAGATGTGTATGTATTGTAAGTAGTAGCTAATCCTACCACATTTATAGAGACTAAGCAAGATTTATCTATTTTTTCACACAGATTCTTCACGCCAGGATAAGGGATTGATATAATTAACATTATTTAATTACTTATGCGATATGTTTATTTTAAGATCAATTGATTTCCCTTCCAAAACCTCTTCTTCTTACACTGTTTTTAATGTATTTTTATCAACTTTTATCAAAAAAAAGTATTACTATTTGAAAATAAATACATTTAGCAGAAGATCTATCTATGTCTTTACATGGTTGAAATTGAACTTCTTAAGGTATTGTGAAAAGTACATTGATGAAATATATGGCATTTGAAAGTCCATCTTGTCTACAATAAGGTACAGTTAAAAAAAACAGTCGGTTAATATGATTACTGCTGCTATACCAAATTGATAGTAAAAGAATGGGTAATGAATGCCTTGGTCAAAAACAGGGGCAACTCATTATCATGCACAGTTAGGACTTTCAGGCAAGGGCCACAGTGGGATCTTTTTAAAAAAATCGGGACATCCAAAAAATTTAAAATCGACTTTTATCTATCCTAGGACCTAATAATGGCTGTAAGTAGACAGCTTAAAAAGAAATTTTTAAAAAATATTAATTTTTGGCGGGTTTATGCCATTTTTAAAAAAGGTAGTGAAAAATTTCTTTTCAGTTTTGATGATTTTCCAGATTTTTTTACACAATTTTTTCAAAGCAACAAAAAATACATTTATGTTCATCTTATGAAAAAAAAATTTATTGAGGTACTTTTCAGATACCTGTACCAATGTCTAATTAAAGAAAAAATTTAAAAAAATATTTTTTTGGTGGTGTAAATTGACATTTTGTGAGAAAATTTCACCAAAAATATTAAGATTTTTAACCCCAAAAAATCAGTTTTCTTCATTTTACCCAAAAACGGACAGGAGGCCCCGGGTTTTGCAATAATAATATCAATATACAACATGTATTGTGTATAAAACAGTTTTCACAATCTGGGGCCTCTTGTCCGTTTTTGAGTAATTGAGCATTTTACATTGCATGGTTTGAACAATTTCGTTCTTGTTAATTTCAAATTTTCCTTCGTTAGAGGGGGAAGGAGTCATTTTAGAGCCCAAAGTCATCTCTGCAATATTTTCAAACTTTTTAAGACGGATCTTTCTTGACTTATGCATCATTTGCCTCTGGCGAACCGATTCGCCGTTATTTGCCGCCGTTGGCGTGATTTTTAACGATTTTTGCCGTTCTCGCGGTTTTAATGGACAATTAAGGGATAAAGGAGTCATTAAATAAAGATGACTTATAAATACTTTTATTTTAGCAATTAAATTTGCTAAATTTCATGTGTTCTAAAAAAAATTGTAATTCTAACTGGTTTTGGTCCAGCAGAAATTCAAATTTTGGGATTAATTATAATATTGCAAAAACATTATATACGCATCAGAGAGAGAGAGAGAGAAATATACGTTTGAGAGAGAATATAATATAGGTAATTATGTTTATATTCTTATACCAACTTTAAATGAAGATAGCTTGACTTAGAATAAAGGTATTAACACAAAATCAAAAGTGTTTTGAAAATTATGTTATTGTTGTTCATATCTGTAAAAAAAATATTTGAAAACATGCCTTATAAGTGTCCTATTTTACTTATACTGGACCTACCTAAAAATGCCGGGACTCGAACTGGGTGCACCTGACGCTATATTCTTGTTCACAAACATTGTTTGCATTGAAAAAATATTTACATAGACGTTGATTTTGTTAAAATATTCCTATCCTAACTAAAGTTATGAAGTTTTATATATTTTTTAAAAATAGGGTAGCTTCGCTCCTCCAATACCGACAGACGTACTTACCAAATGCACATTAGAAGTCAACAGGAGCAAAATTTAAGTTAATTCCTAGCTAAAGCAAAAAAAATTACATCATTTCCTCAAATACAAGCCTATTTATTGAAGTTTACTTTTGTCTACTCTTAATGTCCCGTTTTTAGGCAAAAGATCCCACTGTGAAGGGTTAATCAATCAAAGGGTTGATAGTCTGCTATATTTTGGGATGTTTGTGCCTTGGGACTTATGTTATGATCAACTAGCCCCATAAAAATTAATCACAACGATACTAGTTTTAAAATAACATATTTTAATAAATAATTTAACATCGTGGATATTTTTTGTTTGTTGTTTTAACAAATCTATATTTAATACAGATCTTCATAAAATAATATTTAATTTGTATAAACTATGAACAGTACAGATCAAATAAACTTATTCAACAATATATTTATCTAATACTCAACCATTAAATTTTTACAAGAGTTAGAAGTAAGCACAACTAGGGATGACTAAAGGGGTTTTAATGATTGAATTCTGAATTTTCTCACATCGCTACTACTCTATAGAGCTCGTTTATCCATACGTCTATGGATAACTTTTAGTGACATTTGTCTTTTTTACCTAATGTCCAATTTTAGTAAGTATCAGAATTGTTAGAAAAATAAAATTTTCATGAAACTATAACAAACTTTATCTTGGCTAAACAATAACTTTTTGATTTAATACCTACTGTTTTCTTTTGATCCTTATTATTGCTGCGCTCCTTTCCCTAAAATGTTTGAAATGACAACAACATACTGGACATGATTGTCATTGCCATTAACCCTATCCCTGGATGACTTTGTCGGTAAGTTGAAAGGAAACCCCTTGATCAAACAAAGCTTATCAAATTATTATATTATGGATTCTAAATCTGTTTCCTTTTACAATTTGCGTATCAAGTCAAATGTGTGTTGTTATAATACAGGGATAGATCAATGGACAATTAAATTATATTCTTTATATTTTATTTGTGTAATTCAACGTTGATAATTGACTTTATAATTTTAGGCTACATGATTGTATACTATTTCAATTGCCAATGTATATATTAGGTATTTACTTCAAATTTAATGAACATTTGATCAATTTAATGCAGGGATCTTAAAGTTACCCAATTATGACAAACAATATTATCCCTAATTTAATTCAAAATTATTGTTGGAAAAATTTAATAACTGTTAAATTTGTACAGAATAATTCTAAACCAAACAAGACCCCCATATTGTAACGCCAACGAAAGGCAGAACGTATTAATTATTTCTAATGAGCAGTCAAATTTACAGTCTAATTTCCCTACTTCTGCAGTAAAATGGAATTTAAAACCTATATCAACGTTAAATTGCTTGATTAAATTGTTTCCAACATGTAAATTGTAAATGGCGTAAATTATTTATGGCAGGAAGAAAAATTGTTCTTCCATTACAAACTAATTTAAACTACTAGGATGTAAAAATCGAAAATTATCTTAATTTGTACAAAGTCAATCCTAATCTATAATACAAAGTAGCTTGATGTCTGTCTGTCCGTCCCTTAAGATCTCGGTAACCTCAGAACCTACTGGTCCTGTGGTGGTTTTAGGCTATTTTCTTTCAAAAAACAAAAAAAAAAACCCTATTTTTTTGCTGAAGATTTCCTTGGTCCTTTTACGAATTTCGCCTAAATTTTTTTTTGATCACCTCTTGGGGCAAAGCCCATAGAGGCTAGGGGCGAAGCCGCTAGTATAAGTATAGAATAGTAAGGTTTTATGACTGTCCGTTAAAAAATCTCAATAATCACTGAACTTATTGAGTTCTTCAATTTAGGGAAGCTTTACATAGGTACCGTGATAGTTTTATGCTATTTTTTTGCCCCTTCACTTTAAATACAGAGGTCCTAGTTGTTAGGGGTGAAACAACCTCTACTCCACATAATAGAATTGCTCTATATTAACTATTGGCGTGCAAAGCGATTTGTAAGGGGGTTGTGAAACCATTATGGGTAAAAATTGGGAAGGAAGATGTAGATACCCCCACCCCATACACTCACCCTACCATACGCCACTAACTAAAACGCCATAAGCTTGGTTTGCTGATCAAGATGCATTTTTTTCGTTATTTTGTGGCAACACTGAAGATATCGGTGGAAGTATGAATAAATGAGTAAATAAAGGTACTAAGAAAGAGAGGGAATGTCTGATTGAGCCAATAGGAGAATCGCATCGGAATTTACATTGGATCTCATTGGTTGAAATTATGTACACATTTTCCTACGAAGGCATGTTTTTTTTCATTTCATACATACATAAAAGTCAGCTGTTAACAGTATATTTTCTTAGTAGAAAGCTTTGCGGAATCAGAATTAATTGCCCAAAAATTTCGTTTACAATTTGAAAGCTTGAAACAAAGTTGGATTCTTAAAAAAAAAGTTAGGCTGGCAACTCGCTGGTGAGGCAAAATTATTTTTGTGAAAAATCCTCCAAAATCGAATAAAAAAATTTACAAAAATGAAATAAAATCTTAAGAGGGTTATTAACATATGATTTTGTTTAATTTTTGTAGATTTTTAATGTGCTTTTGGATGATTTTTCACAAAAATAATTTTGCCTCACTATCGAATAGCGAGTCTATCATTTTTTAAGAATCCACATCAGCTTGAGTCGAAAGTAAACAATACTTTTGTCTGCTAGGAATGTTCTCTCTTAGATTTGACGAAAAAAGGGTTCAGAATATTCTTCTACTCTTCTATTTCTATTAATGAGTATGGCATAATTTCAAATGTTCCTACAAACATGCTAGATACATATATAGTTATCCAAGTCTGTAAAACCCACTATTGATTGTTTCAAATTATTAGATTCAGTTTAAGAATAAATTTCATTTTTCGAACTATAGATGAGTATTTTTTTTAAATCGATAGTCGCAAAAAAGCATCTTTGTTATTCTTTTAAACATACGCTATTTAGGTAAAATATACATTTTTTGATGAACATATTGTAAATCCTGTACTAGAATGATACCTCAATGATTATGAAATTTTATTTATCAAAAAGGCACTCCCATCTTTGTAAATTATTCATTTTCTAAAAATTCAAATAATTCTCAATAATAATCCTATTAAATACTTTCCAAAATGCTATGGCCAATATTTAAAAAGATTTTTTTTATTCTAATTTAGTTATATTGGACCACAATATACCTTAAAAGCAAACGGGCATTGTTATAAAGTATAAAGTTATTATAAATAAGATATTTGAATATAAATATTTAATTAAACAAACAAAAACTTTAAAATATAATTAATATGGATTGTTCTACTATAATAGTAAAGAAATATCATAATGATAATAAAAATTGAAAATAAGAGTCTACTTTTATTAGATAGAGGATATGGGTGGTTCAAGTGACACAATTCTTACCAATAGTGTTTATACGTTAAACTTAAACATAAATATATTTCAATAGTATGTTAATTCAATGTAAACAATAATTTTAAAAATAGTATCCTTTTATTTAATGTATTACCATTTGATTTTAAAAATGTTGTTTAGATTCTTTAGAGGTTATATCCCATGCTACGCCCATTGTGGCCTCTAGTGGCATTTGAGGGAAGTGTTTTAGTGTTAGAAAAAAAAGAAAAACCATCCCTACACCAATAAGAAACTTCTTTATAACAGGCAATCATATATGTCTAGCAGTTAGCAAGAATTTATTCTTTTTTACTTTTGTTTTCATATAGATAAAAGAAACTAGACAACAAGGACATTATTTTGATAAAATAAAAAAAATAATTACTAAAAATCTTTAAGCTTTAAACAAATTTTTAAGAAACCATATTAAATATAACAGCATATCTTTAATATTATAATAAAAATCGATCTAAAAGTGTTTTTTTGCGATAAGAGGCATTTTGTTTACTCTATGTTTTTTTTGTTTTTATGAAAAATAGATGCTTAACTTCAGATAAGTAAGAAATGGACAGTTAGAAAGAAATCCCATTTCTTTTAAAATGTTGATGAATGAAATGAAAAGTACAGGAGCTAGGGCTAGGATATATCACAGTTACTGATACATAACCTTATACATTATAATAGAGTTATCATTAAAGGTACCAGTTACCTTATTTACACGCTCGTTTTTATAATGTCAAACACCAGATAGACCAAAAAAATCTACAAAATAAAAAAAACAAACAATAATGATGATCACTAGAATACCGCATCTGAAAGTTTTAAAACAATTAGTTTTGTACAAATTATTAAATGCATTTTTCTAAAAATATTTGTAAAACCTAAATCCTACTCCAGCTGCAAAACCCCCAAATGAGGGTAATTTTGTTTATTAGTAGCGCAGTAACAAAAACCAAAGCAGACAACATTTCAAAATGAATAGTGCTCTTAATTGTAATATTGTAGATGCATAAAAACTGTGAAGAGACTGTTTAATAGAAGTGAGAGACAGACGGTCGATTGTACTAACAGACATGCCATAGTTATACATTAGCAGTACTACAAGTAGATATTTCAATTTGATATTTGATTATTCTAAATGTATGTCTAATGTTGAATGATAACCTTAAAAGCCAAACACTTCACCCCTTTCACATGATAAAAATTTTATATGCTTCTCAGCTGAAGCTAATTTAAAAATTAGCACGTTTAAAATAAGAAATTTAGTCTGCTATTAATCTATTTATTTGTAAAACTCGTTTTAATAGAAACAATAGAATATATATGTATACAGTATTTTGTATATAATAATTAAAGAGAATAACAACAAGAACTTAAAAATCAGTTATAACTGGCTTATAACAGGCTTATAACTGGAGCAACAATTTCACAAAAGAGAAATAAATAATAGTTATTTCTTTCATCGTATTATAAACGGCTTTCCGCGGATATAGAATGTACAATTATAAGATTAAAACCAGTTTTTTAGCCCCGACGTGCCGAAGGCACGGGCTAAAAAAAGCTGGTTTTAATCTTATGATTGTACATTTTTATATTCGTAGAAAGCTGGATATAATACGGTGCTAGACATAGTTTTTTCGTATGGATGAGAACCGGTTCTTATCCACCGGATTCGAATGAATACGAGAAACACTTATTATATTTAATAACTTCATATGTATTTCCATAAATTTTTTTATAAAATTTGACAGGGAGAGGACAATAGACATTTTTTAAAAACTATTTGAATATTCGTTAAGATTACTAATGTAGCTTTGCTAAATTGAAACATAATTGTTCTTGTTAGTGTATAAACACTTTGAGGTGAACCCTCTCACATGCAAATTTAATGAAGATTAATAGGAACAGTGGCGTGCGAAGCACTTTGTCTAGGGGGGGGCATTTTGAAGATTTTGTAAAATTTTGCCCCCCCCTAAATCAAAGTGCCCCGGGGGGGCACTTTGCTTTAGGGGGGGGCATTTTGATTATATATACTAATTTTAAATAAGGGCGTTTTAAGGGGTGGGATTATTTGATTTTGGGCCTTCTAGTCCTTATCCCTTCTTCCCCATCCCTATTTCCCATTTATATCCCCCATCTCTTCCCCCCCTTTCTTCTCCCCCATCCCTTCTCCACACCCTGCAATGACCAAAGGGAAGGGAGCTAGAAAGCATCTTCGAAAAAAAAGTACAGAAGATAATTTAACCTTCCACCCCCCCCCCCCCCCACAAAACATTTTTTATGGGAGGAAGGGGATGTTATAAAATCTCAGCAGGAAGGATGAATAACCCCATTAAAAAAATTTTTTTGGGGGGAGATAAAAACACTCATTTTGGAAATAATTTACCAAAAATAAACCTAATATGTAGAACTGATTTTAAATATTTCTTTATTGTATGACAACAAGGATGACAACATCTATAAGGAGCAAAGCACAAAAAATCATTAATAAGAATATAGACAAGAAGATATAAAGAGCATTAGTTTAAATAAATATATATTTTAGGTAGAAAAAGTCACAAATCCTTTTTCTTGTATGTTGTGTGATGACAGTCAAAGTAAATTACATACTAGATGCTACGAACAACGAGAGATTTTATTTTTTTGATATTATAATCCACAAAAAAATTTATTGTGCTATAAAATCCAAAGATATAAAGAACTTTGTAAAAAATAAAAAAAAAATACTTGTCCTTTCATCTACAGATATGAAAATCTCTTAGAAATATGGAAAACTTTGGTGTATAGTCTCTTTTGTGGCAACGCTTCTTAAGGGGCATTTCGTCGTATTTTCATAGTAGCTTTTAATAGTTTATTATAGGTTAAGTTAGGTTAGGTGATTTTCCCACAGGGGCTATAAATAGGGGAAAAGCTACTGTGAAAATATGAAGAAATTAAGAGGCAATGTCACGAAAGGGACTATACCCGAAATTTGATTTTGATACCCTTAGCTACAAAAATTTTGTTAATTGGACCAAACAATGGGGGAATTGTGAAAGATACAAAATTGCCAAAAACGTCCTAAAAAGCAGTCCGACCTCCAGAAATTTCTAATATTTAATTATACTCCATAATGTTGGGAGTGTTAACATTAAGTTTTAGCCTTCTATCTTTAATTGCAGTTAAGAAAATTACATTTCCCCATTAGCATTACAAACTGACAGCCATAGTTATTATAGAGAAGATAAAAAGTTATATCAACATATCCTACCCTCTTCAAATGGCAATTTAACAATATGTCAATTTTTCATGAAGTGGTGTTTTCAAGGATTTATTAGGGCAGTGTGCAAAGCACACCGAAAAATATTTATTTCCTCTTTGAACTAAAATCAATTAACTACAACAAGAGTGACGTATTTTAACAAGTTAGGAATATAGAGTGTAGTTAGTTTTAAGTCTCTTTAATGAAAATTGCCATAAAAAAAACATGTCTTTTTGTAAGGGTATGTACACAAAAAAATTATAAACTTATCCTGAACATCATATGGTATCATACATAGTTATTAAATTAGACAGACATACAATGTTAAAGAAAAGGCTTAGATAAATATCAACGCTGTTTCATTTTTATTTAAATAACTTAAATATTTGATTTTTACAAATGTTTTTATACAATGTGATAAAAAGCAGAAACCAATTGGGCGCGAAGCGCAAATTTTTTTCTTCAAATATGCAGGGAGGAGGGAAGGTGTTTTGGGCTATTTATTACACTAGTCCACAATATTTCATATTCGTTAGCTCAACATCTTTTGGGACTTAAATGGAATATTGATTGGTTGGTTAATTAAGTTGAGTTTCCATACGTTTCATCCACTAATTGTAATCTATATAAGGGGTAATTTTGTGTATCATCATTGGGGATGTACAAAATTTCTTTGGTAAAAAGTTTATATTATACAAAAAAAGATACTTACTATTAAGGTTAAATGAATAGTAACTGTCTGTTTGGCGCGAAGCGCCAAAAATTTTTTTTGTTGAGTATTTCTTGATCTTTTTTTTTTGAAATTGGGAGTTTTGCTTTTTGTAGGGTAGGGGGCAAAAAGGGGCATTTTTGTTTACCAGGGGGGGGCAAAATGGGGCATTTTTCAACATTTAGGGGGGGGCAGGGGGGGCGGTCGCTAGGGGGGGGCAGGGGGGGGCGTTTTGGTCGCTAGGGGGGGGCGATTGCCCCAAACGCCCCCTTCGGTTCGCACGCCACTGAATAGGAAGTTATCATAAGTCAAGTTCACTTTGTACAATATCCATCCAGTGGCGTGCACAGTGTATTGCCAGGTGTCCACACCCATACTACGATTTTTGACACCCCTTTTAAACCACAATCGAGGAGGGTGTAGGGGGTGGAAAACAAGAAGTGTGTTTTTTTATTTAGGGGGGTTGATGAACCTTGTAAAAGTGTCTGACTCTGATTATGACGTAAAAAATTTAGCCAATGAGAGGTCACTATAAATTTTACCATTGGTCAATTACAGTGTATACTGGCCTCTCATTGGCTAATATTTTTTTACGTCATAAGCACAGTCGACCACTTTTACTAGGTTCGAGGTGGATGTGATTCACAAGTAAAAAAAAGCTTGTAAATTGACGTGCATATTTTTTACCAAGAGAGGCCAAAATGTAATAGTGCAACAAAAATCATATCGGCCAAGATAATATCAATAAGAAAAATCTAATCATACATTACGTTTTTTTAAAGGGACTAAACTGTAATCATAGATAATTTTTCACTTTTATAAAAATGGTTTCAACCGCCTAACTGCATTAATCTATCTATCTAACCAAGGGCCAATGTGTCAATTTGACTTTGAACTCTGCTTACATTAATTTTTTGTTTATTGGAATGTTTGCTTGTGTGTGTGTATCGGTGCGTGTGTGTTTGTGTGTGTGATGTATATGTTTATCTTTATTAACATATTTTCACATTCAATTGAGATTACGATGCCTTCTTCTTCTCAAGTTAAAGTCTTTGAGACTGGAAATAGAAATCCATTCCAAATATTAGATTAGAAATAAGAGTAAAAATAATGTTAGGTTTAGTCTAATAACAGATATCTGTTTAGTTGGCTTTTATAAAAAGATTTTTTAAAATCTATCTATCTATAATTCTTACTATACCTATGATTTTATAATTTTTTTACATTATCTATCTATCTATATATCCTAAAAAACGTGCGGTATCTCTGATTAAAGACAAAATTTTTGTGCTTTACCATTGCAGGAGCCACTAAAATGTTTCCAAAATAAAACCAAATTTCAATGTTAGATACCTTTTTAAATTTTAGCTAGAGGAATATTATTTTATGTTTTGTACTTCTTTGTTCAAGATAAGCTAATTTGCTGTAATAAAATAAAATATTTTTGTATAGTTTCAATTTATGTCGTCGTTTAAGATATCTCAAACTTTAAATTAACGTAGTGACATACTAGCAATAAGAATAAAGTTGTAATTATTTACCTTCCTATCCTTTAAATTTAATAAATTTTATGACGTCAATCCTGCTGTAAGGCGACCAGATTTTTGTAAAAAAGGAAGAACACCAACATTACCTAAAACAAAAGTGCAGTGCGGTGCATTTCATTTGTGACACATGTACTTATACACACAAACACACGCACACACACACATTCACATTTTTAATACACAAATTTAAGTCTCACTTTGCCTCAGCCATTCTCACAGTCGCAACAAACCGCGCGGATTCTAGAAAACAGTGTAGCTTGGAGGAAGAATAAATAACACTAATCTACAGCAACTCAGTGTCCTGAGATACTATCCGTTGAAGCCAGCAAATTCTAATTCGACCACTCATAGCCTTAGCCAACAGCCGCAGACACCTCAAGCCACACTTAGCTGCAACCTTCACCCTTGCAGCCACTTTCAAACAGCAGCCGTAAGTTTAGCCGCATGAGTACGGCTGAAGGCACGACTTCCAACCCCTGCTATGCAAATCATCCAATAATAATTATTCAAATTCTTCATCTTATGCATTAATAAATAGTTTAAATCCTATTTTGGGCATTAAAAAAAATTTAATTAAACTAAATTGTTTGATTTAAGCTTCTCTATAATTCACCCATTTTAAAATCTCCACAGTTTAGTAAATTGATACATGTAAACGTTCTCAGGTAAAAAGAAGAATTAATCGTAGTGTTAAAACAGCTGAAGAATTCCGCAACCACATAAAAGTTACAATTTCAACATTTCAATGCAGTTTTCAAATACCTACCCAATGTTCAAGCAAATACAGTTTATTCAACATGAAAAATAGCACACATTCAAAAATTAGCGCAACAATATTTATAAATATTTTGTAGTTTTGAAGTGATACTTTATACTGCCTGTAGAATTGCTTTAATATGTCCAATTGTTATAAAATCAATTAATTAATGCAAAATTTGGGATTCTTGGGATCTTCACTGGTGAGCTAAAAAGTTTCAAACATTGGATTTTGAGCTTTTAAAAAGATTGTTTGTCAAGAGTTTTTAAAACTATATCCAAATTCAAATATATAATTCTCAGGATAGACATTTGTTCTTCGACCCAACAATTATAGTAAAATTTTGTAAGATTAAACGTCAGTTTAAACATAGTGTAACAATTCTATTTTAGTTAGAATTTTTTATTGCAAGCATAAGAGACTTTTTTTGTTTTATTGCTGCTGTTTATTAATAGTGATGTGAAATTGGTGCTATTTTACATTTTTTACTTTGATTGAATCATTTTTATCCAACTTATAAATATATTTGGTAGCAGTTATTGTTCATAAATCATATTGTTCCACTTGTAAGAAGAAAGTATGCTTTGAATTTGATTTGAGTAGCATAGAAGAATGTTCATTACAGAGCATAAGAAAATTGCATACAGCTTACACATGCAAGCACTCTACAAAGACTGTACAATTCAATTTTTAATAAGATATATGTTTTGATTTGTTATAAAACGAGGTCATAAAGCATGCATAAGGTCATAAATCAATTAATCAAATAATTTTCAAGTTGGCTACCTTGGTTAACTTTTGTATAAGTAAACCAAGTAAGTCTCTATACAAAAGATTGTCGGAGTCAGTAAGTAAATAAAAAGCCAGTAGAGAGGGAAGAGGGAATTTCGGGTTTATAGGTTTAATAAATCCTATTAATCCCTAGCGTTACAGACTAACTGACGGACATACAAAGTGAATTATAGATTAGCTTAGCTTATAACAGTGAGGTTAACTGCGCAAAATATTTTTTTCATACTTTTTCTTAGGGGCTTGCGTAAGGTGGTTGTAAATATCCTTATGACACAAAAATTGGCATGGAATGCCTTTTCCTTTTATATACCCTCAAGGCTCTCGCCCACCTGACCAATATCTGTGCACACACCTCTTTTTAAGAATAATTGAAATTTGATTTTTCCATTGGATTCTTAATGCCGCTGTAAGAATATCTATAAACTTTTCAGCAATATTTAAGCTTTAGTGGAAATTTTTATTTCAAACGCTTTACCAGTTGATAAAGTTTCTGAAATTCGACAACGACAGACCTTTTAAGATTGTGATCTTTGTATAAAATGTTGGTAGTAATCCACATTTTAGTTTTGATATGATTCCACTGCATCTAATTGAATTTATGCCCATTATTTTACTCTTTTTAGTAGCGCAGATGCTCTACAAGTAAGGTTTGTCTGTCTGTATAAACGAAACATACATAAAAAATACAATACTTATTTCTATTTGATGACTGATTTAAAAATTTTATGAACAAAATATGTAGATTTGAAATAATAAAAGCGAAACAATATTTTTTATTTCACTTTTATTTTGATTTTCACACCGGAAAAATATTAGTTTTCAAAGTTATTAAACCTGACCTAAGATATTCTTGTTCTCAATTATAAATTTCTTATTTATCTATTACTGATTATTTAAAAAAAAAACTTTATAAGCCAGAACTGCTTTAAAGAATACAGGGATCTTTAAAATAAGACAATGGACGACAAATTGATAAACACCCTTAATGATGATAAACAAAATTTAAAAAGTTTGGACACTGGCACTTTGTACCTAACAATCAAGATTTTTAAAATTTCTCCAGAGTTTTTTAGCCATCGAATAAGAGAAAGTGTTCATAAACATTGGGTTTTGTCAGCTATGATTTATTTAATATTTTATTTCTTGTTTTGTTTGTAATAATTTTTGTTATGATAAGATTTGCGTGCAAAGATGCTTCAACAATCAAGACAGACATTAACCATTACAATTTTAACTACTATTAGGTGTTTATACTTTCCAGCTAAAATTAAAAGGTGTCATATTTAGAGTTGCTCTTTCTTTCCCCAATAATATAGAACTGAAAGCTTTTAAAAACAACATATATTTGGTCGTTTACGAAATCTTTTTTTACCATGCAGGTTCAAAATAAGTCATAATTTAAGAGTTATATTAATTATGAATAGGTTTTTAAAATTATTTTGAACAGGTGATTATATTTAACACAATTAAGCTTTTTCTAAAAAATTAAGCATGGTCATATAAAAATAATTTAACTCTAAGTATTTACAACAACTACTTTGAGTTTTATTTTAAACTATTAAGTTTGAGAAAATATGTATTTTTCTCAGTTATAGTACCTTTTTCACTGTTTTATCTAAACATTGTTTATTTTTGGTTAGCAAGAATTTAAGAAGGGTTATAAGATGTGGGAGAGGGTGTAATAATGGGTGTAATTGAGCATTTGAACAGTTTTAGGGTGCGGAAAAGAGGCGTTTTTATGCGCCCTGATGCGTCATCTTTCTGACACTATCATTATCTGGGAATCTTAAAATGGTGTTTTTTTTTTAAATCGTAACCAAAAAGCCAGCTTTTAATCTATTAACAGATATAGATCAAATAATATAACTCTGCTTAATTCTTCACTAGCTAGTGCCTTACATGTTTTAAAAAGCTTTCTGCAAAGTCGATGGCATTGGGGTTCGGGATGGATGGACGGCTTGTGGTTAGCTATTCTTCAAAATTTAAAGCCAGCTTTAATAATTAAGCAAAAAAACGTCACACAATGGACTACTTTTTTTATCTTTTTTTTGTGTAGATTCTGACATAAAAAGAAATGTTTTGGGGTATTGTGCACATATAGTATACACCTGTCCTTATTTTACAGAAGCGATGCTTCTATATAATCTAATCTCTTTTTTTATCAGGGAAGGAAATTAATTGTCTACAAAGATTCAAAACTTCAGTCTTTTATTGGTTAGCTTAAAGTCTTTTCTTAAATAATTCTATGAAACTAGTGGCTAATCCCCTAGACGACCCTAAAAATATTTTTTTTAAAGGAGAGTTACGGTTGGGCTCACCTAATAAAATTTTTATTTTAAAGTAAAAAAAAATTGAGAGGTGCTGGGTGGTGTTTCTTTATACATTAATATTTCTTATAGAATTTCATGCAAGTAAATTAAGTATTTTACAAGAATAAAGATTGGCACTAAATAATTTTTTTAGATTTATGAAACAATAGCATCTATACGTTGTATTCCTTGCTCTATGAAAAAGGAAGTTTCTTTGAAGACTGATAAAAACATAAAGATTATTAGATTATATTGTTTTATTTTTGATACAATTGGTATATAGTCTTAGATTTGTTCAGCAAATCTGGAAGAATTGTGTCGTCTTCCTATTTACGGCGACATTATGACAACCAATCTTTACTACTAGAATCTTTTAGCTAACCCTATTACTCCCCCAGAATCATCTAGGGGCTCTTGACGGGGGGGGGGGGGGGGGTGGAGTAGAAGTCAACCCCTTTTTTCAATTTTAGTTTTAAAAAGAAAAAAGAAAAAGTTTCGGCAACCTTGTACGAATGAAAGCACAGTAACTCGTACAGTGGCGATCTTTCTTGGGGTGATTTCTCTTGGAAGGGTGGTGGTACCCCCCCTCCAAATAGTCATGCAAAGCTACATTGTAAAGGAAAACCATTTCGGTTCAGCGGTTAGCAAGATCCTTCGTTACAAATTATAATATTCTATTATAATAATAAATATATGATTCAATACTCTATTTATAATTTATATTCATAATTACCAATCTATCTATCAAGCTTTCAAATTATCTATCTTATTTAAACTTATGATAATACTACGATCTATTTCATCAAGTATTGTCCTGTTGTATGTAAAGGTATGCAGAGTATGTAAGTGTTCTCATAATAAAGACAATATTATGAGCATCATAAACAGCAAAACTAAAACTAAACAATATAATGCAATAATTTAGATTTATTAATCCTATTACATAAAGTAGTAAAGTTTTTCTGTCTTAAGCTTCAGATTTAAATAACTACAGAACCAAACTAGCTCTTCTTTTAAAGCTTCAAATAGGTCATTAGATGGTTTTTGGATATTCTATATTTAGATTCGAAACTTGGGATGGTTTTGGACTATTTTTCTAATCTTTCAATAAAGGTCCTCTATATGCCAGGAGGGATCCACAAGTATACAACAAAGAGGTAGGATTTTTCAAAGCCCTTAGTTTTTCTAATCAGGTGTCTTTTTGGTATTTAATAAACTAAAAATGTGGTTATTCATCAACCCCACAGGGGTATATAAAGCTTTGACGTCATATACATTTCAAGGAAAACTGGTCACGGGTCTACTATTGATTTTCTTTTTTTGCTAACAAATAATAGATGCGGGTTTCTGAGAATATATAGGGTATACAGATCAAAGTTCAGGAATTAATTCAACCTTTAAAAGTTAACTAGGTTAAAATTCGACATTTTGACACAATTTATTTTATACCCCAAATATATGAGATGAGATTTGGGGATACGAGGATGATATTTTCCCCATCAAACAGAAAAAAAGTAGAAAAATGTAATTTTGATTTTATCAAAAATAAAAACATTTGTGGTGTCAAAATGACAACAGACACAAAATTGACTATTGTCGAATTTGCGTCCAGATCTTTAGATAAATATTTATTATTCATAATCTTGCACAATGAATTATTACTTCACTATCATATTATAAGAAGCAAAGCTACTCTATAACTGTATGTATACGACTTATCGTCAAACACTTTATTAAATCAGCAGCATTAACGGGCCTGCTTTCTTGTCGGGGAGGTGTAGGGTCTGATTCTGGACAACATCACGTGATATATTGATAGTATCTACTGCTGCTATTCTTGGCACTTGACACTAATAGTGTGAGTACCAGACAAAAGTTGTTGGTTGTCTGTTAGGTGTTACTAAATTAATTTCTTTTTGTGCGATAGAGTATCGCATCCCATAACAAGCAAATGATACCCTTAGATTCTCTAGGAAATGTCTAACAATCAAAAGAGAAACCCAACCTGACGAGTTTATTAATTAGATCCTTGGCGAAAATATACTATAATGAATTACAAGCTTGTTATTAATAGTTATGAACATAAATGCCCTTGTTAACAATAAATAATTGTATCAATAAAAGAATTATAGTCAAGTCTATATAAATGAAAATATTAATTTTGATTTTATCATAAGGATATTATGTTTACGTATCATATTGACTTTTCATGAACACTAGCGGCTACGCCCCTAGAGGCCTCTAGTGGCACTTTAAATGTTTTTGTTTGTTGAAGTCTCTACGATTATTCTTTAGTACGATACCTCTTTAATTTACGCTGAAGTCTCCCGTAATTTTGATTTTTTTTGTCATTTCTCTTGGGAGGGTGGTGGTACCCTCCCCCAAAATAGTTATAAACCTTCCCGGGAACCATGAGAATCTACCTTGTTAAGGAGAACCCGATCGGTTCAGCGGTTAGCGAGATCCTTCGATACACACAGACACACAAAAAAACATCCTGTTACTTTAGTATAAGGACTAGCGGCTTCGGGTTTAGACTTGGAATTTTTAATCTCTTTACTTCTTGAATTAGGTATAGAGAACTCATTACATTGATTTGTCATTTTTATTTCGAGTTGGAGAAGTGATATATATTTACCTCATCTCTTCCAGAAAATAGCCTAAAACTGTGACAGGCCTGTTATAAAACTTCCCTATTCAAATCAGTCAAATTCGATATAATTTTTTTTATCAATTTAAATTTTTTTTCTCAAATACCTAATTATTATTAAACTATTCTAATTTTCAGTTTTGATAAAAAATTAAAGAAATTATTTTAATGAGGATTAGTTTTGTTTGGAGTGATATCACTTGTGAGAGGAAACGAACACTCCAACAAAATAGTCAAATCCTCCTCATGACCTATACGAGAGCCATATCTGTTCCGTAGTTGGCGAGATACTTTGAAACAAACTCACAGAAAGCATATGATATACCTACTTTTCTTTTTTTTCTATATAATACCTTTGTTGTGAGTCTGTTTTCTGAGGAGAGTTTCTTGTTATTTAGTTGTTGATAAAGTTGATATTGATTGAGTCTATTCATCTCACATACACCCCCTCCCTTAATAACCATGTACATAATTTATTTCCTAACTTTTGGGTACCAATTTTTTCCAAGAAAAACTTAAGATAACATGTATACTAATAACCAGAAGCGAAGCAGCAAAAAAGATCATAGAACACAATAAAACTGTATAATTTTTTCAGGATGTTTCTTTTTTATTGACTAATAGTTCAGCAATAGAACACTTTTACGTCTGGTCCAGCAACCTAGGATAACCAAGGGGAGCTAAATCTCTCATTTTCTGACTAAACACTCATCGAATTGAACTCATTACCTCCCCCAACGACTAGCGGGTGAGCTACGTATTAAGCCACGGTCGCGAATTTCTCATTTTACCTATGTGTGTGTGATTTTATGCAACAAAGCTAGGTTTTTTGATAGAGTGATGCACTTTGTTAACAACATGTATAGAGTCATAAAGTGAATCTAGGAACCAAAAACCTGTAATATTAAAAATGTGCCAACAAGTGTTTAAGTCCAGCAATCAATTCTTTCTTACACACATATGATACATGGTAAAAAATTGGTGCCAATACATACCAACATGAAAACTTGTTTTAGCAAGAAGCAACTCTATTACTAGGCTATGTGTTCTTATGGGAACTTAAGACTTGTGTATTTTTCACTACAATGAACAAGCAACTACAATTCAACAGGCCCTTATGCACTAACAAAAATCACTTATATACTCTTTCTTACAGTATAGATAATCTAGAACTAATATATGAATAAAATTATGGTTTAAAATTTTTACTTTTGCTGGTTATTTTTGAATAATTTAACTTTCTGTTAGTGTATATTAAAGTTTACTGTATTTTTTGGAATATTTTTTACCTGTTATATGTGCTATTGCCTGAAAATAAAAATTAGCTAAAACAATTGGACACCTAAAAAGTGAGCTTACAGATCGAGCAAAAAACAGGCCGAGCTGTTATGTGACAAAAAAAGTTTTCTTCCTTCTATCCTCCCTTCCTACTCTCCCCCTGTCTCTTGGGTCGGATATTAGACTTTGTGATATAGACTGAACATAGGTAAACTTGTCAGCTGTTTGTCTAACTGTCTCTTTGAAGAAATATTTTTTCTTTTTCTGCTGGGACGAACCAATGGGTCACTCTTTTATCCTATATTTTTTTACACAGTTCATTTGTTTTCATAATTTGATAGGTCTGCCTTCCCATTTTAAACTCTGTTAAGGTTCACCCCCTGGCAAAATCAAGCGCACGCCACCAATTGTAACTCTAATAATTTTGGAGATAGTAAAATTCTTAGTTCTTCTCCCCCCTTTTTTACACTTCCCAGCTATGTTCCCATAATGATACCAAGAAAATTGCATTCTGCATTTAAACTTTTAAAGAAATTATTTTAAGAGTCAGAATAATTTATAGGGTAAACCAAATAAAATATTATTAGGTAGTTAATATGTAAAAGAAACCCTATGAAATTTTTAAAAATGCGTTTTTGCTAAAATATGCAATAAAAAAGTGGTTGACTGTGCGTGAACACCACCCATCAAAGGAGTTATGCGCGTAGCAAATTTTTGGCCGAGTTTTTGCGCTTGTCTTGTGAACGATCTACACGACACTTACTCTTTGAACAGAATGAAAAATAGTCCCATTTTTATAGCGAAGCTATACATTTTTCATAATGTATGTACGACGTACGTCACAGTTAGTAAAAAAAGAACAGTTTATTCTATTGTATCTAAATTATACATACTGTAACAGATACTTTAATAAAGTCAATAATTGGCAGATATTGTCAATCAATTACTATGATTTGCATTTCTTTAAATAAAAAAGAAACCTATCATGAACAATAAAAGACACTTCAACGTTGGTTAAAGTACAAAAACTTAAATTAATATTACAATTTTCAGTTCAGCTACTATCAATTTTAGATTTCCTAGTTTAAAGTAATTACTCAGTATTTTGAAGACATTGGATTGGATTTTGAATATTAAATAAAATGTTGAATTTTTTGTTCTTATTATTTTGAGGTCAGCAATAGCAAAAAGTTTGTTTTAAATTATTTCATCAAGTTTAAAAGTAAAGTAATCTTCATTGATTATTCAATTTATGTAAGGTTGAAATATTCTCATAAAAATTCTTCTGGTTGAAAGTTTGTAATTAGATTTTAAATATATTATTGTTATATTTCATCATTGTATCAAGGTCCTTGTATTTAAATGAGGAGGGGAGGGACAGACAAAAAAAATAAACCTCTGCTTCAATACTAGCGGGTAGGACGAACGGACATACATTCCATAACTATAAGTCAGCTATACAACAACAAAAAACAGTGAAAGGGGTGACATATACACATTCTTGAGATTACAAACTTGTCACTTGAAAAGTCACTAAGATAATTTTTGCTGCGTTGATAAATGGAGTGGACTTTTGGACAGAGGCGTACATAGGATTTGTTTAAGGGTGTGTTACATTGGCTCTAGTCTTGTCCGAGGAAATTCCCCGTTAATAAAAACTGTTATGGCCATTTTTAAAACTTCTAAATTAAGAACTAAATTTTGATATGATACTTAAAAGTATAGGATTTTTTCCTTAATTTGGCTATTGATTAATATCCGCTGGATTAGAACCGGTTCTAAGCCATTCTAAAAAAATCATGTATAGCATCGTATTATAGTCAGCTTTTCGCGGATATCAAAATGAAAAATTTTAAGGTTAAAACCAGTTCTGTTATCCCCGATTGATAAAATTATTGGAGGGGGGTGTAAAACTTCTTTCTTGACATGTACTAATTACTCACCTACTAGTGAAGTCACATATGTAAAAAGTAAATATTTGTTAAGAAAAGGGTTTAGTTTACGGTTGGAGAGTTGGGATAAAAACGAACATCCATATAACGATGTCATTTTTTTTTTTTTGGGGGGGGGGGTTAAGTTAAATTTAAATGTTGCACTTTTTTTATTTAGGTAAATTCAAATTAGATACTTTTCAAATACAAATCATGGAAAAGTTTCGTTACTGTTTCAGCTACCTAACTTCTAAGTTTCTTGACGTAAAAAACAAAAAATTCATTCATTAATACGTAACATTTTATCAAGGATATCAGGGTTCGAATCGAAACCGTGTAATAACTAAAGACGCTAAAAAAAGCTTACTACTGCTATGTTAAATGTAAGAATTTAATAGTAAGATAAGAGAGAATGCCTTGACATGGGACAAGTGCAACCTATTACCATGTACAGTTAGGACTCTCAGACAAGGGCCAACTAAATCATAGAGAATCTTTCCAGATTTAAAACTTCGTATGTGGTTATATATTTTATTTAATTCTTTATAGTATTTCATCAGCGAATATGCCTCAAATTTAAACCCGCTTTTGTGAAGAAAAAAATATTCCGAATAGATGGATTGTCTGTTCAGGAGTAGGACTAGTCACGAAGACGAAGAAAGTCCCTCAAAAAATCAGCATGTGACGTCATAAAAACGAGGGACTTTTTTTGTCTTCATTAGTCACCATGCTAAATTTTAAAGTTATTGCATGTCGATTTCACTGCCGCTTACAGGCGGCTGACGCGCGGCTGTCGAGCTCTGGTATTTCACAGCTATACTCTCACAGCCCACGGATTTCTGTATCCTTGTTTTTATAGCAGGAATGTTATTGTTGTGCGTAGTATAGTTTCTATCTGATTTGCTCAACAGTTTTTTTTGGTGGAAATTTATTTTTATTCATTTGGACCATTTTTACACCTGAATTGGGTCTACTGCAGTTCACGGTAAAATATTGCTGGTAACCAATATTGCCAAAATCTATAAATTTTAAAGGCTTCTAGCTGCCAAACGGTTGAACGTACAGATCATGCCCGCATACTGTTTTAAGCAACATAAGAAGGGCTACAAATAATCTGGAATAGCCATAAATCAATAATGCATAATTATCTCGCGGTGCAGAGAAATGCGCGAAAAAGACATATTTTACGCGTTTTTTCTTCAGTGAAGCTTTCCCTGTGCATCATTGGATCTTGGCTATTCCAGATTATTTGTAGGCCTTCTTATGCCGCTTAAAATGGTGTGCGGGTATGATCTGTACGTTCAGCCGTTTGGCAGCTAGCAGCCTTTAAAATTCATTGATTTTTGGAAATATTCGTTACCAGCAATATTTTACCGTGAACTGCAGTAGATCCCCTGAATTTGTGTGTGTGTGTGTTTATGTGTTTTAAAAGATCTCATAAACAGGAAAGTTTTAGGGTACAAGGCGTTGAATATGCGAAAACATTCCTTCTTCAATTCCCTTTTTTTCAAATAAAAAATACAGGAAACCCCACACAAGCAGCTACAAGTAAAATAAAAACTAAACTGATTCTAAAGAAAGATATCTTTTATGTGGTTTTTATCAAACAAGGAAACAAGGAGCGGTCAAAATGAATTCATGAGATATTGTAGTTTTTTTTTGTTGGATTCCTGTCCAATTACTGGTGTAAAGTTACAGAAAAACAAGGCAGATAAATTAGGTAAATTTATCCTGCAGTAAGGTGGCCTCAGTACGAGTGTTAAATTAACCAAAAAAATTGGGACAATGCACTACAGCCATGGACACTTTATATTGATAGCGACATAAACTTTGTTTGTCTTTACAGGGTAAATTTTATTATCTTTATTTCCTGATTTATAATTACTTTTAATGTTTCTCTTTAAAGTTACTTTGCAAAGTTAGTTTGGAAAATTTGGTTACTCGTACTTTTTAGAAACTAGAATTTTTTTCTTCAAGGAAAGTCAGATCTTTTATAAGATATTTGAAATCTACCATGAACTGTACCTGAAACTTAGATATCAGTAAGATATCTATCCGGAAATATCAAACAGATAGAAATTCAGACATCATATTTGATATATTTTTGTTTTTCTGGTTATCTCAAGCAAAATATTTCACCCCTTGTGGTAGTGGAAATGTGATTTTCTCGGCTGCTATCGAAGACAAATTTACTTTTTATTGTAGATTCCTATGACATATAAGCATCTAGTGTATACATTGCTTTGTCTGTCTGTCTATCGGTTATACTTTAAAATACATAAACCTTAATTTTTAAAGTTTTCATTTTTTATTTGCATATTCTCCCTTTTTCTTTTCTTTGTTATCGCAATGAATATATACTCTATAACTATTAATTATTCAAATAGAAAGAAACACAGGAATTAATTGATTTGAAATGATAAAAATCTCTGAATTGATATCTCCTTCCCTGCTAACAGCGTCATTATTCTAAATAAACGATAATTGGAATCACACTTTCAAACATTCATATCAGATTAAACGGTTACATTATAAAACAGCCAAAAATTCAGTTGCTATTAAACTCTAAGGTCTCTAAGGTGGGGTTAAAATGTAATTAAGTTTGTATGAAAACCTGACAAGTTTTAATTAGAATAAGCGTAGAATCTCAAAGAATTGCAACTTTTTTTTAGCTGCATTGTTCAACACCCCATAAGATTAGAACCATTGATAGGCAAACAACATAAACTCTTATTTGGCTCTAAACCTCTGGGTACTTATTATATCTTAGTAGTTGGTTCAGTATCCTGAGTTTTCAACCATTGATTTTAATTTATTGAAGGGGTAATATTGTTTATCATCATTTGGAATTTACATAAATAACGCCCATTGTCTTATCCCTTGAGATCCCTGAAGTGAAGGTAAATGTATAAATGTATAAAGTGTACATGGCTAATCCTAAATTTATGCGCATACCGCCATTTGCCACGTTGTTATGCGGCTGCAAGGATGCCAAATCCGCACACAAAATTGAATAAGATACTGTGAGAAAACCATAGCTGCCATAGGAAACAGCAAATTAGTTTATAGCAATAATATTTCTTTTACAGCATTACTTAATTTATAACTTTATTGGGGTATTTACAAGGATGAGAGTATTCATAAAAGCGAGGCTAAAAATCACTCTGTGCTTATATTAACAAAGCACTTAATATCAAGTATTTTGAAATATGAAAAAAACTATGATGTACATATGACTTTATAGTTTGATATAAAAGTTCTAACAACCCTAAATTAATAAGCTATCCATGGTTACCTGCACATCGTTTCTTTATTAAATCACATTTACAAGGGATTTTCTTAGATTGGAAACTTAAAATATATTTCCTAATATTAAATTTGTTGTATTGTAAAACTATCTACTATGTCATATTTATCTTTCTTCTTTAAGTTCAAAGAAATAAATGTACACTATCCTTCTTTAGAAGATTTAGGTTAGCGATAAAATAATATACTAATAACTTTTAAAAATTGTAAAAAAAGTTTCATTAAACCTTATCAAACAAAGGCCATAACAAAAAAGTAAGATTTATAGTAATAACTATCCCACTTTTATTAAGATAAACAAGACATCAAAATTAAAACCCAACAAAACTTGAATATTGACATGCTTCGCTTATTACAATTGTCCTAATTGACCTAGGAATCATTATTAAATTAAATAAAAAGTGTTGTATCAAATAAAAAATGTAAAATATCATCCTGTTTAAAAATGATGGAATTTTGTTTTTGGTTAGTTATAGAGTTGCTAAGTTTTCTAAATTGTTACAGAATTTTGAAATTGATAGGACGATTCTAACATGTATGGATCAACGATTAGCGCTATCCAAGGATAACACACGTAAGAATTTTGAAGTGAAATTAAAAACCAAGTCAGGGTTGAAATAAATGTAGAGGTGAGACTTGGTAACAGTCGTCAACAGTATTCAAGCATCATAACTTGAACCCCATTCATTTCAATATTTTACTAATTAAATTTTTTATTATATTTAAAACTAGCGGCTACGCCCCCTAGAGGGGGGGGCGAATTTTTTTTTTGGGGGGAGGGGGAATGGCTGACGCCCCCTCATTTCTTTATTTTTAGTAAAAAAAAAAAAATTTTTTGGGGTGGATATTTTTTTCTAGGGGCGATTTCTCTTAGGAGGATAGTAGTACCCTCCCCCAAAATAGTTATAAACCTTCCCAGGACCTGTGAGAAGATACCCTGTAAAGGAGAACTCAATCGGTTCAGCGGTTAGCGAGATCCTTCGGTACAGACAAACAGACAGACAACCTGTTACTTTATTATAGAGATTACTAGCGCCTTATTATCTTGGGGATCTGTATTCAAAGTTGTAATAAATAGACAGAAAAAAAGCTTAAAACTATCAAAAGGTAAAAATCTAAAAAGAATAGCCTAAAATTATCCCAGGATCTACGTGTAGCTTCCAAAAAATGGAACTCAATCAGACAAAAAAAAGTAGTAAGATTTTTTTTGTCTAAAGCTTCAGATCTCAATAAGTACTGATCCGATATAGTCCTCTATTTTGGTTAAGCTTAATTGTCCCTAGAAAAAAATACCCCCCCCCCAAAAAAAAATGGGATATGGAATTCAACTCCCCCTCCCTAGAGGCCTCTAGGGGCCTAGTCGCTAGTTTATATTAGAACCTAATCATTTTTTTCAAATTGTGTATACATTACCATCTTCCCTAGTCGCACATCTCATTAATTTTCTAGTCATTACTGGTGCCTGTTTCATGACAGGTGACTCGACCATTCATTCATGACAGGTGACTCGACCAACCATTCATGACAGGTTACCCGACCAAACATTCATGACAGGTGACCCGACCAACCATTCAAGACAGGTGACCCAACCAACCATTCAAGACAGGTGACCCGACCAACAATTAATGACAGTTGATCCAACCAATGTTTAATGACAAGTGATCCGACTAACAATTCATGACAGGTGACACGACCAACAATTCATGACAGGTCACTCGACATGACATTGACCCAACCAATGTTTCATAACAGGTGACCCAACTAACCATTCATGACAAGTGACCCGACCAATGTTTCACGACAGGTGACCCGACCAATGTTTCATGACAGGTGACCCAACCAACCATTCATGACAGGTTACCCGACCAACCATTTATGACAGGTAACCCAACTAATGTTTCATGACAGGCCACCCGACCAATGTTTCATAACAGGTGACCCAACCAACCATTCATGACAGGTGACCCAACCAACCATTCATGACAAGTGACCCGACCAAACATTCATGCTACATCATAAATATACTTGTGACAATTGTTCAAACATTTTAGTTAAATATTTAAACCATAAAATAGCAAATACTAGAAATCTAAGTGAGAAAAAAATTTATCATCGAGACATGACTTTCTAGATGTATAAGACCATAAAGTAGCCTCAATAAATATTCTATAAGTAATAGGATGTCTTTCTGTCTACATATATGTTTGTGTGTCTGTATGTACAGTAAAATATAGTAAACAGCTCAACCATTCGGTCCATAAGTTTATTATTAATCAATGACATGTTTGAAGGTATTAAGCTTGGTAACACCACCACCCTTAATCATGGGGCGAAGCAACTATAGCTGCATAATTATTCAGTATTATAGAAATAAACCCCAACATTCGTATTTCCATATATTACCTTCAATAAACTCATTTCTACATAACACACATCAACATTTCTGACATTTCATCATAATATTGTAAAACTAGAGTTGGCTCGATATAACTATCTCGCTATTGGCTAGGTTTATTCAATGATTTATTTACTTTTTATGGATTTACAATATAAAATACGCTCTATATTTCTATAAAATCCTTTCGTGGCATTCTTTTACTAAAAACCCACCTTGTATTGGCATAGTTTAATAACCAATTCAAAATTAATCTAATAACCTTTACAAACTGACATTTTAATTCATACATTTTATTTCACAAATTCACTCTCTTTAGATTTTTTTGAAAAAGACGACATTGAATATGTTTTTGAAAACATGTTGTGTTCATCACAACATGTTGTAACATACACAGTGGTTGGTTTTTATAAAAAGAATGATGCGTTATTTTTTTTTATCTTTCCTTTGTCATAAAATCTATGTACTTTTCTATGTCTCTCTTTCTCTCCCCCTCTCTGTCTCTTTCTCTCTCTCTCTCTCTGTCAACAATATTTTCTGAAACAATATTTTTAAATTTTGTATACTTTAGCATGTAAACTAAGGCTTTAAAATTGTAATCTTTATCCAATGCTGATGTGGCTCATTTGGTTAAGGTGTCAGGTTTGAGATGTTAAGTTTCAAGATGAGTGGTTCAAGACTCACCACTGAAAATTTTTTTTCAATCTTATATACTTTGTCATGTATATTAAGGCTGTAAAACTATAATCTTTATCCATTGCTTATATGGCTTTTTTGGTTAAGGCGTCAGGTTTGAGATGTCAAGTTTCAAGGTGGGTGGTTCAAGACTCACCACTGAAACATTATTTTTCTTTCAATTTTATATACTTTTGCATGTAAACTAAGGCTGTCAAACATTAGTCTTTGTCTCAAGTGATATAGCTCTTTTGGTTAAGACGTCAGGTTTCAGATGTCAAGTTTCAAGGTGGGTGGTTCAAGACTCACCACTGAAACATTATTTTTCTTTCAATTTTATATACTTTGCTATGTAAACTAAGGCTGTAAAACATTAGTCATTGTCTCAAGTGATTTAGCTCTTTTGGTTAAGACGTCAGGTTTGAGATGTCAAGTTTCAAGGTGGGTGGTTCAAGACTCACCACTGAAACATTATTTTTTTAAAATCTTATTTATTTTGGTACATAAACTAAGGCTGTAACACAATAGTGATTGTCTCTTGCTGAATCAGCTCTTTTGATTATGGTGTCAGATTGAAGATGTCAAGTTTCAAGGTGGGTTGTTCAAGACTCACCACTAAAACATTATTTTTTTAAAAATCTTATATACTTTGGCATGTAAATTAAGGCTGTAAAACTATAATAATTGTCTCATACTGATGTAGCTCTTTTGGTTAAGGCATCAGGTTTGAGATGTCAAGTTTCAAGGTGGGTGGTTCAAGACTCACCACTGAAACATTATTTTTTTCAATCTTATTTACTTTGGTATGTAAACTAAGGCTGTAAAACAATAGTAATTATCTCATGATAATTTAGCTCTTTTGGTAAAGGCGTCAGGTTTGAGATGTCAAGTTTCAAGGTGGGTGGTTCAAGACTCACCACTGAAACATTATTTTTCTTTCAATCTTACATACTTTGGAATGTTTATTAAGGCTGTAAAACTATAATAATTGTCTCATGCTGATTTAGCTCTTTTGGTTAAGACGTCAGGTTTGAGATGTCAAGTTTCAAGGTGGGTGGTTCAATCTTTTTTTACTTTGGCATGTAAACTAAAGCTGTAAAATAAAAGTAATAGTCTCATGCTGAATTAGCTCTTTTGGTTAAGGCATCAGGTTTGAGATGTAAAGTTTCAAGGTGGGTGGTTCAAGACTCACCACTGAAACAATATTTTTTTAATTTTATATACTTTGGCATGTAATAGCTTTTTGATATTTTAAGTGACTGTTAGTATAAGGTAAATGTTTAAAAATATTTTTTTACTCTTACCAAATATTACTTATTATCTCAGAGAGTGAAAATGATAATTGGTGTTAAGGGTAGATTTGAACCATCTGACCTGAACTGGAACCTCATCTCTACCCCTGAGCTACAATGACAGACATGAAAGAGAGTAAAATTTTAAATTATACTATAAGAATTATGTTTTTGTCTACCTTGTCTTTTTTCACCACTGATAATTGGTCTCCATCATAGCTCATTTATAGAATGTCGGTTACCTTATCCGTATGATGCAGGTTCGAGGCTCTCCGAGAGGGGCGGGGTTTTTGTAGTTGTTAAAAATTGGAAGAATTTATAAAACAAAAGTTGTCACAAATATACGTATTAAATAATGTACGTAGAAGACTCACCCAGGGTTAAACGGGTTTCTGTATACGTGTCCTTCGATAATATTACAATTTTGTTTTTAATCTTTGATTAATACCCCTTGGTCCGGAGTGGTTAATATCAACACAGTAACACAAATATCTTATCTGTTTCAGACAACCAATCCTTTGATTGCACTAATATTGCGAGTCCTAATCTATGTTTTGAGTCAAAGCATTTCCCCTACTATTACTATTAATGAGTGTATCTGACATAACAGCTGTAGGTTCACTTTTTACCGTCTTTAGTTATGATTAAGATTTGAATTCAGCAGGACAAGCGGAAGTTCAATTAAAACAAGATTTTAGTAGCTGTCTGTATATAGTGTCCCAGCAAAATGGGGATAGATGTCACTGTTTTTGACCTACCTGTTCTAATGACGTCAGGAAATCCCTAATACCCCATCTCTTTTCTATGGGTTTCGTCCCCCCTTCCCTTCCTCCTTCCCTCTACTATGACGTCAATAGAATAGGTAGACCAAAAGCGGTGACACCTATCCCCCTTTTTATAGGGCACTAAACACAGCTACAAGTTTTTAAGATTAGCAAATAACGTATAAAAATCAAAATTTTACTTTTATTATGTTATTGTATATTTGGATATTAAGCATCTACAATACAAATGAAGGAATTTAAAGAAAATTCAAGAGAAAGTAAAAATCAAACAAATGATATCCATGCACTCTAAGGATCTCTGTTTAGGTGACATTACACATTAATGTAAAGTTACAGCGAATGCCAGGCTAAGGGTTAAAGAGTTAGACTCGGGGATATGACACCAGAGAAAATTTGTTTCACCTCAAACCGGAAATGTATGAATGTTGACTATTAAAAAAATTCTTGAACGGAAGAGAGGGCAAATAAAAACTAAGCAATTATAGCTTCTGCATGCAGGGTGCTTTAACATTACAAGGTTCCATTACTCCTGGGGCTGTCTTAACCTTTAATAACCTAACCTAAAATAAAAAAAAACATACATTTTGACTAAAATAAAATAAACTTTAAGTTTTAAATTTTAAACTAAAACTTTTTAAAGAGACAAATTAATGCTAATTTTCAACTCATAAAATGTTTTTATTTCTGTCAAAGTTGTTAAAAGTTGTTGAAAGTGTAATTAAAAGATAAAATAATGGTTTATAGTAGTGTAAATTGCTTAATAATGTCACATTATAAAAACAAAGACAAATTGTATATAAGTGAGTTGCGACGTTTATTTTTTAAAATTAAACTTTTATACAGTTAGGAAGAGTAGCAACTCTATAACCGTTACCAAAAACTACGCACGTCCATTCAAGGCATGTTGTTTTTAACTTTTTGACAACAACTTTTTGTATTTTTATAATTATCTATTAATTTGATTTTTTGAATAATGATTCCTAAGACAACAAAGTACAATGATATAAGCGAGCCATTTCTATAATCAAATCATAGAAATGAAAGCATGTCCTTTTACTATATCCCGTATTTACGTTTTGCAGCTAATTTATGTATAATTTTGTTTAGACTTACAATTTACAAATTAATGTTCTTGAAGATTTTGATGATACAAGTAAACTTTAGAGAAGCTCTAATGCAAATGATATAACCAATAATTGACAAAATAAAAATAAAAGGTAATTCACATATACCCAATAAAAAAAACTCGTAGGGTAATAAAGCAATCAGTATTTTTATTGGGTTTTCATTTTTTCATAAATGGAAGAAAGCATAAGGAAAGTCTACCTAACATCTTTTATGATGACATAAAATCATATTCAGGGGCAAAGTCAATAGCTGATGGTTTCAACGACTTTTTTTCAAGTATTGGGTCTAAAATTGCAGAAAATATACCAAATTCTGAATCCAATTTTCATAGCTTTCTTGGGGAGAAAAATGATAGTAATTTCAATTTTGGTATTGTAACTAAAAAGAACTTGTTGTATGCTCTAAATAAACTTAAAAGCAAAAAGAGTTGTGGGGAGGATAACATCTCAATCTTTCTTATCAAAGAAGTTATAAATGAAATTATTGATCCGTTAGTATACCTATTTAATTTATCATTAAAAACAGGATTCATACCACAGAATTACAAAATTGCTCGTGTAGTACCTATCTTTAAAGCAGGAGAAAGAAATAAGTTTACTAATTATCGTCCAATTTCTATTCTTTCAGCATTTAGCAAAATTTTAGAAAAAGTTGTTGCATTACAAATGATCAAATTTTTATCAGATTGTAATATCCTATATAAATATCAATATGGGTTTCGTCCTAATCATAACACAACACAGCCTTTATTAAATTTACTTAAGCATATCTATGAAAATCTAAATAAAAAGAACCCTGAATATACAATAAACATTTTCTTAGATCTTTCAAAAGCCTTTGATGTCCTAAATATAAAAATTCTTTTAAACAAACTTGAACACTACGGTTTTAAAAATACCTTGAAATGGTTTGAAAACTATTTAATAGGACGGCAACAGTTTGTTACAATCAATGGTGTAAATTCAGCTAAAAAAATCATTCAAACAGAGTTCCACAGGGAAGTATTTTAGGCCCCCTCTTATTCATTCTATACATAAATGATTTACCAAATGCAACATCCTTTTTAACAAATTTATTTGCTGATGATACTACTTTTAGCAAATCAAACAACAACTTAAATGACTTAATTGCAGATTCTAATTTAGAACTTGATAAAGCAAAAAATTGGTTTAGAGCAAATAAACTAGCCTTGAATGTATCAAAAACTAAATATATGATTTTTCGCCCACATAAAAAGCCATTTGATCCAGAGTTATGCACATTGAAAATAGGAGGGGAAAAAATTGAAAGAATTGGCAGAGATTGTAATACTAAATTTTTCAAGTTTGTTGGTGTTCTTATAGATGATGAACTTAAGTGGGACAAACATATAAACTATGTAGAAAATAAAATAGCAAGCTCAGTCTATGCCCTATCCCAAACAAAAAAGCTCTTTCCAACCACTACTTTAAAAACAATTTACAACAGCCTCGCTAAGCCCCACATAGAGTATGGCTTAATTGTTTGGGGGGCGGCAAAGGATGAGCATATCACAAAAATTCATAACCTACAGAAGAAAGCTGTAAGAAATGTTTTAAATGCTAAGTACAATGTGCATGCCGAGCCCCTGATGGGAAAACTAGATATTCTTAACATTTTTGACCTAAGGGATGCAAATGTAGTTGAATTTGTCTCTAAATATTTAGAAAACAAACTTCCCAAATGTATGCTTAATTTTCTAACACCATTGCAAAATACTAGATCAAAATGTCTTAGAGTAGAGAAGCCAAATTATAAAATCTATGAAACTTTTCCTTCAGTAAAAATCCCGAAAATTTGGAATAGTTGGGCAGGTGAGCTAAGATCATTAAATTCATCCAAAGCTGTTAAAAAATATGTAAAAAATAAGTGTATATCAAAGTACAAAACATTTCAATGCAGGGAGAGAAAGTGTTATCCCTGTGGAAAAATATAAATATAATTTAAATATCGCAACCAGTAAGCTACTTTAATGCCATACCCTGTAAATAGCTAATATTATTTTATATTATTTGTGAAACTTGTAAATATTTTTAAAAAATTAAATGAAAAATGGGCCGAAGGACAGTCAAGATTGACTTTAAAGGCCCTGTAGTACAGTTACCCTAATTATGTCAATATAAATAAATATATCTATAAAAATGATGTAATTTAAAATGTATTTAATTATTTGTAAAATTAATCTGTAATTTACTGCTAATAAATCATATCATATCATATCAGATAGATGTTTCACATTGTAGCGGATTAACAAATAGCTAAATGTTCATGAAAAAAAACGCACATAAACATTTTTACTACTTGCAGCATATTAAGGCCTAACCCTGCGGGGCTCCTGTATTGCTGTGAATGTGATTTTAGGAATATAATTCTAAATCTTATTTCATCTATGTGTCATTATTGATATTGATTTGACTTCAGTTTATATTAACACTCTATATTCTAGAATCGTAAATACTGTACAATTGGCTTTATTTAAGTATCAAACGTTGGTTCATAATAAAATTTTAGCATAATTGTAATCGTAGTTACTCAATGATTTCTTGAAAAAAAATTTTTAATTCTAACCTAAAATTTTTAATGGGGGACGGACAAAATTATCTTTCGTTAATCTGTCTAATATTTTTACACAAAGTTTTTGGCTCAACTAAAGGCATGAACGTTGTCATCCTTGTGAAGGCAAGGAAATTAGAAAATATTTGTCTGATGGAAATTGAGATTTACATTCTAGGAAATTTAACAGACAATATTTCCATACACTTCTGAGGTAAACATGGATAGGTTGAATTTTGCGTTGTTATTTTTTTTCCTGTTAATTTTCTTGACATCCTTTCTACTTATCATCCAATCCTTGCTTTCAATTTTTTCGTACAGTGCCTTATCTTAATTAAATTCTATCGATCTTATTAAAGTTGCTTTTATTTTAGCTAGTTTAACATAAGATTTAAAAAAAACAAGTAACAAACATTGAAAGACCAGTACAAAGATTCACTGAACTACAGTTTTTTTCTTGAAAACCTTAAGTGTTAACAGAATGATTTAAAAGGACGTATGAACAGATATCGTAACTATATTGAAAAAGATGTTCTTAGTTTTGATTTACCCAAATCAAATACATTAAAAAATTTTTTAATTCGGTAAGGCTTAATATCTGCAGAACAGCCATACTGGAAAATCATGGCATCGTTTACAGAAAATTTTCTACGAATATCAAACAAACAAATCTTTTTTCAATCTTACAATTTTTCATTTTGATATCCGAGGAAAGCTGTCTATAATAAAGTGCGAATAATTAACATTATTAAATCAAAAACAACTTTAATTAATAGGTTGATTTTCAATATGAGTGCCTAGCTTTTATCAATGAAGTCGGGCTTGTTTAAGTTTAAAATAAATCCTGTGATGTTTGGATGAGTTTTATATGAAGTGTTATAAATCTAATCTTCACATAACTAAACTAAATTGATGGGTATCCGTACAAAATTACAAAGAAACAGATTATGTCCGAGTAAATTTTTTTTCTCTCTGGAAATATTTTAAAAATGCTAAAATACATGTATGAGAGGGGGCGAAAATGTTCTTTTTCGATTGTTATTTAACTTCCTAAAGTTGTGGGAGTGAGTAAAAAGTATATAAAATACGCATTAGAAAAAATACACGATGAAAATATATCTGTAGATGCTAATAAGGATAAAAACTATTATATTTTCTTTAAACTGAATAATCTTCCTTTGACCTTTAATAAGAAAAACTTTTTCCCCCTTTCTTTCATAATTTACAATAATGTATGTATGTACACCTAAATTGATATCATCAATGTGAATAGATTTCAATTTTGTTGGCAATCTTCCTTTTCTCAAATTTATTCATTGGGGCAACTACATTATGGCTAAATAAATATTCTTCAATAATAAAATATTCTTTAAAACCTTTTAATTCAATTTAAGAATTATGAAACACAAAATTACACCTTCTCTAGATTAAAATTATAAGATGAAATGTTCAGAAACTGCTAGTTTGTACCGACTAATCAATATTTGATAAAAGTACTCAAAAATTAAAGTCAACAAATAAGAGAATGTTTTTAAAAAAGAAGCTTTTCTATACTTAGGTCGGTCCGTACGTAACGGATAAAAATTATTGTTAATTTAGGCGTGTAAAATTGACCTATCGAATTTAAATTTTGCAAGTTACATTACATAGCTATTATAGAAAAACAATAGAGGGTGAAGGGTTAAATAAATTTATATCCCCACCCCGTGGACCCTGTGCCGAATTTCAATTGGGTCAGTCAATAACGTCGTTAATATTAACACAGCCAAGTCGCTACAAAAGAGCTGAATGTAGTTTGCTAGCAGACGAAAAGGGTCATTAAGAAAGGATCCAAGTAGTTGTCTGGGTTATACATTTATACATATTGCATTTATTATAGAGCTTCGCTTGTCATCCTTGTTTTATTCATTTAACTTTAAGTATAAGTAAAATTTACAGTCCCGTGTCCCCTCCCTTCCTTATCATTTTGCCAATATTTGTATGTACATATGTAGGTAGATTACACATTTTTTTTGAATTTACATATAATTTTGTAGATTTAATGCTTTTGTATAGTTGTGCTTGTTGGCCTGGCCAAGTAACTTCAAGTCTCATGATCCTTTGACTTTGCTGTAGCGAAGCTACTCTATAATTCACTTTGTCTGTCCGTCCGTAATACTCTAGCCTGGCCAAGTAACTTCAAGTCTCATGATCCTTTGACTTTGCTGTAGCGAAGCTACTCTATAATTTACTTTGTCTGTTCGTCCGTAATACTTTAGCCTGGCCAAGTAACTTCAAGTCTCATGTGAATTTCTTGATTGCTATTTATTTTTTGTGAAGATTCTCTATACTAATGAACATCGTATTTAATTTACTTTGTCCGACGGTCTGTCAAATTTAAATTTAAAAAAATTGTGCTTCGCTACTTATGGATGTTGTTAAGCTTGTTATTTATACATTGATTGATATTCCCAATTCAGTTCAATAAAAAGATGTTATTTTTTTTCCACGTTTATGATCTTATTCTTGATACATATTTAAAAAAAAAAAGGAATGGATTTCAATATTCTGTAACTATACTTTACGAGTCTACATTAAACAAATTTTCCGATTTTTTCTAATGTCAAAGTTACAAAGACGACCATGCTCAAACCGAACACAACAAAAAATCCAATGAGAAGTCATAGTAAAGTGTTACATAGGTGGACAGAGAAAAAATGTTAAATAAACATAAATGCAATAATACTCAGAAAATGTAAAACTATGTAAATGTGTCCCAAAATTGCAAAAATATAGAATGCTTAGAAAGGATATACCTACATTTTTTTGGCGTAAAACCTTGAGTCTTGTCGTCCTTGGAATCACTATTTTAAAAAATAAAAGATATGAAAATTTTATCATGCACAAAAATGTTTTTAAAAATCAACTTCTGTTGTTTTCTGTTAATCATTATAGAATTGCTTTGCTTTTAAAATTGTTCTTGATTGCTATAAGAATTAGCATACAAAGTTTTCAAAATCAGCTATCTGTTACAGACGAAACGACTCTTAATGTAGAAAAGTTTTGCTTTTAACTAAATACAAAACTAAAAACATTTCTTAAACTAAATTAAAAGATAGCTTTGCTTGAAATTTATTTTAAAGATGCAATACATGATATTGACAATTTAGGAATTGTAAATTTGCATCTTTTAATAATATAATATTCTAATATTTAAATTACATAGATAACCTTACGTGTGTGAATTTTTCACGTGCATAATCAATTTCAATCATAATTTTTCTTAGTGTATCATTGATTTTTAGTTAACAAACTTTATTTTATTTGCAAGGAAGGAAGGGGTCAACTGGCTGTTTTATATGTTATCAAATTTCATTATTCTTATCAACTTCAAAAATTCAGAGTATGGCAATCAGTAAATAATAGAAAGTCAAATGAAAGACGGCTAATATATGTAAATTTAGTTCAAATTCAGCACTTTTTCAATGAAATACAGGCTATATTTTTCAAAATATGTGCTGAGTGATTTAAATCTAGTTATAACTTTAAAAAAGATTATGTTTTCTTGAGATATATTCAAACACACTTGGGTTCATATACTTACTAAAAAAGATAAACCTATGCGATTGACAGATAAAACTTTCATAATTGAAAATAGATAAATACTAATAATGTCAAGAAAACACAAAAAACTTCAAATTGATTAAAAATTGCTAAATAATAATGCCTTATCCTTATTAATACAAGAATGATAAATGTATATAGAATTATCATGTTTAAATTTCGCGCCTGCAACAGCTAATAATTGAAAGAACAGCGGGGGGTCTGAAATACTCCCCCTCCCCTCGAATTTACACTGATGAACTCCCAAAAATGCAGTGTTAATGGTGGGGTTTGGAAGGCACGGGACCCCCTGGATAAATGGCGTGAATGGTTCCCTATTAAGTATATTCAATGGAAATCACACCTCTTTGGAAGTTTTTTTTTGACAGTTTTATTAGAGGTGGAAAAAGTCACAATTTCAATATATATCAGTCAAGTAATACCATATGGAAGGGAAAGTATTTTAGCAGAGAAATAGTAGTTAATTATTATACCAGAAAAGCAGTAAGTAAATCACGATAATTTTTATTTTTTTCTAGAAACTAATTTCTAAAAAGTAAACGGATTTTTTTGGTTCATAAAATAGGTTTCTTCTATAAAGATCTTAAATATGACTGAAAGACATTTGTTGAAAGTCCTGGTAAGGAATTTCGACTGCTTCTATGCAATTCAACTCTTTCTTCTTTTACTTTACTACAACATATGTTCTAGATTAAAGTGTTTCAATCCTTTTGTCGTATTTTGAAGCGCAAGAGAAGAAAAAAATATGAATAAAAACTAAATGCTCTCTGAGCAAGGTGTGCTAGGCCTTCCACGGGCCTAAATTCATCCATAAATTGTCGGCTTAATGATGTGTTAAATAGCTTGATAGTTGCGAGATAGTGGGGGGCGATTAATCTTGATTTCTTCAATAAACTAACATTTTATACAAGAGGCTTTAGCGTTTAAAAAGGCACTCCGTTTTATTAAGTTAATTTTTACCCATGGATTTAGTGTTTGTCGGGTAGATTTTTGGCCAATTAAGACATTTATTTAAAGTTTTTTTTTGCCTGTAATGCAACACATGAACCATATGGCAAAATACTTAAAGCAAAAATAGTAGATGCGAAAATACATACTTTAGGTCTAAGTAATATTGTTATAAAGCTTTATAATCACATTTCAATATTATCCAAATAGAAATCAGCCTTTAGTCTTTTGACTCAGTAGAAGAATATAATTATCCAAAAATATAGTAACCCGAATTATTATAAAACTAGCAGTAACACCATTTGCATGTAAGGGCTATATATTCGAAGGGATATGGAAGGGCTGAAAAATTGGGTAAAACCATACCAAGACTTATTGATGAAAAATGAAACAGCCTAAAACCATCTAAGGATCTATAAGAAGCTTCACGGTAAAGGAGAACCATATCGGTTTATCGGTTAGCGAGTTCCATTCGCTACATACAGAAAAACCTACTACATTGTATAACAGGATACAATTCTTTATACCTTAAGTTTGAGAGTATCTTTTAACATAAATTTTGATAAAGTTATCATCAAGTCTATCTTGATAATTACCTCCTTATATGGGCATGATTAAATTATTTTACAGAAAGAGCTCCTGTGGGGCACAACATAAATAAACCTAATTTAGAGTGTAAATTAAAAATATAATTTGTCATTTAAATATAGAAAACAAGGATAATTACATCAAATAACAGCTAAGCTAAAGAAAACCAAAGTTAAATGAAAGTTCTTACAAATAAAAGAAATGGCTACCAAAACAAGGATGACAACATCCATAAAAGCGAAGCACTGAAACGGTAGGACAAACGGACATTAACACTTGTATAGTGTTTGAACTGAATAATCAGAATATAAAAGTATAATAGTCGAAGCAAATTTGTAAGTAAATTTGTTGAAAAACTGCTTGATACAGGATAATGTTTATGGACATACTTACATTCTTAGGACTTGATTATAGAGTTGCTTTGCTTATAATATTGTTCTTTATTGTACCAGGAATCAATATACCAAAAATAAGATCAAACGGATATTTATATCACATAAAAATTTGTTGTTAAAAAAGTAGAAAAATCAACATGTTTAAAATGGACGTACGGACATTCTGATAATGATTATAGAGTTGCTACGTATCGTACCTAACTACTAGAGGAATCATCATGCAAAGTTTGAAATCGATAGGACAATTCTAACATGCCTAAATTAACGAATAAAAGCTATCTATCTCGGACGGACGTACGCACGCACGGACCGAACCTAATTATAGAAAAGCTTCGCTTAAAAAAAAATATTTTGTAGTCATATACTGTAAATTAATAGTTTGGTAGCAGAGGGGGGTGGTAGAAAACCCACACATAAAAAATATTTATAACTAAAACACCTTAAAAAAAAAACTGGATGTATAAAAAATATAATGAATATTGTTCAGAAATTATTTTCCACTGTCCAATTCCTTTTATCCTAAATAAATAGATGGTACTAGCATGTTAATGAATATTGTTAGATTATTTTCCATTATCCTATACCTTTAATCCTGAGTAAATAGATGGTAAAATAGATGGTACTAGCATGTTAATGAATATTGTTAGATTATTTTCCATTGTCCTATACCTAAAATCCTGAGTAAATAGATAGTAAAATAGATGGTACTAGCATGTTAATGAATATTGTTTGATGGATTCATCCATTACATGTAATAACATATGTTCATACTTTTTAACAAGAAAACATACAAAATTTCAGTGTCGTTGAAAGGTAGCATAAATTGTTTATCGAAACTTAAACATTAAAACTAAATTTATTTATTCAAATTAATATAAAGTTTTTTTTGGGGGGGGCTAGTATCTTTCAAATTAAATAATTTTATATAGATTAATTAATACCAAAAATATTCTCATATTTGGTTATGGAGGTCACAAGCCATCTATTAAATAATTTTTTTGATTGGTTTATATGAACATCATGTAATCAGATTTTATGATCTGCGAAATAGAAATACTTTACGGTGTCATCACTCATACCTTCATAAATACAGATAAATAGATAGATATACAGGTGATAGATAGATATATATGTGATAGATAAATATTTAGGCTATAGACAAATATATAGCTTATAGATAGATATATAGATGATAGACATATATATAGCAGATAGATAGATATATAGGTGATAGACATATGTATATATAACTGATAGATAGATATAATGGTAATAATTAATAGTTAGTGACTTATCGATAGGTTATAGATACTGTATATATATAGATAAACAGATAGAAGAATAGATAAGAGAAGAGATGTATGAATAGATAGAGGGATTGATAGATTAATAGGTAGATGGGATATGTAGATTGATAGTCAGATTGCTAGACAGAAAACTATACATACAGATAGACAGATGATAAATAAATGAATAGACAAATTGATATACAGATGGATTGGCAGATGGATATACAGATGGATTTACAGAGATTGAAATACAGATTGATAGAGAGATAGATAGACAGATGGATATTCATATAGATAGACAGATGGATAGACAGATAGATATGCATATGGTAATACAGACAGATAGACAGCTAACAGAAAGACGGATAGATAGATAATTAGATAGGCATGCAAAAAGAAAGATGGGTCAACTGGAAAATTGTATGTCATGAAATATGAATATTAGTGCCATCAATTTTGAAGTAACAAAACAAAGTTTGCCCTAGTTAATCAAAATTAGATTATTAAAAGTACAAGGAAGGAAAATCCCAATGAAAATAAATTTGCATTCCTGGTGTTTTATATTTGATTCATATATCCCCCAACTATTTTTTTTTCTTTTAAATGAAAATTGAATGTAGAGGAGGTGACACTCCCCCCTCCCCACCTTAAGTGTCCCTAGAGGTCTCTAGAGGCGTAGTCTGTATTATTTTAGCACAAAAAGACAAGTTGGTGAAAGGTTGGTGTAAAAAAGGAGGGACAAAAGAATTGGATTCAAATCAAGGTTATTGATTAAGGAATACACAATACATTTTTGAATTAGGTATGGTATTTGGTAGCGAAGCTGATATTGAGAAAAGTCACAGATATAGTATTCCTGGACAAACGTTCCCTGTTCAATAAAAATCTACTTAAAAACTATCTTTCTCCGTCCATCCGTCCGACATCTATGAATTTAATAGGATTATTATACTGATCCTCAATTTTTTATAAAAACTTTGTCATAATTGTTTACTTAAAAAATTAATAGGTTGGTTCAAACTGCAATGTCTTCAATTTTTAACCACTAATTTAAAACTTGAGCTGGGGTTTTTTTTCTATCATCATTGAGGAAGTACTTCAATTTATCGTTCTAGTGTGTTAACCCATAAAAATGGATTTTTGTTCTGGCAGAATGTAATAAGCCACCTTTTTACACAACCCTGTAATTTGATCCATGGTGTAGGGGGTGTAAAAAGGCCTAGTAACCTGTCTTCTAGGACAGAAAAAGGTTAGGTAGCAACCAGACCAGGGAATAGTATTTCACGAGTTTACATAAAACTACAAATGAAAATCATAAAGAAAATGGGCATTGCAGATTTTATTGAATTACAACCCTTTTAACCCACAAAAAAGTTATAGAAACTATCCATATAATTCTTCCAATCACTTTTCTCTAAAGATGTGGCGATTTTGGATGCACCTATTTTTAATTTAGAGTCCATTGTCATATCCCTAAAGAACCCTGATGCACGTAGATTATGCTGAGGAGTGATAATTTCATCTAAGTTTAGAATTAGTAAGTTTATATGACAACTTTTATACATATGTGAAAGGATTAGGGATGGTTGGGTAAAAAGTGAATCTGAAGATTGAAAATAGTTTAATGGGTTTGAATAAAAACAACATTGTGTGTGAGCTTCTAAAATATAGGTGTTCTTATAAAAAAAAGATAGAAAAATATATTAACAAAAATTGATGAAGATACGTTTTGCTAAAGATAATTTACTAAATTGAAACCGGTTGAGGGAATTTCTTGACTGCTATTAAAAATAGATTTGTATATATTAATATATTTTTAGATTCCTCTAGCCAACCTTAATCTAGTCTTTTACTTTTTGTCTGTCAGTCTTTCAGTAATGCTGTTAGTGACGTCACGTTGAATATACAAAGAGGTTGTAAAATTTAAGGGCCATCTATTTATAACAGATTGATGGCAACATTTAAAAAAAAATATTTCTCTCTTTAATGAGCAAACACTCTATTTCTTTTTGTTGGAAGTTTGCTTTTTAAAGGGTTTATGTAAACTATCGTCAACTTGCAAATCATATCTGCATTTTGAAACCATTAGTTATAAAGTTTACATGCTAGTTACATATCCAAATATTAAAAGATTAGCTTTCTATAAAATGTTTTATTTAATTTCTATGGAGTCGCTTCAAGCGTTCTATACTAAATAATTTTTTAACTTTAAACTTTTCTTAAGATTTTACAGATACCTTATAATCTAAAATTGATACATGTTTAGGGTGGTGTCATTGCGCCAGTTTTTAGTAATGAAGAATTTTTAGCCAGGAGTGGGAGAAGGGGGTGGGTAGTGTGTGGACACCCCACACATCTACACCCTCAAATGCACGCCCCTGTTTGGCACAGTAAGCTGAACATGTAATGGGATAATACAAGGCATAAGAAATGTTCAATTTTATAATTCTCTATGCTTTTCACTTTTTCAATTATTTAGATCTCTTAGAGTCGAGTGAGTATTATCAAGGGGAGGGATAAGGAATGTGAAGAAAAAAATATCGCTGTAATAACAAGCTATCAAAATACAGAAAATTTTCTTTTATTGTTCAATATTGCTATATGTGCAATTTTGATTATTTTTTTTATAGAAATCTTTTAGTTTAAAAAGTCATTTAATTTTTAATTTTTTTGTTCCCTCTTGGCTAGGTCAGACGTACTGATAAACTATAGTTATAGAGCAACAGCACATTAATTAAGAACATTACAGACAAAGGCTTAAATATCTATCATATCAAATATATATCTGCAAATACAAATGTAAAATCAAGTACTCTAAAATTTTATTGTTGTTTAACTCAACCAGCTTATAGTGCCTAATAAAAATCGTACTATACAAATGACCAATAGTAGGCCAGTAATCACAATTGACCAATGGTAAATGTATACTGGCCTATCATTAGTCATTTGTATTGTATGACGTCATTTTTATCAGGCACCATATGCTAATTCTGTTTAAATATTTTATTTTAATCATGCTTGTCTCTGTTATAGAATGGGGGTATTAGTTGAGAGGGGAGGGAAATAAAAATTAAATAGGGCACATTCCTCTCCATTATAAACTTAATTATATTTAATATAAATTTATCTAAATATCCTGGGAATTCTGAGAGTTGGCGGGGGATTGCAGGAATAACAAACAAAGGTTGTGCAATCAAAGGGTTAATTGTCTGTAAATAGTCATGTGTAAATAGAACTATTGGAGTAAAGCTTTTATTTAAATGATAATATTTTAAGCAAAATGACATATATATATATATTGAGATAAAAAGTTAAATCTTGACGGGATTTTCAGAGAAAAAACTAATATCAGTATATTTAATGAAATATTAAGTACTTCTTTATTATTGTTATATTTTTTGCCCTGATATTTGTACAGAGTGCATAAATATGAATATAAACCAATAAAAAATGAACACACACTTACACCCACACAATTGCAGTTAGATATTGGATCAAATAATTATGGATTATTACACATAGACACAGCTAGCTTGTTATTCTCTAGAAAGAAATTCTCTAAAGTTTTATGTCCAACAAGTTTATATTAAATATTTATCAATAATATTGGCAGTTAATGTCTATAAATCGCTCACGTACTATAAAGAAAAATTCTCCCTAATAAAGAATTATAAATTTTTTTCTCCATGTAAATTTTTTCCATTGTATAGGTGCAATACATGCACTCAAAAGACATATTTTTTACACTTTTTATTACCACGTTTTTTAGGTTAAGTTGATTATGTGTGAGTGTGCGCTTGTGTGTGTGTGTGTGTGTGCATGAGGTTCTGTTGATATATATGTATGTGTGTGTGTGTGTGTGAGTAGTGCATGATTTCATGTTAGGTGATGGCTTTTCCTACCTACAATGCCATTTTTTTTTCAAGTACAGCTTCTCTATAGAATGCATTCATATTACAAAAACAACAGAAAGGTTTAAAGTCAAGAAAAAAGAATTTACTTTTTAATTGGCAATCTTTGAACTACCAAAAAAGGGCTATCTTTTCCTTTTACATCTATGTGGTAAGTATATTTTATTTTTCTCCTAGTAAAGATAAACTACTTCGGGGAAGGCATCTGTTGGTTTTTATCGTAGTGTTTTCTTAAGTTTTACCACCCAAATAAGAGTGAACCACAAATAAGAAAGGAACAAGGATGACAACATCCATAAAAGCGAAGCTCTGAAACGGTATGACAGACGAACATTAACTCTTATAGAGTGTTAGAAATGAATTTACATAATATAAATATATAAGTTTTGACAAAAATATATGTATATTTGTTGCAAAACTTCTTAAATACAGAATTCTGTTTAAGGACATACTGGTATTTTCAGGACTTGATTATAGAGATGCTTCGCTTATAATATTGTACCTCTCTGTATTAGGAAACAGTACTCCAAAAATCAGATCAATCGGATGATTATATCAAATAAAAAATTGTTATTAAAAAAATCAACGTGTTTAAAATGGACATGCCTAAATTAACGAAAAAAAGCTATCCGTTACGTACGGACGAACCGACCCTAATTATAGAAAAGCTTCGCTTTTAAAAACGTATTTTAACACTTTCTAAAGTTATGTTTAGTTCAATAAGTGGTAAAACTGCAGGGTTATAGCTCCCCCAGTTGCTAAAACACTCTAAAAAAGAATAAGCAATTAGGAGAAAGGGTTATGGTTCCAGTGACTAAGCTTCATATTTTATAAGACATAGAAAGTTTAAAATCTAATGTCTAGAAACTGCCTGTTGTTTGCATGTACTTGTTATTTGCTACTGGATGCTAGCACTAGTGTCGCACAAAATTATATCTCTGGTAATTTGTTAAAACGGCGACATCCTCAGAGTATTTCTATAAAAGTAGTTAGTTTTCCATTGAAAACAGTAAAAGTGTCTGACTATGACGTCAGAAAAAAATAACAATTAACCAATGAGAAGCCAGTATTCACAATGGTAAAATATATAGCGGCCTCTCATTGGTTAATTGTTAATTTTTCTGACGTCATAGTCAGACACTTTTACTGTTTTCTTTTCTATTGATATTTTTGTCTAAATAATCTAACAACAACAAAAGAATAAATGTGTAAAAGTATCCATGGTCTGACCCTTTGATTGCATGACCTTTTCTCTTTTTGCGTAAGATGTCTTTGATGTTGCAATTATGTTATTTTATTTACTCGGCTACTTTATACCTATGGTTTATTGTTTATCTATCACTATTTAGGACTAAGAACGGTTTCAAGTAGTTTTTATGAAATTAAACAAGGTATTTGTAAAAATATTTAACTACTAAAATTAAGGTCCAGATATATCCAACTTTTAAATTTTATTTATTAGATATACATTGACGAAGGTCGTAGATTGGTTGCACTTGTTTCGTGAATTTAGTTTTGGGTAATTGGGGTTGTTATCCTGTTGTTTTAGGGGTTATTATACTAAAGATCAACACATGAAAATTACCTAATTATAATTGGTGTTTGTGCTACTTAAAATCCTGTAAATAAGAAAATGAGTACATAGAAAAATTGAGAAAAAGGGGAAAAAAACTAGATATGAAAATTTAGATGTTACTAAGCAGAAATTTTCAACTGTCAATTTATAATGTAAAGCAGATTTAAATTATCCTTTTTGTCTGAAGCTAAAGATCTCGATAACTAAATTCACTGGCGTGTGGAAGAAGGGTTTCAACAGCCTGCCATCCCCTTTTTTACCCATAGATGGTTTTATACAGCCCTAGTGAATCGCTGTGAACGCCACAGTTTCTGATTATGCCCCAAAATCTAAAATAACTAGAATAAATATTCATAAAAGTAAATTTTAAACTAGAAGCATATCCTGAAAGTTGTGGCTGTTAATTATCCTAAGATATGTGAATTTAAAAAAAAAATCCCTGTTAGAACAGAATGCCAAAACTTTAAGAGATGCAATGCAATGCATCAAAAATAACAAAGTTAAATATGTTTTAATTCTAATGCCTCAAAAGTTTTTAACTAGGAAAAAATGCAAATAAATAAACTGTTATCACGAACTCACTAAAACTTATATTAACTTTTTATGACTGTTTTTGTTGAATATATATCTTTTTTAGTTTTACAGGGTATTTTTCAAATCTTTATTAAGTAAATAAGCAAAAAATCTAGGAAATTAAATCTAAAAGTTCATAAATCAGTAAACTATACTCTACTTTATTATACTTTTATTTTAACCAGTTTTAACATAATTCCGAAGATATTGATTGTCTGTTTATGAACAGGTTTAGACATCCAGCTGAATTTTAAATATATATATAAAATTACGATTTCACTAAGGCTTACGCGCGGCTGCCGATTCCTGATTTTTACTCAGTCCACTCTGATAAAAAATGATATTTATGATACAAAAAAGGTTTCCCTGGAGATTCTATTGAATGAGCATTTGACCTAAGCTGTAGCTCTTTTGTTTTAGTTTTTCTCTTTAGGTAAATTGTTTGTTATTAAAGAGCTTTGCTTTTTGCTATCCACTGCAGTCATATATGCAATGCATGCAAATAAAAAATAGAATAAAAGAATTACATTAAGTATGTAATTAAAGTTAGGTGCATAAACAATATCATATATGCACTTTTATTATGTGTATACAACTTTAGTTTTAGCCTGGCACAAATTTCAAGCATTTTTAAACAGTGCTGTAAAATGGTGATTTCGAATGGATGGTAGATGCAAGAAAAATCAAGTTATAAATACTCAAAGTGTTTGCAAACGTATGGTTAAATAAAAAATCTCAATTTATGGTGCAAATTCCCCCCTCCCCCCCCAAAAAACAACTCAATTTCTTAATCATAAATAGGTTTAGCATTTAATTTTTTAAAATGAGTTTTGAACGTCAATGTTGAACATTATTTTTTCATGCAACGAGACAGTCTGACAAAACAAAATAAGTCATAAACCAAGGAAGGCATGGTTTATGAAAGTATGATAAGATTTATTTCCCTTTTATTTGTTTAGACTACAGGCTTCATCGTTAGCCTTTACAGCCTTTTGGGGATCTGAATGGACAGATACAGGAACATTGGTCTTTCTTATCTTATTGATGCATTGTTTGATTGGCTCAGAATTCGATTCATTACAGTGCAGAGGAATAATAACTAGCTCTGGACAGTGCAGAGAATAGCATATCTAACAAGAATTTTCTATTATTCTTAACGTCCTTTAGTTAAACTTAGTTTACATTGGATAATAAACAATAATTATCCTATTATATAATTAAAGTAATAAGCTTTATTTGTCGGTAGGGAAGGATCTCGCTAAACGCTGAACAGATATGGTTCTCCTCTTATAGGTTCATTGAAGGTTTGAACTAATTTTTGGGAGGGTTTCTACACCCTCCAAATATAAAAATGACAACCCTCCCCCAAAACTATTTACTCTTCATTTTTTAAAAACTCAAATTGAAAAAGGGGAATGGTCGACTTTTCCCTCCCACCTTACGTGACCCTAAAGGCCTCTAGGGGGCGTAGCCGCTATTAATGTTTTAAAAGAAAAACAAATGAATTTTAAAAAGCGTCCGTCCATCCATCTACCTATCTGCTGGTACGTGCTTGTAATGTGAGCTCAATCCAAATGAGATTATTCATCCGGGCCAGACAAATTTAAACGGATTAAAGCGTGATTAATTCATTACTTAATTCAAACAATTAAACCTGGGCACGACTAAATAGGGTGGTGGTCACACTAGTCCTTGTCCCAAAATATACAACAATTATGTACATTAAGATGAGTCATACAAAAGTAAAGTGAAGCACTATAAAAAGCTTCTTTTAAAGTATGTAATCATAATGAAATAAGAATATCGTTATGTAGATAATTGAAAGCCCAATAGTCGACATAATCAGGATTTAGTCAGTTATGAACACATTTTGATCAATACACAATAGTCAAAATAAAAAAAAAATCAAATTGCATGTTGGCAAAGTAGCTAACAGATTGATACAAGCTGAAAAAATCATAATTTGAACAGTACAGAAAAGTACAATTAAGTAAAATAATTATAGTATCAAGAGATTTAGAATAAAGGGTTTTATGTCTACGATATTTTAATCAGAGTGTATATAGATTAAGCATATGTAGGTTAAATCAAAATTACTATTTTTTGTTAATTGGCCTCCGAAAGGAGCTCCTCTAGAAAACTTTATAAAGTCTCAAAACCTGATTATTGCCTTAAATGTTGTTAACATGACTTTTTGTGACATATTTCTTCATTCTAACTTTTGATTGAACGGGTCTTGTCTGGAAGTCCTTAAAATGCATTGTAGTAAGTTTTAAGCGTGTTATGAATGAATTTAATCTAATCTTAATTACTCTAGTCTTCCTAATGGTCTTATGCATCTGATTAAGTAGCAGTATAAATATATAAAAACATGATCTAGAACACTCTAAATTTAGTTGTCTAATGATCTTTAGTTTTTGGGTTGGGCAAATTCAATTTAAAAGGACTCTATGATAAATAGTTTTTATTTATTTTTCTTAAAAAAATGCAACTTAGTTTAACTTTTAAAAACTTTAGAGCAAAGTATATATTATACACTGTTATTTTTACGAGGAATCTCTACTAAATAAATCACAGTCCATCTGAAATAGCAGCGAAAAAAATTACATTAGTCCCATAGCATTACATACGGAAGAACATACAAAATAAATAAAAGAGTAGCTTCGCTACTAAAAAGTTGAGCAAAAAAATGTAAATGCAGACAGTCTTTTTAATTCCCCGCTCATTTGCACGCTTTGATGTGTTATCAGCTTGTTACATGTTTAATCTTTATATACATATTTCATTCAGGCATATTCAGATAGGCAAATACGTCTTTAAAAAAGCTAAAAAAAATTTTTAGTTATTATTATGTTACATTAGATTAGAAATAATAAGATACTATAAAGAAAAATCGTAGTCGTATTATCTGGACCGACTGAAAAGTCAAATAGAGAGACGCGCCTGATACTGAAAAAGGAATTGAATCATAATTTCTTTTTAAAAGCGAAGCTTTTCTATAGTTAGGGTCGGTCCGTACATCCGTCCGTCCGAGACGGATAGCTTTTTTGTTGTTGTTAATTTAGGCATGTTAGAATTGTCCTATCGATTTCAAACTTTGCATGGTGTAAGTATGTCCATAAATATTATCCTGTATCAAGTAGTTTTTCAACAAATGGCAAAATCCAGTGCACGCCACTGCAGATGCTGTGAGTATTGGTGCAAAAAATATGACGTAACAAAAAAAATTAGCCAATGAGAGTCCACTATAAATTTTACCATTGGTCAATAACGGCCTCTCATTGGCTAATTTTTTTTGTTACGTCATATTTTTTGCACCAATACTCACAGCATCGCCACTGCAGGATAGATTAAGAAATTGTTGATTTCGAAATAATAATCGAAAAAAAAAGAAATTTTCAACCAATTTAATTAACCTTATATCAGTGGAATAATCTGACCCTTTTATAACCAACATACACTTTAATCGTGGCCTGAAAGGTGTGCATTTAATGTTTCAAGAAGCTTACATACTAGATTTTTTTTATATTCAAGACTTTTTAAAAAGCTATTTGAAATACAGCCTAAAACAAGGACCTATGCTAATCATCCATAAAAAAAGTAGAGAACTCAATCAGTTTAGTAATTATAGAAATCTTAAGCTTCAGATATAAAAAAAACTCACTGCTTTATATAATAGGATAAGTAAAATACATAACGCATGTTTTTGACAAGTTATAGCTCATCTACTTTTGGAAATAGTCGTCATTGCTGTTTCAAATTATAATTAGACATGTGTGGACACCATCGTGAGCTTAACTTTTTATATCATGTCTTTATTTGAATTTTAGGAATGGTTTAAGATTTTTGTGATAGTATTGTTTTTAGATAGTCTAAAGAAATTTTAGCAAAGCACGAACTTTTTCAAACAATCCTTTTTCTAATTTTATTCTGTACATGCTTTGTATAAAGTTGGGTTGGTGGATAAAGTTTAGGTCCTGCAGGGTATAATAAAAAGTTCATGTTTTTGTTTGGTAAACAAGTCTTAGTACTACGATAAAATTATGTGAATAGAATAATTAAAAAGCCAATTATCAACCAATTCTAATTAATTGTATTAGATGAAATCTATAATTATTTTCTTAAGTTCAAACATTGAACATTTAAAAAGGCTGACAACATTTATAAAAGCGAAGCTCTTCAAATCAGATAGTTGAACAAACGAACGTTAACAAATACAGATTTTTAGAGGTTGGAAAATTTGATATTGTTTCAGAGATTTATCATCCATTGTCTTATCCCTTAAGATCTTTGTAAATTACTGCATGACATTTTGACGAACAAGGCTTACTTTTGGGTAGCTTCTTAAAAAGTAAAATAACACCTTCTATCGACTCTAAAATAATAGCTGGCTTGAATGAACGTTAAATCAAAACAATTTATCAAAATGAAGACTTGCAAAAAGTTTGGGGTCATACAATTTACTCAGGATTAAACAACTGACATACATTATTTTTTTTAGCATATTATTTGATTAGAATATTTTTTTTACAGAGTTACTTAATAGAAAGGGTAACCCGCAACCGTGGTTCAACATCCACTCGTTGTCGGGGAGCTGATTGGTTCGAATCTCGGCTAAACACCACGTCATAACTAAAGATGTTAAAATGGTTCCTACTGCTGCTATGTCAGGTGCGTGACATTAATAATTTAGGAAGTGGGAATGTCGTGGCCCAAAACAGGCGCAACTCATTAACATGCACAATTAGGACTTTCGGACAAAGGTCATGCAATTAAAGCGTTGGTTGTCTGGTGGGTGTTTTTTAATCTAATAATCCGGGTATTTGTACAGAAAAGAAGATATTTGGCTTCCCTTAGTTATCCTCGGTTGTTGGACCTGGCGTTAGAGTTTTATGGACAGCAGCCTCGCCCATATGAGGTAATTGATAGGTAATGCTAGAAAGGGTATGCCAGTAAATTCGATTGTCCATCGGAATGTTCGCCAGACTGCCAAATCACAAAAAAACGTTTTAAACATTTCTGTATTATCCTTGTTCTTTTTATCGCATATAAAATTGGACTTTGGTTATATACTTAAGTTATATTCCACTGTCTACTCCCTTACTCATTTAAAATAGTATCAAAGTAGGACCTATAAATAAGTTTATTACATGTTAGTATTACCTACTACACACTGGAATAGGAATATGACTATAATCAGTAAGACTGGTAGGTAACCATTACTTTCATAATAGAGGTAAAGATTAATCAAAAATTTCAAAAGTAAAAAGAACAATGACATCTAAAAGTGTGTACTTTTAAAATTAGGGTTCGTTATTTGCTAGTTAACATTCTCATAAAAAAATTGTGTGAAAAAGTAGTAAATTTATGAATCTTTAACAAATTTTAAATTTTCAAATTCAATTATGATATGTTTATGATGGATCTAGAAGTTTCTTGTCCATTAAGAAACCAAGCAAAGAAGATTATTTTAGTCTAGGTCCTAGGAAAAAGGCCAACCATATTATTTTTAAATTCTTTGTAGAATGTTAAATCATTTTGGAATTATTGCCCATAAAAAATACATATTCTGTATTTTATTAAATCACTGAATAATTTTTAATATTTAGGTAAAAACATGCGGCCACAGGATAAAAATTTTCCTGGAGACCTGCAGGATCATACTTGTACCTAAACTTGGCTTGGAAATATATCTCTTTTACTTTGGAATATTTTAAGTATTTTATTACATATATAAAGATGTATTTGCTTAGTTATTATTTGTATAAATGTGACAAAAGTGCCACTAGTCCAAATAAGCTGGTTGTTGCTTGAACAAGATCTTATTCTGTTAAAATGTGTGAGAAGGTGTGGGGTAATCTATCAACACTCAAAACACTGTTCATCACTTTTTATAACAGACAAATGAGATGTAAAGTAATCACAAATACGCTATGTGTCCAAGCATTTTAAAAATTAATAGCATAATAGCATCACCTTATTCTGATGAGTTAGATAAGTTTTATATCTAATACTATTTTGGCTTAAGTAAATTAGAACTTGATTAACATTTTACACTTTAGCCCTCTAACATATAGGATGGGTTGTCTAGGAGTAACAGATTTTTTTGTGCACGATAAAGTATTAACATTTTATACAATTTCCATCAAATTCTGTTTTTAAAGTATAGAAAATAATAGCAGCAGTGTGTACAATTTTTAACATCTCTCATATGCAGCGGTGTGGACCAGACCCGAAACCGACACTTCACGGACAGCAAGCAGGTACGCTATCAATCAGGCTAATGCTGTACTCTAACCTCACTCAATATTCATGACCTTGTGTGCGAAAAATTTCCATTTGTTCGCTATTTTTTGCTGTAATTTGCACATTCGACATTTTCAACTCTTTGCGGTTTTGCGGAGTTCGAACAATGATGCAACACATCTTTAATTAGCAAAATCCTCTAAAATTTATTATTTTGTAGTTTACATTTATGGAATAATCAAAGCATGGGGGTGTAACGAGTAGTTATTGTACTCCCTCAAAAACGCAACCAATTTAATTTGTAGTGAGCCCCTAACTAAATTTTTTAACTCTTAGTTATACTTTCTAATATTTTAAAACTGAAAGTAGTATTGATGCCTTTTAAAAGATTAAAATACGAAAAAATACATAGTTTATTTCTAAGGCGCGAAACATTATATTTTTTTCCGCCTAATAATTATTAAAAATAACTATTCAATTACATTTAAACTTTAAAAATCGTTTCTTGTAAAAAGCAGATAAATCAAATATTTCTAAACTCTCATTTGAAATAAATATTGGAAAATTTTGTAATATGCTTATGGCATTTAACTACAAATTGTAAAGCCTTATTTCAAGATCCAGCAATGATGGAGTAATTCTTCCTTGTTCTGTATCTTAACTATGTGATAAAAAGGTGTTTGTTAAAATATTCTCTCTGTATATAATGGCATATTTCAAGTCTTGGGTATGTAAATAGTAGGGCATTACAGCCGCGTACAAAAATTCTGATGCAACCGAAAATGCAGATTCTCAATAGTGCGGCTGGCTGCGGCTATAGATTTTGGCTCTTCCTTTGGCCATTACTTTAAATTTTTGACTGTGGTTTAAATTAAGAAATCAAGGAGTCAAGTACTTTATAGTGCCTATAAAAATGACGTCATACAATACAAATGACCAAAGATAGGGCCAATACACAGACTAAATAAAAATGGCAGGCCGGTATAATTTTAATTGAACAACGCAAGCCAGTATGACGTCATTTTTTATAGGCACTTTGAAACGCTTTAATCAAGGAGGTTGGCACTGGCCAGTGTAAGTAGTTGAATCTAGAGAGGCTGCGAATTGTTTTTTTTTTACCAGCTAATACAAATAATCATGTCTTTCCACTCCAGCTGTAAATTGTGTTAATAGTGCGGACGTTTAAAACAACAACGTGGCAGAGTCTATATGCGACTGTCGAGCCCTGGGCTAAATACAACTGTTTACATGCAGGATCATGAAAAATAGGAAGCTATACACAAATTTTTATGTTTGAATATCTCATATGAATGAAGAATACAAAAGTCTTGCCTATAGTTTCGCCCTTCCACGATTTTGGTGACTAGCAGCTGCGCCTCTAGCATCTAAGGGCTCTGTATGGGAAGGGGAGGCAGACAAATAGAATCAGTATATATATGAAGCCACCCTACAGAAGAGCTCAAATGGTTCAGTGGTTTAGCGTAACAGACATAAAAATAACCTGGTAGCATAATGAACTATATAACAACTTGTTCAGTACGTCAATCTGTTTACAATTATCAGAAGCCTTTTAAACATTTATCTACCTATCTTTGGTTTGCCATTGTGTCGTAATGTCTGTAGTGTTTTTAGGGGCACTTTTTTCAGCTGCTACTAAAGGTATATTTCTTTTTATGAAGTCTTCAATAACCATTGAGAATCTACTTTGGTTCATTTTGTCCGTCATTCAGTGGAAGATATGTGTTTTTCTAGCTTTTGAATATAGAAATCTTAAGTTTACATGAAGATTCTAATATACATTTTTTAAAATGAACTTTGAAACTTTCTTTGACATAACATTATTAATTCAGAAAGTTATTTTTGTATGGTTTCACCCTTGTTCTTTAGGAGTTAAATAAGTTTTTCTAATAGTCTAAAATATATCTAATATAAACTCATATTATGCTATGCGCCCACCACTGAACAAAAAATAAATCTGCAATACAAAAAAATTGACAAAATTTTGGCTAATCACAACTAAAGCTGATGCACTTATGTGCAATTTCCATTTGATTGCAACAAACCTCCCGTAGGATAAAACTGAATGTTTTAACTATATAAAATCTAGTAAATACTTTAAAAGAGACAAATGAGCAAAGACTTTTTAGTATAACATTGTATTTGGATAGCTTAAACAAGAATTCTTGTACAGTTTAAGATTAACTGATGAACCTATCTTATGGAAGCATCTTATAGGTCCATGGATGGTCTTAGGCTATTTAATTCTTATATCTAAGTTCGGTTTTAGGCTATTTTCCTACTTTCCTTACTTCTTCAGATACATAGCTCCTAGATGCTAGAATTATTAATAATATCAATCATTATTTTCAAAAATATAATTCAACACAAATGGAAAGAATATTAAACAATCCCCTCACAATATTTCAATTAAAATTTTCTCTTGTCACTTTAAATTATTATCTCCACAACAATGTTATAGGGACCATGAAATCGTTTTTGTTAAAATCATATGGAAAATTTTATTTAGTTTGAATACCAGGGAGGGAAGGAGGGGACATTGGAACGTTCATTTCACTATTCCCCAAGGTTTTATAGTTCGTTGTCTTAACAACTTTGGGGACTTTCATTGGATTTGATTAGTTGATTCATTCAGTAGAGCTTCCACACATTTCAACCACTAATTTCATTTTCGAGAAGGGGCGATTTTGTGTAGCATCATTGGGATGTACATAAATTTGTCGGCAATTTTATTATCCCTTTAGACCCATGTTTAATAGGGAAAGTATAAAATAATAAAAATATTCCATAACACTTATTAAATAAAAGATTTTTAGAATTAAGACATTTCAAAATGAATTTTGGTGTCTTTTTTTGTGCGCGCGTGTGTGCTTCTAAGCTTGTAGTTTGTTTGTCAGTCTGTGTGTATATTTAACAAGGTTGACAACATCCATAAAAGCAAATCACAATAAAATCAAAATTACAAATCATCTAATATTCAACAATATCTACAAGCACAGTCCGTGTAAATCTGTCTCAAAATTACTAGAATTCAAGATGCTCAATACGGACTTCCTTACATTTTAAGACTTGATTACAGAGTTGCTTCGTTAACAACAAAGTACATAATCGTCCAAAAAATTAGATGAATAGGTTAACCTTATAAAAATTGTGATCAAAAAAGTTTTTAAAAAACCAACATGTTTTAAATTGACCTAGCCACCTTTCTTTAAGTAATAATCATAGAGTTGCTACGCTTTCTAATGTGTACCTAACTGTTACAGGAATCATCACACCAAGTTTTAGATCGATATAAATATTATAACATGTCTATATTAACGAAGAGAGAATGATGGTCTGTAGTACGGTTTCACCCTATTTATAGAAAATTCTTGCTTTTAAAAATGTAATTTGTGTATGTAAGTATGTGAGAACTTTTGACCTCTTTATGCATTACTTATTCTCGACATATCTATTAAAATTTTGGTAGAATCTCTACAACATAGTGGTATGTTTTTAGTACCTAAACTACTCTGTAATGCACTTTGCCCGTCAGACCATTTATCAGACCGTTAAACTATGTGATTTACTCCGCTGCTATTTAAGGCAGACGGGTGTTTTGTTTGTGTAAAAACTCCTATTCCCCATAATTTTTTATCAATCGGTTTTTCTGTCATACTCTAAAAGACATTGAAATTCTAAATGAAAAATGTGATTTACTTTGCTGTTATTAGAGATATACTGCTGAATTTTTGTTAAGATTTTGCAGATTATTTTGTATCAACTCTACAAATTTCTTTGTACCGAGGTCTATCTGTAATGCTATGACACAATATGATTCTTCTTTTAAGAATAGATTTTTCTCAACTATTACAAAAAGTCGATGACTGAATTTAGTTGTAAAGTTTCTGCAACCAATTTACATCTTCTCAATAACTCACTTCGTCTGTCTACCTGTTACTATAAATATTATCTGCTAATGGATGTTGTCATCCTTGTTTATTTCTTATTTAGTTTATGCACTACTCAGAAACAAAATTGTTAATTATTGTTTGCTTATTCATAAAATTAGGTGGACCAATTCTTTCTAAAGAAGCTTTAGATTTCGATAAACTCTTGACCGATCGAGCCCTACGTTTATAAAAATACACATACTGGTCATATAAAACCACCCCTCCCCCATTTTCAATTTTGAGATTGCATTCTAGTGTGATTTTAGTGTTGGAGTTTACTATTAACTTTTCTTGGTACAAAATCCCCAAAGTCTAGTGCCGTACCCACTATTATATAATCACTATTTAATATAGAAATTAGCTATGAAAAAAAGCAAAGAGAAATTTTTTTAGCAAGCTTAATAAATATAAACAAATACATTAAAAAAAACAACAAACAAGAGGCTTTAAATCAATAAAGATAAAGTACAATTAATTGAGGGCTTGAAACATTACTAAATACAATAGTTTTAATGATATAGCAAAATAGGGTTAAAAGTTATTAAGATTTAAATAATCAGTGGCGTGCGGTAGGGTGTGCCCTCCTCTTATTCACCCCCTTATGGTTTCACACTCAACTGGTGAATTGCTGTGCACATCCCTGATTTACATGATAGTTAAGTCGTCATTATGTGCAACCTTAAATGACACTTGGAATATTTTAAGTTATCAAATACAATATGAAAATCTGTATATCTTACATAAAAATCAAATTATGTCGCCTTATCCTCATCAAGTTTTTACTATAACAGATAAGTCACACGCCTAACAGAGCAGCTCTAGTTAGCTGTATTGTATTGACAGGCAAGGAATAGAACTGATAGTCATTGTGCCTGACTATTTATGAGGATCGTGCGAATATGATTAGCTAGCCAGGACTCACCATATTTCAAGGGACATTCTATATTCATATTTTTGGTAATTCTTTCTGTTAGGAACTTCTTCTATCATAAAACTGTGTTGAAAGCAGATATATTTATAACATTATACGGCGACATGCCTGGGAATGTCTAAAAATATTTTGGGTTGAAGTAAAATATCAAAATTATATGGAAGGCTTCCTAAAAAAGTTCAACTGTATATTTTAGCAGTCGATGGGCCATTAGAGGGTCAGTCATATCACTTTACCAGAACATCTCATCATCGTATAGGACTTTTAGACTATCCTTTTTCTTAATTTTTAATTAGGGTGACAAAACTAAATAGAAATACCATTAAAGTTTCCCTTTAAACACTAAATAATAAACCCTTTGAAGGTGTGGATGAAAAAACAACATGTTACTTCGTGAGGATTATACATATCAAAATAGATGCCCTTTGTTTAATGCTGGATTTATACTGTTTCTACAATGTCATGTTAAATTGTATGGTACTTTTTTACTAAAAAATAAGTATATGTCACTTCATCATACCTATTAAAGAATTATTGGGGGTTTAACTTTCCACTGTTTCTTTGATAAACAAAAAAGAAACTTCATTAGAATTATAAATCAAAATTAGATGCAAATTGATACTTATATCATTGTATCTATACTAATGTCCTCATTAACTTTGATAAATGCAATAAATGAGTTTTCTATCAAAGCTTTTCTCATATAAATGTTAGTATTATACTATTGAGTGTTAAGATCTTATTTCTGGCTGTACAAAGTTAACACTCTAATGAATCTAGGCTTATGGCATCAGAAATATTAAAAAGAATATATGCTGACTCGACTTTAATACAGTTAGGGAGTTGAATCCATTTTTATAGAAGCAGAAATATAATCTATGATTATGATTTGGACCCTCTAAAACTGTAATCTACCCTTCCACTTTCCCCTCTCTTGGTGAAGATATCTTCAACGCCGATACGATTTTTGAAATATAAGATTCCACTTTTGTCTCTCTTATTAAAGATATCTTCACCAAGAGAGGCAAAAGTGGAATCTTAAATTTCAAAAATCGTATCGGCGTTGAAGATATCTTCACCAAGAGAGGGGAAAGTGGAATCTTACATTCCAAAAATCGTATCGGCGTTGAAGATATCTTCACCAAGAGAGGGGAAAGTAGAATCTTACATTTCAAAAATCGTATCGGCGTTGAAGATATCTTCACTAAGAGAGGGGAAAGTGGAAAGGTAGATTACAGTTTTAGAGTGTCCAAACCATAATCATAGATTATATTTCTGCTTCCATAAAAATGGATTCAACTCCCTAACTGTAATAGTTTAGCATAAACAAAATTGTTTTGTTAAACACCGTAATGTTTAAAGAAAGTGTTCTTGAGAATAACAAAATACTATGATATAGTTCGTTAACTAATATTTTTATTCAACAAAATCCCCAAAGTTTAATAATAATGAACTTTCTTATTCGTTGAGGACATTTGTGAATTTTGATTGGTTGATTCATTTAGTTCAGTGTTTAAACATTTTTACCACTAATTGTAATCTAAAGAGGGTAATTTTGTGTATCATCATTGGAGATGTACATCAATTTATCGGCCATTGTCTTATCCCTTATATCCCTAATAGATTATAGTCACTTTATTCATTAAATGAATATAAAATAAGGTAGTCTTTTGTACCATGGTCGACGTAAAAAGTAAGTTGTATACTGGATGTTCTTGGAAAGGAGTATTTGAACAAAAAATCAGCAAACTATATTAAATAGCAGCCGAGAAATCTACATTCTCCCCTCGACGCCATACGGACGGAAAGACAAAAGTATAGTCACTGAAAAGCTCGACAATTTTTTCTAAGAAATAAAGTTAATAGGGAGGTCAAAAGTAATTTTTATTTTTTACAATTGGATTGATTTACCACATTTTTTATGTAGTAGAAACTGTGCTGCGCATCAGATTTTTTAACATTCCTTTAGAATATTATCAATTTTACTTGACATAACTCTTTTAGTAGCTACGCTGTCCATATATATAATTAAAATCTAAACCATTTTTTTTATATGAAAATAATCAGGGGCTTAAGGAAAAAACCATGAGAAAAATTTATTTGGAAAATGAGCTTTGGATAAGTAGAATGTTCCTTACTGTAGTGTCGCCCTAACTTTTAAAATTGAAGTGCTTAATCTCAAAGTATACATATATCGAGCACAAATAGCCTCTCCACTACCTTTTTAGGTAAAGGAGTAGTTTAATTTGTTTGTGCCTAACCCCCGCGGGAAGCTTTAACTTTAAATACAAACACACGAAAAACTAACCCCCTCCTTCCCTATTTTCAATTTTTTAAAGTGAGGGAAACCCACCACAATACTTCAAAAAGACTAAGAGATCTAATACGACAGAGATTTAACATTTGACAGTTTTTTTTGGATAAGTCTTTAAAATTTAATTTTAGTTAGGTTCCAAGAACGACAAATCCATCAGTTTGATAGTAGGGAGTTATGATAGACTTACAGACAACCGAACAAAGTAAAATTATAAAGCAGCTACGCTATAAAATAAAACACAAAAATTTCTGTTGTACATCCGGTATATTTTCAAAGCAGTACATGGCATGATGGTATGAAAAGTCTGTCAGAAATATTACATAAATAGGTTAGTACTAGAATATAATAATAATAATATAAATAAATACAAAACTATAAACTACGCATACAATATTGTTACAGTATTTGGGGCTCTGGCGATCTATCGTGCGAGATCTTCCAGAAGGAACTTATAAACTAAAAAAATCTTTCTGATCTTCTGATGGGTGGTTCTGGCAATTTTTGTAAAATCCAAACACCAGCCGTGCTTTTTAAGACAGCTGGGTTTTTTAAACAGCCGTTTGCTTTGTAAGCAGACGGCTATTTTGAGGAATGCTTGGGCGGTAGATTGTCTACGAGGTTGGTTGTTTATTGTGCCAGAACCATGCGAACAAACTCCTCGTAGTTGATGTTACCCTATTTTTATGTGGAATATAGTTTCAGAAAATAATTAATTTGAAATTGAAAGACCTTTAATCCCTTCCACCCTCCCCAACCTAATCTCCATTTTTAAAAATAAAAAGCTTAAACCTTATATACTTAGTCCTATCCTAGAAAGTAACAATAGCCCTGCAGATCACTTATAGTCCTTACTTAAACTAACATAATCTAAAACAAGCATCAAAGCATAGATGTCCAGGGGGGGGGTAATGGGGCGCGCGCATTTTTAATACTAAATATTTAAGAAAATTTAAATTACCCCCCCCAAAAAAAAATTTTACCCCAGTGGTAAATTTTGGGGGGGGGGTAAACAAAATTTACCCCTGCCAACAGATATTAGGGGGGGGTAATTACCCCCCAAAGCAAATTTTACCCCCGGGGTAAAAATTTTTTTGGGGGGGTAAAAAAAATTTTCGGCGCGCATTTTACCCCCCCCCCCCAAAAAAAAATGAATTACCCCCCCCCCTTAAAAAATATTTACTTACCCCCAAAAAAAAGCTTGGACGTCTATGCATCAAAGATATGTTTTTTTTTAATTTTATGTTCCACTTTTGATTTATAACTAGGTATATAGACTAAAACATAAAATGAATCTTCCTCCCAAAAAATATTTATTCTGTCACTATATATTCCATTCCTGAGCATCCTCCTTTCCATGTATGAGGGACTCCACCTCCTCTTCTGTCATCTTCTCCCCCAGGCCTACAAGGAGGTGGCGCAGCTCGGCGGCAGAAATACGCCCATTACCCTCCTACAAAATAAACAAGTGTTAGTTCCACTGCAAAAATACACTTAGTGAAGTGCAAAAAAGGCTTCCAACAATAAAAAAAATTTTATTTAAGATTTGCCGCTTAAATGAACAAATCACGAACACAGTAATAGTGTCTGACTGATTATGACGTAACAAAAAAAATTGCCAATGAGAGGCCACTATAAATTTTACCATTGGTCATTGGTCAATAACGGCCTCTCATTGGCTAATTTTTTTTTGTTACGTCATAATCAGTCAGACACTATTACTGTCTCCACAAATCACGTGTCTTCTTTTCAAAAATTAACCCAATAATACGCTAGTATTTTAACAAGGAGATATGCTATTGGTTTATTTTAGCGGCCATTTAAAAAAAATTGTTTCTTTTAACATATTATGCTATCTTTTTAAGTTACAGAATTAATAGTTTGTCTAAGAAAGTAGAGGGACAAAATGTCTAAAAAATCAGCCATGTGAGGTCATAAGAAAGGGGATTAACCATCTCTTTTTTTAGGAGTTTTCTTTCCCACTTCTCTCATCTCTCTCTTTTTTATGACTTCACATGGCTGATTTTTAAGACACTTTGTCCCGCTACCTGAAAGAAATGTTTCAAATGTACAAAATATTTAGACTTAAACATTTGCGCATATCTATTTGTATGTCTGTACGTGTGTGTGTGTGTTATTGTCTGTTTTTGAGCATGATAGGATGGAAATTAAATGACATCCTTGTTCCTTTACAACAAATTCGCAAATTTAAAAAAATAGGGTTTTTACATTAAGGTTACTTTTTGTTATAAAATAGCCAAAAATGATTCTTATTACTATTTTTGTATTAGAAAATTCGATTTAAAATCAATGTTGGCAATTGAATAATGACAAACATTCACTCTTCAAAATTATAAACTAGCATTTTGAAATTTAAATTTGTAAGTTTTTGTACAATTTTTGCTGTTCTATGATATCACAAAGTAGGCGGAATATGAGGGGCGGATAAAAAGAATTACCTTGTCAAAATGGCGGAGACCTTCGATAAAATCGTCCACTGTGTCAGTGCTCTGCTTACCAGAGACTGCCTATAACATAGATAGATAGTCAGATAGATAAAGTATTGATAGATAGATAGTCAGTTAGATAGATGGATAGATTGTTGGATAGATGGATGTATAAATGGATAGATATAAAGGATAGATAAAATATATGTTTAGGAGAAAAAATAGATATATAGAAACAAAGGAATTATTGAAATTAAAAAAAAAATAAATATGACAACTTCCATAAGTAACTAATTTGGTCAAACGGAAAGAGTGAGTTACAACTCATATGTTCAGTGGTTATAAAAAAAGTGCTTTTTGTATCTTTACAAAAAATAAGCAGTCTAACTTAACATTTGAAAAATCAAATTTCCCATATAGCGTTACGGAGTAAATATAGAGGAGCTTTGCCACTAACCACGAATATATGAATAAATGAGAATTCTAACCTGAAGCATTGGGAGAAACTGTTCAAAAGTTACTCTGGCATCGGCTTTGTCCTGAAACAAAAAAAATAGTTAAATTTAGTCCAAATAGATCACATACCAAAAAATGTTTTATTAACTTTTTTGCTTTAATACAAAAACACTTGATGTGTAAATTGTATGGGTTAAAAAAATATTGGAAAACGTGAATCTAGGAGTGCAATAAATTATATTTCATATCCAAGGGTGTTTATGCAAAAATCATTAAAAATTGTTTAAATTTTGTTCAATTGCTGCAACTATTTTGGTGATAACGAGACAAAATTTGTATGTATATTCAAATTTTTATTGTTTTAATTTAGGGACACACAAACAAACAATTAAGTATTTAAAACTTAGTAATTTATGATATATCGCTAACCATTAAAATTTTACTTAATTGTAAATACATTTTTGCCTATAAATATGAACAAAAAAGGCGTCTTTTGTCTTTTTATTGTTTTTGAAAAGTCAAGGATCAGTCGTAAGCTATGAATATATTTGAGTAAGTATCAATTGTTTTTTTCCTTTTCTTTGCAAATATATTATTTTTGCGCAAATAAGATGTGAATAAATGTTTGAATTTTAACAAGGATAAAAATCTTCATAATGACAAAGAAACAATATCTTAAGAAAGAAAATAATACTTAAAGGTATATAAATGAAATGAAGTAATATTAAATAACAAGCTTTAAACCCATGTAATAGCACTAGTTTCTCTGTGTGAGATTGAAAAACTTCCTTTTTAGAAGCTGCGTGGAGACTCTTTGACGAACACAGTAATAGTGTATGACTGATTATGACGTAACAAAAAAAATTAGCCAATGAGAGGCCACTATAAATTTTACCATTGGTCAATAACGGCCTCTCATTAGCTAATTTTTTTTGTTACGTCATAATCAGTCAGACACTATTACTGTGTTCCTCTTTGACAGACTAAGAATCGGAGACAGTAAAATACACTTGCTTTAGAGTAGCTACTCTACTGAAATAGCAACCTTATGGATTATTTCTTCATAATGTGTATAATATTGCTCCGATTTTAAAATCATATCATTACCGTTATGATAATAGCTTTTGAATTACATCTTTAAGGACAATTTTTAATGTTTGCAAAAACCACAAAAATATATAATGACATGAATTGATGCTTTTAATGACCCCCCCCCTTCCTCAATTTAGATTTTTTTTTTAGGTTTTAAGTAAAGAATATTAGTGGCGGTTAAATGTATCTGCTATTCCCTTTTGTTGGTAAAAATAATGGGTCTCCCTCCCTAATTTATGATAGAAAAGCTACGCTCATAAAAACATTAATTCTAGACCAGTTCACATAATAATAACATAGAAATCGATATTAAATGACAAAAAATGATGCCTTAATCGTGCCTAAAGAGCATATTAAAACTATAATATAATGATTTTTTATGCGGATTTAATGTTTTAATGATATCCCAAAAAATCCTATAAGAGTGTGTTTTTTTTTAAATAAAAATAAAAGTTTGAAATGAATGAAAGGATTTAAATTGAATCCTTCTATACCTAAGATAGGTGTCCCAGTTATAAAAGATCTACCTACTCACTTTTCAAATACATTACGAGCAAATTCGCGTTTAATTTTGCTTACACCCACCCAATACATAGTCCTGGCTAGGAGATCAAATAAAATTAAAAATAGCAAAAAATCTTTATAATTTTTCAAAAACAGTCATAACTAATTTTAAATTCGATTCTATGCCAATTATACTAATAGAAACCCTTATCTATTCTGAAAAGTTATTTTAATTAAGACAGTAATATGTTATTGTTGATAAAATAGCTAGTGACACAAAAGTTAAAAAAAGAAATTAAATTCTATCTTTGACTCCTTAGACTATATGGTATCTTATAAAAGTTGTCATTGCTGACACATTAAGCAATACACGTAAAAACGAAACTTGCGCTAATAATATGCGTTGTAATGAATGAACATCTTCTTAGAATATGCATGAAATATATTAAAAGATAAGTACATTATTGAATGAATAGCCATATTTTATAACCAGGACAATTAAGTTCATAGAAGGCGCGACTGAAAAACAACAGTAGGATGTATTACAACTTGGTTGGAAAAAAAACATTAAAATTTTAGTTTGATAAGTTTGTGGTTTATTCAGGAAGGAACATTATACGACTCATACAAGACTCTAAGTGTGTACTAGTCTGTACGGCGTGTACTGCGTATGTGCCAGTCTAGGCAGGCGTGGTTATGTTAAGCTTTTTACCGAAATCACTATTAAAGTCAATAATAAATTATTGCAGTTACTGCAGGACGACTGGCTTAATAATAGAGTTGCTTCGCTCCTGATAATATGTACTGAGATGGCTGAATTATGTGTTAAATGGGTGAGGTTCTTATCATCATGCATGATAACGTTAAAATAAGTCACATATCAAATACCTTAGTTTTAAGGGTTAGGTAAGGTTTTAAAATTCATTTTTTTTATTTAAGTATGATTTAAGTAAAAGACAAATAGCTGTCTTTGCTTCTGTAGAAATATAACTCTTTTTTATACTTGTTAAGCATGGCTTTGTTCGTTGCATATAAATGTTCTTGTAATTATCTAGGTTTAAGTCTGTTAATGGATTACTGTAAAAGGTAAATTAATCCTAAGCTAGAAAGATTTTGTTTCTAAAGTAATCCTTTAAGTAAGTAACAGGATGTTTGTTTGTGTGTCTGTACCGAAGGATCTCGCTAACCGCTGAATGGTTCTCCTTAACAGGGTAGATTCTCATGGTTCCCGGGAAGGTTTATAACTATTTTGGGGGACCCTACCAAGAGAAATGACAAAAAAATTTTAAAAAATTTAAATACGGGAGACTTCAACGTAAAATAAAGAGGTATCGCACGTAACGAATTATCTTAGAGACTTTAACAAACAAAAACATTTAAAGTGCCACTAGAGGCCTCTAGGGGCGTAGCCGCTAGTATAAATATAAAGAAAGAGGCAAAGCTGAGAAATGACAATTTTTATACAATTAGCATATAGAATAATTTGTGATGATTTAGGGATAAAAAGTATTTTTTGATTTTATACTTCGTTAGTAAGAGTTACATTCAATTTAATTGGTTGAGTTGAGTCTATATGGTAAACGAAAAACACTGAAACAAAAGTTTATTTATTTATAGTGTAAATTTATCATTAAAATGCTTGTGTAATGAATTGTAATAATGTTTATTAAGAGACACGATAGAGGGTGTGTTATCATTTACGCATGTTATACCTTTTTGTCCAAACATACATGATTTAAAAATTATTATTAGAGCGCAAATTATCCCTTTCCATTGACTTATTTTCTTCATAAAACACCTCTTAAATGTCCTATGCTTTTGTAGCTTTTGGCTTTAAGAAAGTAATTTTGAGTATCGACAGTATAACGGAAAGTATAGCACACCAAGATTGTCATAAATAATGCTAGATATTAAAAATGCATAGGACTACACAGACAAAATACTACAGTCATAGAATTTTAATTTGTAATCAAAACAAGCTTAATATTGTCCAAAAATAGGGCAAATACATTTGTAATAAAATCTCATTTCATTTTAAGCATTATGCCTAGAACTCTTAAAGAAAATATAATTTAAAGTCATTTTAAGGTAACTCACTCTTATGTAATTTAGATTTACTGACTGACAAACTGATAAACATTATTGTAAAGTAACTTTGCTTCCCCAGAAAAAGACATAAATAGATAACCTTGAACGAAAATTGATCATTTTATATTTGAATTAATGCTATTTTAATCTTTTTTATTTAGATAAAGATATACACAATACACATATAACACAGAAAAACTTTCATTTACTAGGTCGTGAAGTTTCCAATCCAAATTTTGGATGTAGCGCCAAATTTAGTCAGACTTTTGATAGATTTACACTCTTTCATCTACAAGATTATAAGCGGATTTGGGGCATCTAAATTCGTAGTTAAACATTTAGAATCAAGCCTAGAAATAACCACATTGTACTGTAATTACTTGTTATCATACGCAAAAAATTAAATTAACACTTTTTGTTGTTGATATTGTAGTCCTTATTTTGTTTTTCAGATTTACATTTGGATAAATTATCAATCTTTCCCTATTTTCTATCCAGAGTTCAATCATTCTGGCTATTTGGCTATCTCTCTATTAATCAGTCTTTCATACACTATATTTGACTATCTATCTGTCTATCTATCTACATAACACTCAATCAGTCTGCCTAGCTGCCCATCTTTCTTTACAACTCTTAATCTGTCTTTCTGTCTGGCTGTTTATGCATTAATTTATCTAACATTCTTTATATATATGGGTCATTCTAACTAGGTATCTTATAAAATTGGATGTCCATCTACTCGCTATCTATCTATCCAACACTCCATCATATTATCTATCTATGCTAGATGTCATAGGTTTGTCAAGTTGAGTTGTATAAGTTTGATTCATCACGTCGCACAATGGACCAAAACTTACTTTAAACGGACAAATTATTAAAATTTATCAAGACAATAAATCCGTAGCTTGATAATTTAATAAAAATAGGGATTTAATTTAAAGCTGATAATAAACTTCGTCATCTCGGGGCTAAAAAACTTGTAATTGTACACCTTTATATCCGCGGAAAGCTGTTCATAATGCGATGCGATAAATACCTATAATATCTATATCTTTTTATACCTTTACTGTATACTTTAAGTTCTTTGTACAATAAGATATTGAATATACCAGAAGTGTATTTAAAATCAAGCATAAATACAGAAATAGCAGGTCAATATTAGCTTAACTAAGATGAGCTACCACGTAAAAGTTATCCATTTTTTTGTTGCATATTTTTACTACATAGTAAAAAGTCCCCGAATATATTGTGGACGCCAGGCCGACCCTAACCTTTATACAATCAGACAAAACCTTTTAGGAAAAAGTCGTGAACATCAGTCATATGTAAAAAGAAGAAAAAACGGCATTTATGATCAGTGAAGCAGCGAGTCAGTCAAAAAAGAGTTTCAAACATTTTTTTTCTCTTCTTCTTATTCATGAGAAGTTTAGGTGCGGCTTTTTACATACATATTAGACGTTGTTAATTTTAGCTTTTTATGATAATTACAACTTTTTAGTTCTAACTATCTTTGAATTGTAAAAAGTTAGAAACAAAAGGGCTAAACCAATCAACAACCTACAAAGAAAATCCTTTAAATGCCCTGATACTAAATATATATTTTAAATTAGTGGATGTGTGTCAAGTATGATATCTGATCTTCTAAGTAAACCAAAATACTTTTGCTGGATTTAGGCTATTTTACATTAGAGTATATCAACCACAGAAGAAATAGACAAACAAGTCCAAAATTTAATAAAAACTTTATATTAGTTGGAGGACAGGTTTCGGGCTATTTTGTTAACCTCTTCAGCAAAATAGATATTAAGTCTTTCTTTTTTTTTATAGGAAAAATGCCATGGAGAAAAATAAAGTATCGAGTTCAAAGAAAGAAGACGAAAAATATCATTAAAATACATTTTTCAATCATTGATCAAATAATGGATGTATAAAAAATCCATAAGTTAATAAATCAACTTGAACATCTATCTTAGATATCTTAAAAACTTAAATACCAAATAAATCTAAGTTCTAAAGTTTGTGAATATAAAACTAGGCCATTGAAAAGAAAAATGCTCTAAAATCCAAATTGGCAAAACCTCTATTTTTTTATTGGGGAGTCAGGCTTTAAAATTCCATATCCATATGATTTAAAATTGATTGATGGAGGCAGAATTGATAAACCTCTCTCCAAATCCATTGAAAATATGATATACTCATATCAGATGGATTCACTGATAGCTATAAATCAAAACACAAATAGAAATAGAGCCAATCATATGGATATACAAAGAAAGAGAGAGAAAGAGAGAGAGAGAGAAAGAGAGAGAGAGAGAGAGAGAGAGAGAGAGAGAGAGAGAGAGAGAAATAGTTTATTGAAATATTTTGAGGTACCATTGCATTCTAAACAGATTGAAGCTTAACACTAAACGTGATTACAAAACAGCAAGAAACTTTAAAATAAATCCAACTCATATGAGTATAAATTGCTGTTTTAAGTATTCAGCAAAGCAACTCTTCAATTGTCTAGGTCTTAACATGGCCTATTTGTTATTCTTTGATGATATATAAATGCAGTCGTTGTATTAATTTGAAATTCTTTGCAAGTATTAAACAAAATTATTATTTTTTTTTTCGTTGTATGGAATGAACAACTGAAGAATATTTATGTTGAATGAAAAATCTACAGAAGACTGCATATCAATAGCTAACACACACTTTGGAATCTTTACAGAAAAAAAAACATAATTTTTGTATAAATCATAAATGTTCAGAATATATTATTGAATTCTAAGTAAGAATGAGGAAAAAATATTCATGACAATTTAATACATTTGAATCTTGTTTTTAATATTGTCAAAAAATGCCAATTCGTTTTATTAACCTATAAAACTACAGCCGAAGCCTTAAGAAAGTTAGCAGTTTGCAACCGTTATTTACATTATCGGTTGCTGAGCCCTGACAGTAACAATGCATGCAAAATTGTTTAATTTAATAAATTATGTTCGATATCTCTTTGAAATTTGAAACTAATATGATATTTAATTTTTTCTTGTCTTTAACCGTAGGATATTTAAATAAAGGTGTCGTTTTCATATTAAAATCATAATATCACAAAATATTTAAGTAAAATCTTACATAAATCTCTTTTTAAAGCAAAATTAAGAATTAGAAATAGAAATAATAAAAGTAAAAAGAAAGAAGAAAATGAGACGTGCACCTTACACGGTTACAGACTTCAGACTTCATAGACACAAAAAAATTGCAGAGTGGCTTCGCTATTTAAATGAGAAATTTTGATTAATAATGTTCAACCCACATAAAATTGAAAGGTTGGTATGTACGAAATGTTTATTGTCTTTCAATTGATAAATTAAAAGTGTCCATTGTTAATTTTATATGCTACATTCTTTGAGGGGTGTGAATCAACTTCTGCATATTATAATATGAACTGTCAATTATTATAACATTATAAGCTAACCCAATTTCTCCAATGAATATTTCATATAATCATTTGCTATTGTGTCTTATTGCGAATATTAAACAATGAATAATTTTTTATATTAAAGCAAAAAATAAAAACATGTCAAAAAAAGGATGCTAAATTTCTCTAAAAGAAGCACTGGAAAGTGTCATATGTGACGCCATAAAAATGCGTCTATTATGCATTTCTTTTTTATGACGTCACAGATGACACTTTCCAGCGCTGCTGCTCTATAAATATATTTCTCACCTGTCCAGATGACTGAACAAGACGTTTAACTTCCGACTCTGTTGGATTTTGTCCGAGGGCTCGCAATACCTCTCCGACCTGCTTCACCTACACAGAAAGATGGGTAGATAATTAAAGAGATAGATTGAATAAATAGATAGATGGATAATATATATATGGAATAGATAATTAGATGGATTCTATAACTAGAAAGATTCGATAGCTAGATAGATTAGATATATAGATAGATAAATAATTAAATGGATTAAATATATAGATGGATAAAATGGCAGATGGATTAATTAATAAATGGATGAACTGAAAGGCGGATAGATAGATGGACAGAAATATAGTAGACAGACAAATAGAAAAATGGATTTATTATAACTTGGATCTTACACCAGATTATCATGTACCCTAATAAAATGAAACTTGTAGCTGGCTAAAATAATGATTTCCATCCACCACCTCCCCTTTACCCCATCCCTTTTAATCCTACTGGATGAACGAACTGACCAATGAATTATGTCCATGTTAGCAGCCTAAATTGACGACAACATTTCCCCTGGTACAATTTCAAAGCATATGCAATATTTATTAATAAGAATAAAAATGGCAGAAAATGATTAGGCTGTAAATTGTTACTATTGGTTGACTTACCGGAATCTTTCCATCCCCTTTGGTGTCGAAGAGTAAGAAGCACTCTTGGAAGTCAGCCAGTTGGTCTTCAGTTAGGGCACCAGGCATATTTAGGCCTAGAATAACAAGATAATTATATTATTAGTATACTAGTTGGTCTTCAGTTAGGGCACCAGGCATGTTTAGGCCTAGAATAACAAGATAATTATATTATTAGTATACTAGTTGGTCTTCAGTTAGGGCACCAGGCATATATAGGCCTAGAATAACAAGATAATTATATTATTAGTATACTAGTTGGTCTTCAGTTAGGGCACCAGGCATATTTAGGCCTAGAATAACAAGATAATTATATTATTAGTATACTAGTTGGTCTTCAGTTAGGACACCAGGCATAATTTGGCCTATATAACTTTTTACCGTACATTTAAAGAATAAGTACATATATAATATAGGTAAAATACATGTTCACAGTTTAATATGGCGTTAAAACAGCCCCTCCTTATTGAACCTATTACTGAAACATGCAAGTTTGAGCGTAACCTCATCTATTTTTTTTTCAAATTTATCTATGTATGTGTAGAACATTTAAATTAGAAAAATATTTTGAGTATGATTAAACATTAAGCAATTTTAAAAACTGTTTTTTTGTTGGTTTTTGGGGACACATAAACGCTTTATAACACGTTATTTACAACTACTTGGTACGTTTATAAAAGTTATTTTTAAAGAAATTTATCGTTTGCTTAATTTTCTTGTTTATTATATGCTCAGATAAAAAACCATGGCCATTTCTCTTGTGGAAATGGTCTATAATAGGCTTTGCTGTTGATATTAGACTGAAAAAAAAACGTTGCAAAAATATGTGTTTTTAACATCCAAATTTGTTAAATGAAGTGATAGAACGTTTTCTTTGTATAATTTTTTGCCCATTTTAAAAAGCAAATGAAATTAAAATCTACCCCTGTAATGTTATTGAACAGACCTCTATTTACAATTCCAGCTAAAATATGGGGTTTTATTGTTTCAAAACAGCTAATCCCATGACATTAGGATAATTTTTCGGATCATATAATTTTACAAACTATCCTATCCTAAAAACCTTGCTTTCATGGGATATAAAGTGAGCTCTATTTTAACTCAATTACGGCTGGACTATAGTTAAGATTTTGCACATGATAGCACAGCAAACACACAAATTGTATCAGATATCTTTAACATATAAATATTAGTCAACATAAACAAGTTTTAATTCCAAGTGACAATTTGACTAATCATTGCTTACAATTCAGGTCTGGCCAATTATTTTATTGCTTCTTTGTATTATTTCTTTAGTTTTAGACATTTGGCTAAGTAACATCAATAATACGACTAAATTCTTTTATGATAATTTTATGTAATTCAGTGATAGTTGTACCAATTTGTTGGCCAGTACATTCCCCATTTTATTACTGTTTTATAATTTTATCTTACGTATGACACAGTCTTATACATATGGAGCTGAAGATAATTTAAACCGACCGTGTTACAATTTTAGAGAAACAGAATAGCATTCAACAAGGGTTGGTTGACTACCTAATCTTAAAGTTTACATCAAATTACATAAAAATAACATATGTAACCACCACCCATTTTGTTCTAAAAAACATCATGGGCTAGATAGATAGATAGAATAGTCGCAAGACGATAGATAGATAGCTAATGTGTAGACAGAGCAAAAAATCATTCATTTCGCATTTAGTAAAGAATATATTTACATTGCAGAACTATTTGAGCCCCGCCCCCTGAGAATGCTCGGCAACGCCCACTTGTTAAGAAAATGTATGTCAAAGTCTGTTGAGCAGAAAGATTAAACAAACACGACATGTTCATAAGTTCTTTCATGAAATAACCAAAAAGAAGATATAAAAAAATAGGCCATACAGAAAGTACTATTTTAAGTTTTTTATAACAGGTTTAAAAAGAATAATTAATAATAAATAAGTAACTCAGTAAACTATAGCGATAAATAATATGGTTACTCATAAGACTGCGCAATGACTGCAAAGTCTTGGCTGCATAGTGACTGTTATATTGGCAAAATTAAGACCCGACGGACGGTTTAATGAATGTCATAGTTAAGTAGTAGTCTTGTTGTAAATATTCACAAAATACACTTTAGGCAAACAAGATTTTAATAAGTTTTGTTGGAGCACCATAATCATTAGGAAAATAAAGAGCTGTGCTCATGTTCCCAAACAATTTATGGTGCTGTGAAGCTGGCAATTAGTGATATCTTTACCCAGTTTTAGTGCACAGTTTTACTGCACAACCTTTGTTTACAAATGACATACATTGGCGCAGTTATTTTTTACTTAATACTTAATTTTTTTTTAATCATGTTTGGGATTTACTTTTTTTAATAAGTAAACTATAAAGTAAGTAATTAAGTATAGTAAATACATCTAAGGAGAATATTAAAAAAAAATCCTTTTAAATATTGCTTCCAATTAAATATCACAATCCAATGAAACAATTGAGTTATCCATTTAAGAGAATCCCGGCAAGGTTTTATACTATTTTATTCACAAAATTGAGTCTTGGGATGTTTTTTTTGCCATTTCACTCTAGCTTAAATATCAAATATGATCCTTTTGGATTAGTCAGAGAGTTAAAATTAAAACTATTTTTCTTTTGGATGTTTAGTAAATTATATCTGTCTTTTCTTGTCAATTTTTGTTAGTATTGTAAATAAATAACATTTATTCATTGGTTTCAAATTTTGTGAATAAACAATTGATTAGCAATCAATTTCAAAAGAAAAGAAATGCCACAGCTATAGAGTGGCTGCACATCTAAAAATATATATTCAAGTCCAAACAAATTTAAATGTGTTGACATGACCCACTAAAAATTCCATATACATTTCTAAAATAAACAGAAATAATATTTTATCTTTATTTATCTGTCTGTTTAAGGCAGATTGCATTAACCTAGATAAACAAATAGCACATTTTTGTAGTAGCGCAACTTCTAAATAAAGATTGTATGTCCGTTGGTCCATTAAAGTTAATTATGCCGTTTCACATATGCTTAACTTCTCTTACAGACTCATATCTATAGAGATAATTAATATTTGAACTTTAATACTAGATTTATACTGTATAAGAGTTTACAGTAGTTTTCTCTGTGCGTATGATGTCCTTGTTTTTCGCACACACTAAATCAAAGTGTGTCAGACTTTTTATACATATTTATTAATTTGTTTATATTAAAGCTTTTAAACATAAAAAAAATATTGGGGTTAAACAAAAAATAAATTTTTCGATATAATATTTTTAAGTTCTAAGCCATATTCTATTAAATTGACACTACTTTTTCAGTGCCGAAGGTACTCTGTGTCCTGTGTAGTCTGTTCGTCGTGTACTCCGTCAGCGTAAATAACTACTTTTTATATACTTTGTTTACAAAGTACATCGCTTTGCCACTCATTTACACACGCACAGTTAAATATAAACTCACACAAACAATAAGCAAAGTTACATTTATGAAATGTGACACATATAATTAAAGTGATCATGCTTTTGGAATTGCTAAAAGTAAAAACTCTGGTTCCACCCTTGACACAGCTATTCTTTATGCTTAGAACAATGATATTAATCCTATTAGTTCAGAGGATTGTCTTCAAATAGGCTTTGTAACATGGTTGCCTTGTTACAACAATTTTAAATTTATGAATGTTTTATTTAAGACAGTATCAATTATGTTGAATAATCTTTTTCTTCAAGTTGGTTAAAAGCCACACATTATAGACAAGCTTATTTAACTTAATAAACAGTTAATAATGTTTAAATAAAGTGGAACAATAATTTTCTTGAAACATGAAAAGCTTAAAAATGACAACTTTGCTTTTATAAAATTAATCAAATAAACAATAGAATAGAACATTTATTCATTTACACTTTACAAAAAGGAAAAAAATGTAACTAAAAAGGGCAAAGAGCATTATAAAACTCAATAAAATGTTTTTTATTAGTGATTTATTGTAATTCATTTGATGCATAAACTTTGCTATAAATCCTGGTAAACCCGAGTCCCCTCCCTATGCAAAGATTTATCCTTGAAAAAGAGTTGGGTCCCATAAAAACTGTTTGAAGATCAATGAAGAAAGGTTGATGTGAATTCCCCTCCGCATATTATCACAACCGAATTATGTTTCATATTTGTTAGAAAGTCTCAAAATTAGAATAAAACAATATATGGGAAAGGGGTTAATTAACCATATGTCCCTACTGCGAGGACCCAGTTCTGACTTTTAATTGGGTCTTTGAAAATCAACAAAAATGCCTCGGAAATATTAAAACAGCCAAGGCGCAGAAAGCGATTGCTAGCAGACAAAAAAGGTCCCTAAGAGGGGGATTAAAGTAGTTGTCTATAGATACATCTTTATAATTATAGATTTATTGTCTCGAGATGAAAGGTAAGAGTGGCAGTTCTAACGATTTGTTAATGTTATTATACATGTGTGGAAGTGATTAAACACCTGCAAGGTTGCCTGCAAAATATTAAAATAGCATTGAGTGTTAGTAAAAGCTGAAAATTTGCATATATATCCTCTATCCCCTTTGAAATACTTCCACATCTTTCCATTTCTTCCCACAATATATATAGAGTTAATAATTATTTTGAATTTAACACTTTGTAAATACTCAAAAAAAATTATACTATAAAGCAAAAATTATTTAAAATTATGCACACAAACACAAATTTTTAATCAGTGAAAAAAAACATTTTTTTCTTTTTTAATGGATAAAATAGCATAAAACCTACCCTGTACCAACTGCAAATATTCCGTATAATGGTTGATCTATAACTAATTTGTCTGTAAGACACCCAAAGATTCTTTAGCTTAATGGTCTTTTAATAGACTATTTATATTCGCAAGCTTCAACACTCACTTGCAAGCTTTTTGCATGTGTGTCTACTCTATAATTTGCTTTATTCGTTAGTATGTCTGTCAGTCTTAAATAATTAAATATACAACTTTTGCATGATAATTGTAAAATTTATATTTAGCATTTAATAGAATTGTTTTGTTTTATTTATAAATCATTTTTCAAAAAAAGTTTAGCTTCTTTAAAATGTAATTTTTTATTCTTATCCTTACTTTTCTTCAGTCTATTCTTGTTGTAATGATTCTAGTAACTAACAAATAGGTAGTTACTTTTTAGTATCTAAAGAACATACCTCTTAAAAGCAACTTAGAATATAAACAAACAGTTTAAGAAGAAAAAAAACATTCATTAAAGAGTTTAAAGTATAAAATACAAATAGTCTATGCTAGGATTTCATTACCAGACTTTAGTTTAAGTTTGTTTTTATATCTCATTGTAAACTATTTTAATATTTAATATCTAAGTTAAGCCTAACTAAACCCAATAGGACTAGAATACACTTGAAATGTGAAAAATAACATACATTATTACAATTGTTTGTTTTTTTTAACTGAAACAGCTTAAATTAAGTATTGCATTCAATATTAAGTTACTTGCAGTTTTAACTCATTTTATCATGAAACATCATGATCAACTTTTTTAATAAAGTTTTGCAAATTTGCCTTATTCAAGACTAGGTAAAATAAAACCATCATAAAAATATTTTGAAGCTTATATAAAATGGACTAAGATAGATTAAGTTTGTTTTACCCAACTTAATCCTTTAAATGCTTTTGATTGTATAATCATACTTCATTAACCATTTGTGTTAATAATAAAAATAAATTGATTTGAAATTATCATTAGCCAATTTAATGAAGGCTTATCGTTAGTGATGGGTCGAAAATGATGTTTTAATTGCCATGGCAGAAAAGGTTAGCGCAATTTTGGTTAATGAGATGCGGGACGTGAAAGAGGGGTGAATGATTAAACGCTGGGGTTAAAAAGATTCACTTAAAGCACTTTGTCAGCCACTAATCTCTCTTTGAAAGGTTGACTTCAAGAAATACGGGGATTAGAAAAACATAATTTTTTTAAATCTCTTAATTTTTAATTTATGATAGCAAACAAACTTTATAATTAGAAATTATTGCAAATCAGTACGTTCATTAGTCTATGAGGCTTTAATAAATTACATTTAAATTAATGACTGTTAGACTTATTAAGTAACCCATCAATTTCTTACTTAAGATATTTATTGATATATTAAATCAGGGAATAGAAGATAAAATTTGCCAAAACTTATTACTTTCTTGTTTTACGTCTCTTTAATTATAGGAAAAGGACCTGTATGTCTAACTCATTTCCATTCATTTATTCTTGAAGAGAAAGAGGACTTGATGAGTAAGAGGAGTGCCGGAGAGGATGAATTAAATTTAAACTTATTTTTTAAAATCTTTATATGATGTTATATTGTGTTTTGGAAAGAAAAGAAATAAATTAATGATGAGTTCAATTAAATTCCTACGATAAATATTTCTGACTTATGGCCATTTGTTTGATAAATTAATTTGAAATAAAATACCTTTGCTTTGCTGTTTTTAGGAGCAAAGATTTTCTACATTTAGAATAGACAGCTTTTGGAGCTAATTCTGGCATGCTATAATCATCCTATTGAATTCAAACCTTATACAAGGATTCATGTAACAATCAGGTATGCTATGGAAAGGGTATCTAGTCTGTTATCCAATTGAATGTAGAAATGTTTCACCTTTTAGGATACACAATTTTGAAATGAAATAATTGTCCTTCTGAGTTAAATTTTACTATATAGAATGTTACAGCGAAGTATTGGTACTTTTGAGATGCATTTTTATTGATGGCATCATCCTTGTTTGAATTATGAGAAATAATAAAGAAAATGACGAGGCCTATTGTTCTAAAGCTTGGGGTTCAGGTTTCCACAAATCATTAATTTTTTGCAGCATAGCTACTCCAAAAGTATGAGAAAATTTAGAAGGTCGGCTTTTCGGCCAGCCAGTAAGTCGCATGGCTTTATGCTTTTAATTTGAAATATTTAAAAGTTCTTTTAATGAAGTTTTTCAGTATCGTGCATTGAAATTTAAACTAAAGAGAAATTAGAAAGAAATACATATAATGAAAAGACTTAATTATTATCATTTTATTTTTCAAACAGCTTCCCCTCAATAGGACGACACCATCCTTGTTCTCTCCAAAAAGAAAAATTGATTAAGTTCTTTTTACGTTGGCCAAGTTGAAATTTACGACCTATTAAAGTAAATTTGTGAGTTCTTTATTTTAGCTCGCTGTAAACGTAACTTAAGGTCAAGAAAATACATAAAATTATATGGATGGATATGTTTTTATTTTAAGTTTGAATATTTAATTTACGTTTAAGCTACATAGAAAATTTTCTGTCAATTACAATATATTCAAAAATTTGTAATGCAGTAATTTCAAAAAGACAAAAATGTACACTAAATAATCATTGATTATTGTAGTATATTAGTTTTTGTTTTTGTACCTTGTTGATAACAATTTCTTATCGAAATATAACTTCCTTTTATATTTGAAAAATTGTAACACTTATGTAAATGAATAAAAGCAGTGTTGTGTTGAAATATTTACCCGCTAAAAATGTATTATTTTACAATTGATAGTTTTTTAAAAAATCATAGCTTTTAAGGAAAAAGTAACGAGTTGTTATATATTAAACAGTCAAAGAGATCATATTTTAATTAGTCTCTATAATTTTAAAAGCCTTATAATGAAATTCTAATCAAAATAAATGTTATATCAAGCAGAAATTAAAATATCATATTTCAACATTATTCAAAATTTCATATACTGATAAAAAGAACTTTTAATAATATCGATGAAAAAATGTATATAAATAAATCAAGTAGTAAAAATACGCTAAAATAATAGGTTAAATATTATGTTTGGAATTGATAATGTATAAACAAAAAATAGTATAATAGTATAAAATTATAAATAAGAAACTATTTAGAAAAATTACTTATTAATTGTCATTCATATATCTTTTCATAGTTTAAACTTTGATAATACTAAGCTTCATAAATATCACTTAAAATTATTCTTTTTAAAGCTTGTTTAGCGATTGAAATAAACTAATTTTATATACTTTATTTTGAAATTGTACATTTACGTTTCAATTTGGCCTAGAAAATATTATGTAGGCTCAAGCAATGGTAAAGAAAAGATAACTTTGAACACTTTCAATCATTGAACAAGCTTTTAGGAGAATAACATACATATGCAAATAAATAACAACAACCTTTTAGATGACATTAGATGACATGTGAGCCCCTCATACTCGTATGAGTGTAGGATTAACACTGAATATCCTTACCAGAAGTTATTTCACAGGATAGGACCACAAAGCTTCAACTCAACTATTTAGAGATATACATATAGTTGGCTGGGTGCATGGGGCCCCGCGTATTGGGCCCCAATTCGCGGCGCCGCGCCGCTTTACGCTCTCGCGGCGTTTTTGCATAACAGCAAGAAAAAATATTTGTACTTCTTATAAAAAGTCTCTATATACTATGAATTACTAATCCACTGTTTTTAGAGATAATAAAATGATATTTTGTATTGTAGAGAAATTTCAATAATTTTATTTTATTTTCCACTATAGCTTCGAAACCGATTAATATAAGCTGGATTCCAACCGGATATCAGCTATACTGAATAATAATGTATAGTATCCTATTACAGACAATTTTCCACGAATTTTGAAATACAAATCTTAAAAATAATTCCAGGTTTGTTTGCTTGGTCCTTCGGCTCCTAAGATCTAACAATACTGGTTTTAATCATATAATTTTTCATTTCAATATCCGCTGAAAGCTGCTTATAATACGAGGCGATAAATGACTATTGTCCATTTTTAAATGTTTTAATATATCTATCGGAATTCCAACGTTCTTTCGCTTAAAAAAAAAAAAAATATTATATCATGTTTTTGATGAACACTTTCTCTCGCACCTTCAAAAACACATAAACACACTTACTCAATATACACTAGCACACACAAACACACACACACACACCCCACACACATCAAGCGCCATTTCATTAAACCGTAAAACGCAAAGGATACATTAATATACATATATACATACATACATAAGGCACAATTCGCGCGACTAGCTGCCTCAATATAAAGGCCTACAGGCCGTGGTTTTCAGCTTGAAACTCGGGTCATCATTTCTTTCTTTCGAGGAGTAAAAAATTAGCGAGATTCTTCGTCCCGTCCCGAAAATATCCTGACTTTTTTGACCCGTTGTAAGCGTGCCAGTTTTCGGGTTAAGCCAAAAATATAAAGGAAGATCAAATAAACGTTTTGTACCTAAAGTACTTAAAAGATTGGATGATTGGAAAGAAATTTTTCATTATTGTACTTTGTATATATACTTTTTTTTCTATTTTAATCTTAAATTGATTTTTTATTTTTTATAATTTGTTTTATAATGCGTATTCTTAATTAAAAGCAGGCGTCTTTATATTTGTAATGAAAGATCTCTGTAACTACTGTTTACAACTTTTAAATCTCCAGGTAAGATTGATATAGGTCCAGGTTAAGTTTTGCATTGTAACCACCAAAGAGATAATATATTTAGTTATAAACAGATAATTGATGTTAATTAAACGCCAATTGTCCCTATTTATTTATCTTTTACCACTGGCCACGCCTCTAGCTTTAAGGGGTTCTATATCTGAAAGTTAAAGTAGGGGGCAAAATAATAGTCTTTAACCACCCCAAGACTTAAAATTAAAATGGTTCAAGTTCTCCGTCGGACAAAAAACCTTATTTCTTTATATGAGAAGATAATAGTTTCGTTTATTTCTGGGGGTAATATGCTCTGAAGGCACTTTGGGGGATAGCATTAAATTTATCTAAATTGCTGGATATGTATCTCTGTCCCAGGTTGTTCAAGCCCGACCCAAAAACCAGACACAATCCTATGCATGCCCAACCCTAAAAAGGCACAATCCTGTGCATGCCCAACCCTAACCAGACACAATCCTGTGCATGCCCAACCCTAACCAGACACAATCCTGTGTATGCCTAACTCTAACCAGACACAATCCTGTGCAAGCGTGCCCAACCCTAACCAGACACAATCCTGTGCATGCCCAAACCTAACCAGACACAATCCTGTGCATGCCCAACGCTAAGAAGGCACAATCCTGTGCATGCCTAACCCTAACCAGACACAATCTTGTGAGCTTGACAGGCATAAATACCTAAAGAGACACTCATAAGTTTAAATTAGTCAGTACAGAAACGTCAAATAGTAATGTAACTTTTTAGTAAATTGTATTTAATAGCTAACCTTGTTAATTGGATTTTAAAAATATTGCTCATAATATTCATGTAATTATAAGGCAATTTATATGTGAGAAGCTAAGTATATTAATACATTTTTAGTGATCGGTTAATAAAATGGTACAAATATTTCATCTTTTTCTAAATATTTAGAAGTCTAAGATTGTCTCTTTCAACGCTGAAGAAGAAAACTAAAAGCATGATAGGCTGTCATGTTAGAAATCAGCATTTACATCCCAGCTTATATTCTTATTTACATAGAGAAATAATTACTAGTATAGACATCTTGGTTATAATCATTTCTTCACACAAATTATTCAATTGAACATACATTAATTATTATAAGAATGGACATATATTTAGTTCTTCTTTGCAAATATGATCATGGATATACTAAAATTATTACATATTCAATAAATATTCAAAGCAAGTGTGCAAGGCCAAAAAGTTTTTCCCTATATACAAAACTAGATTAACTGTTACTGTCAATTACTTAATAAAAAAGATAACAAATAACAAAAAAACTATAAATTATTTGTCAGCTTATTTTTTTGATTGTTTAATTTTTGTTAACACTTATTTGTTTTAGTTTTTTCCCAGAAAAAAATATATGTAAACAAAAAAATTTTATGTAAATAATTATTTTGAAAATATTTATTGCACTGTAACTGATGAACCAGCAAGGTTTGTTAGCATCATGTGGCCATCGAGATGGTGATCTTTAAATTAAATAAAATTGCGAGTTGTAAGGAATTATTGCACTGGTTTAGTCACATAATTACAACCTTCTAGCTTTGACATACAGAAAAAAAGATAGAAAAAAACTAACGCTTAAAATAGAAGCATTTATTTTTAGGTGGTCACTATAACCTTTAGAGTAGCTAGATTTTTATTATCTCTAATCATATTTTTACTCTAATTTAAAGTAAAGAAAAAACTTGCAAACATGAAAACCAAAAACCTGGCTTTAGATTTTAAAGATAAGAATAAAACCACTCTTGAACCAATTAATCTAAGCCAAAAATCCATTAAACATTTGAACACTAATTGGGCATTTGGTTCTTTGACAATTTCTTACAAGGCTTTTGCCTAAATTTAATCGACTTACTTAGTGGATTATATAAAAAGAAATGTATCCAAAGATAGAAAGATAAAAAGTGGACATGTTTGACATCTCATGTATACAAAATTCTATTGGATTTTGTTGGACAAAAAGAGTTAAAATAAACTAATCAGATAGTGTGATTAAAAAACCGCCCCTTGGTTGTTTTATTAGATTATTAGTTTTAGACTTGATTAGAACATGTTTTTCTCGTATTCATTCGAATCCGGTGGATAGGAACCGGTTCTCATCCATACGAAAAAACTATGTCTAGAATAGTATTATATCCAGCTTTCTACGAATATAGAAATGTACAATCATAAGATTAAAACCAGTTTTTTTAGCCGGTGCCTTCGGCACCACGGGGCTAAAAAAACTAGTTTTAATCTCATATTTGTACTTTCTATAACCGCGGAAAGCCGTTTATAATACGATGCGAGAAATAACTATTATGTAATTTTTTAGAAAATAAGTATTCACTTAATTTTGAAAATATTGAATTTCAGAGAAAAAATTTGGAAGAAAAATCATTCTTTGAATAATTAAAAAGTAGAATATTCCTTAAATTTAGAAAAAAAAACCGACTGGCTTCCAATGTTTGAGAGTAGGTCAAGGAAGATAAATTTGATTCCAAACATATCTCTATACTTCTCTATTATTGTTACATTTTATAAAGTAGTATAAAAAGGCGTATTTAAAGTTTTAAAGTGGGCTAGTTTACATGTAAATAGCTGTGTATTTCTTTAAGATTTCAGTATGAAGGTATTTTTAAATAATAATAAGATATTTTTAGCCCTTTTTACTGGGCAAAAATAGATTAAAAACTTAATTAAAATAGATATTACCAAAAATTACATTTTAGATTGAATATATTCTAAACTTCAATTATTTTACAGAATTAAAATAAGTTTGGTGTTTATGTTTTGGGAATGAGTAACTTTTAAAATAAACAGGGAGGAATAATAAAAATAGATTTATTACTACTTGGATTATCGTTTACTTTAATAAACTGAAACTTGTAGCTGGCTAAAATAACATTCCTCTGTTTCCACCTATTTACCCTATCCCCACCCCTCCTACTGAATGAACGAACTGTCCAATAATTAATGTCCATGTTAGCAACCAAAATTGACGACAATTTTCCCTTGTGATAATATCCACTTATATTCTACATCCATAATAATAACAAACCCAGATAAATGTTAAAACCTGTCCATATCCAATACAAGGCTTCCCTATCGTTCAAGATATTTAAGTAAACAAGGATGACAACATCCATAAAAGCGAAGCTCTGAAACGGTAGGACAAACGGACATTAACACTTGTATAATGTAAGAACTGAATAATCAGAATGCGAATGTACAAGAGTCAAAGCAAAATTGTAAGTAAATTTGTTGAAAATAATAATGATTATGGACATACTTACATTTTTAGGACTTGATTATAGAGTTGCTTCGCTTATATTATTGTCCCAGGAATCAGTATACCAAAAATCAGACCAATCGGATAATTAGGTCACATACAAATTTGTTGTTAAAAATGTAAAAAAAATCAACATGTTTAAAATGGACGTACGGACATTCTGGTAATGATTATAGAGTTGCTACGCTTTTTAACTCGTACCCAACTAATCACCATGCAAAATTTGAAATCGATGGGACAATTCTAACATGCCTAAATTAACGAAAAAAGCTATTTAAAAAAGTAAAAAAATCAACATGTTTAAAATGGACGTACTGACATTTTGGTAATGATTATAGAGTTGCTACGCTTTCTAAATCGTACCTAACTACTAAAGGAATCACCATGCAAAATTTGAAATCGATAGGACAATTCTAACATGTCTAAATTAACGAAAAAAGCTATCCGTGACGGACGGACCGGCCCTAATTATAGAAAAGCTTCGCTTTTAATAATACAGACAGGCAAACATTCTAAAAAACTTTTATGATTGTCTAACATAAAGTCAGTTTTTTTACTTCACGGTAAAATATGATGTTTATAAGAAAGTAACATTATGCTGTTTTAACAATTTTTTTAAACATGGAATATTCTCATTTTTTGAATTGTACTTCTTTCTTTATCATAATGATAAAAATTAAATTATAGGTTTACGCAAATAAAGATAAAATTAAAAACCCCTGTTAAAGTAACTAATTAAAAGACAAATAAAATATAAATAGACTCTTTTAATTTGCAAAGGGGGTGTGGGGGGGTGATATGAAGTCGACTATAAAAGGATAATATACTGAAAATAAACAAACAGAAAACAGGACATAAATCTTATTTTAATTACAATACCTAATTTATTAACATAAACAAAAATTCTGTTCTGTAAAATATAAACATGTTTATTGTTTAGATTATTTGTTAATTTTAAAAGTAGTTATTTTAGAATTTCCTATGTTATTATAAGTTTTTGGCGAAGAGGTTTTGTGATTTTTCTCAACCATAAATGTATATATAATTTAAATTCAAGCACTTCAGAAATTTTTTTTTAAATTAGGCTCAAAACAGAGGAACTTATTTACATTATTTCGCTTACAACCTAAAGAGAATATTTTTTTACACCTGCTTAAAGTTTTTATTTTATACTTAAGAAAGAACTATTAACAACTAGCCTGAAACCTGTTAAAAAGGAAAGCACAGATCTAATTGAAGAAAAATCTGACTACATATGACAAATAGCAAGAGTATAAAAGATTCCTTTCTTATAGATATAATCTACGATACAAATTTATCCTTTCTTTTACCTTTTAGTCATCTTTCTCTTTTCCTTAGAAGGGAATTCTAGTAAAACAACAAAATATCTTTTACGAAAAAGGATTACCTAAATCTTATATCTAATAAAAAACCTTTAATGACTCATCACACTGCACACTCACACCCACATACAAATACCTTCAAGGGTTTTGGCTTTTCTTAGTTTAAAAATAAGAAGGCTCTAAGATGAAATGGTAGGTAATATAATGAGTAAAACAACTTATCTTCTTATATATGGCAATTTTTTTTATTTGTTTGTTTTGTCAATGCTATACTAAATATTACACATAATCTTTAATAACAAATTTTACATTATTATTGGACAACCTCTCATAAAACCATCTAAACATTCGACCCTTTTTATATGCTTTTTATATGCATACTTTTTACCACTTTTTGTCCTACTCTCAATACAAAACCTTTTTATCCCGTTCGACGTTTTATTTTTAATGCCAGCCATTAATAATACTTTAGAATATGTTAATTAAGCCCCACAAAGATTTATTTGGTTAGATTTTAAGGCAATTAGGAATGGTAAAACGGTCCTTTTTCTTGGGTTAGTTTAATTTAAACGACGAGCTGGAGCTTTTTCTCACAATTTAGCACTTCAGGAATTTGATAATTTACATAGTGCAGCTACTCTATAATTAACTCTACATGATTCTTCCTGATATTGCTTTTGTAGTTTGTACACTCTATTAGAAATACATTAGGTTAATGATTTTTTTTCTAGAGACAGCGCAAAATAACACCAAAAATATAACGTCATATAATAAAGTGGTCCAATGAGAGGCCAGTATACATTGTAATTGACCAATGGTAAAAATTATACTCGCCTCTCATTGGTTATTTTATCGTATGACGTCATTTTTGGTGCCATTTTGCGCTGAATTAAACATTTGCATATATATAAACAAGGATGACAACATCCATAAAAGCGAAGCTCTGAAACGGTAGGACAAACGGACATTAACACTTGTATAATGTCAGAACTGAATAATCAGAATGCGAATGTATAAGAGTCAAAGCAAAATTGTAAGTAAATTTGTTGAAAAACTGCTTGATACAGGATAATGATTATGGACATACTTACATTTTTAGGACTTGATTATAGAGTTGCTTTGCTCATAACATTGTACTTTGTTGTCCCAGGAATCAGTATACCAAAAATCAGACCAATCGGATAATTAGATCACATACAAATTTGTTGTTAAAAATGTAAAAAAAAATCAACATGTTTAAAATGGACATTCTGGTAATGATTATAGAGTTGCTACGCTTTCTAACTCGTACCTAACTATTACAGGAATCACCATGCAAAATTTGAAATCAATATGACAATTCTAACATGCCTAAATTAACGAAAAAAGCTATTTAATAAAGTAAAAAAATCAACATGTTTAAAATGAACGTACGGACATTTTGGTAATGATTATAGAGTTGCTACGCTTTCTAAATCGGACCTAACTACTAAAGGAATCACCATGCAAAATTTGAAATCGATAGGACAATTCTAACATGTCTAAATTAACGAAAAAAGCTATCCGTGACGGACGGACGTACGGACGGACCGACCCTAATTATAGAAAAGCTTTGCTTTTAAAACAATCAACAACATCACTGTGGGCTAGAATTGCATCAAGACAAAAGTAAGTGCCGAGCCCTGGGACCTATTTATGGTGAAAATAGACATAAAACCATGATGATTCCAGGTAAAACCAAAATATTTCAGCGGGGGCTTTTTGAGAAAATTAGATTTGAAAATTTCAAGTTCAATTTTCACCCCCTAGGAGTTGCCGCATAATCATGACAAGAAAAGCAAATATTATTTATTTTAAATTTTGAACAACTTTGCTTTTCTAAAGTTCTTCATAAAACCACTCCTGAAGGAAGTTTATTAATGGTCATTTTTATCACTTGCTTTGCCAAGGTCACGAAAATTCAGCCTAAAATAAATCATATATAGAGAGGTTTTATGAAAGACTTCATAAAAGCAAAGTTGTTCAAAATTTTAAATAAATAATATTTGCTTTTCTTCTCATGATTATGCGGCAACTCCTAGGGGGTGAAAATTGAACTTGAAATTTTCAAATCTAATTTTCTCAAAAAGCCCCCGATAAAATATTTTGGTTTTACCTGGAATCATCATGGTTTTATGTTTATTTTCACCATACATAGGTCCCAGGGCTAGGCACTTACTTTTGTCTTGATTCAATTCTAGCCCACAGTGACATACATTTACCTATATGATAAAAAGAATTTTTAAAAGCAAAGCTTTTTCTTTAATTTGGGTCGGTCCTTCCTTCCGTCCGTTACGGTTAGCTTTTTTTGTTAATTTAGACATGTTGGAATTGTCCTATCGATATTAAACTTTGTATTTTTACGTCGATTTTAAACATGTAGATTTTTAAAATTTTTTGACAAGAATATTTCTTGTTTCGTAGGTTTAACAATTTTGGAGACTTTAAGGAATTTTGATTGGTTGGTTCATTAAGTTCAGGTCCAAACGTTTCAACCAATAATTGTAATTTACAGAAGGGGTAATTTGGTGTTAATTATTGGGGATATACTATATACATCAATTGGTCATTATCTTATCCCTTTGGATCCCTGGTAGATTTCATATCTGGCAACCAGTAAATCCAAAGAACCTCATTTTGAAAAATTTAAGTTTAAAATTTCAAGTTCAAATTTTATTCCCTAAGAACTTTTTCAAATATTCAAGAATCCTGAAATGAGAAAAGTATCAAATTGAAAAAAAAACAAGAAAAAGAAACATTTACAGAAGGCAATGCATGGTGACTATTAAAAAAACATCAATTGTTTTGAAAAAATAATTGCTTTAAATAACACTTTGTATTTACAGTTTATTTAAAATTTTTAAAAAATTAAAATGTGATTATTTAAAGTTAGTAGTAGAATGCAGAGTACCTATAAGCCATAAAAAAATACAACTTAATCTGAACCACAAAGCTAATCCTAACCCCTTATACGTCCAGTATTAAACTTTTTACTTCACTCACCAACTTTTTTACTTTTCTTAACTACTTAAGGGATACTATAAAACAATTTTGAAGGGATAGTCTAATATTTTCTTTTAAAGTTTGATTTATAATTGAAAACTAATAAAAAAATATTTCATAAGAAAATAAGTATATTAAATCAAGAAATGCAAGGTTATTTTAACACATTTAAATTATCGTGGAAACTAATAACAAGCAAGAAGGAATAAGGATCATGAAATAAATGCTTCGAATCAGTGGCGTTTAGAGGGTTTTGGCAAAATGTTGCGCGAAACGCACCCTAAAAATTGGACACCCTCCTTAAACCAAAATTGAAGGGGTGGATTAGCTTTAATGGGCTGCATTAGGGACAACAAAAACGTGTCGTTTTTTAGAGGAATATACGCAAAAATTATATATTTCTATGATCTAATATCATGATTTATTGCGGAAAAAGCTTTTTGAAATGTGTTGGTAAATTAGCGCTAAAATTTTAACCCCTACACAAAAATTTTAAAAAAAGTTTGGACGTCCAAAATCGGCACAATGACATTCTAATGAAATGATGACAACATAAGGCATTGACATTGTAAGGCAAGAAATCGAGCTTAAATCGTTTTTAATGCTGTTTATATATCAATAATTTAATCCCAGAATCCCATCATAGATCATCAAAAATAAAAAGTAAAATCTGGATCCTTATAATAATGTCTATGGGTGTCCTTTTGCTGTTCCCTGTAAAAGTGTTTTTTAATCCAGGATTGCAATTTATTCAGACAATCTCAACAATAAAGAGGCTAATCCGGGGTGAGATGTCTATCTCTCAACCAAAGTAAATTCGCCAGCACCTTGTGACATTTTTTGTTGGGGGGGGGGGGGGGGGGGTGTGCAGCCACTTTATAGAAAACTTATGATACCGGTACATCAAAGGTCTGAAAGCTTATTCCGAGTTACTTTAAAACCAAGAATAACCTTTTTTTTAAATATAAAAGTATTTTTTGAATAATAGCTTGGCTTAACATTTATGAGTTTAACCCATTAGTGCCAAGCGCCACTTTTATGGACCGATCGAGCTGAAAATCTCAGGGAAGCTTTATAATGGTAAAAACGGAATTCCAATTTTTTTGTTTTGCTCTAGTGGCGTGCACAGGAAAGTTGCAATAAAACCCGGTTCGGCGCGAGTAAAAAAACCTTGCGGCATTAATAACCGTTTTTGGCGTTTTTTGGTGCTTTCCCCCGGCATTAAAGCCCGTTTGCGACCTAAATACCCGGTTATTTGGCCCAAAAAATTAAAAATGTAATTTTTGAACGCCCAAAGTGAGATGAACACTTTTTAAAACTACGATACGATCCGTAATTGAAAACTACATAACCTCATGTAATTGATAGAGCTACAACTAACATACAAAACAATTTATATCACATTTAAGATTTTGGCTATAGGTACCACCCCTTTTTGGTTAATAAACCCGGTTTTTGTTGTTGTTGTAAAAAAGATCTATTAGTAAAACCGGGTAATGAAAATTTCAGACTTTCCCCCCATATGCCGAGCCGGGTCTATATAGAACGTAAAAAAACGATAAAAAAATCATATAAAAAATAATAATTTGAATAAAACGAATTCACAAATGAATGTAAATGCCAATAAACTTTAAATTTCACGAAAAAAATCACTAACTTTACTTCATAAACAAAAAAGTTAGGAGGGGTATTTTAAAATCACCTTGTTTTTCTTGGTTTTCAAATTTTGTTGAGCTATACCGGCAAACGGAAGTAAGCAAATCTGCCTGCTCCAGGGGGAAATGAAAACCAGGGTAGTAGAGGGGGGATTCATACTGAGAATGATGCAATCCTAAAACTGAGAACCGGTTTTTTTCGGCATTTTCTGGAACCGGGCGTTAAAAGCCGGTTCGTCACTAATGGGTTAATTGAATAAAATATGTATATGTCATATGGAATATAGATATATAGATCATTTCCATAAAAGTTTAATAAAAATAGATATGTAATGATTTTTGTCTTTAAATCTATGGAAAAAAAATGTGGCCTAAGGTCATCTGTTTAAAGTACATATTCTTATAGAGTTTAGTTTAATGCCATGTAAAAATTTGTAGTTTTTTTTACTATCTTTGAAGTTTTTTGTTATCTGGCGGCATGTAATGAATGTTTGAAGGCGTGTGCACATGATTTAGGGGTCAACTCACCTCTCTATTATATCTCTGTTTCTTATTACAAATGTTCTCATAAAACAGTAAAATATTATTAGTTACTAAAAGCTAAAAGTTTAAAAAAGAAAATGATTTAATGAAAATGATACGAGAAATAAGAACGATAGACAGCTAGGTGATAAATAAATTAAAATTGATAAACAGAGCAAGGAAAATAAAAAAAATACTATGTCTAAATTAAAATTTGTTTGGAATTTTGAAGAAAAAACGAAAAAGATTTAAATAAAAAAAATTTAATTAATATTTTTTAAAGTTTTACAGTTTTGTATGACTAACTTTATGTGACATTACTGTGCAAAGTTTTCACACAATACGAGGATCATCTTTTCTACAGATGAGAATCTAACCCTGTCTATCTATCTACAGCAGAGCTACTATATACATGGTATGTTAGTCAGTTACACATATTATATTTTCTACAGATGAGAATCTAACCCTGTCTATCTATCCACAGCAGAGCTACTATATACATGGTATGTTAGTCAGTTACACATATTATATTTTCTACAGATGAGAATCTAACCCTCTCTAATCTATCCACAGCAGAGCTACTATATACATGGTATGTTAGTCAGTTACACATATTATATTTTCTACAGATGAGAATCTAACCCTCTCTATCTATCCACAGCAGAGCTACTATATACATGGTATGTTAGTCAGTTACACATATTATATTTTCTACAGATGAGAATCTAACCCTCTCTAATCTATCCACAGCAGAGCTACTATATACATGGTATGTTAGTCAGTTACACATATTATATTTTCTACAGATGAGAATCTAACCCTGTCTATCTATCCACAGCAGAGCTACTATATACATGGTATGTTAGTCTGTTACACATATTATATTTTCTACAGATGAGAATCTAACCCTCTCTATCTATCCACAGCAGAGCTACTATATACATGGTATGTTAGTCAGTTACACATATTATATTTTCTACAGATGAGAATCTAACCCTCTCTAATCTATCCACAGCAGAGCTACTATATACATGGTATGTTAGTCAGTTACACATATTATATTTTCTACAGATGAGAATCTAACCCTCTCTAATCTATCCACAGCAGAGCTACTATATACATGGTATGTTAGTCAGTTACACATATTATATTTTCTACAGATGAGAATCTAACCCTCTCTAATCTATCCACAGCAGAGCTACTATATACATGGTATGTTAGTCAGTTACACATATTATATTTTCTACAGATGAGAATCTAACCCTGTCTATCTATCCACAGCAGAGCTACTATATACATGGTATGTTAGTCTGTTACACATATTATATTTTCTACAGATGAGAATCTAACCCTCTCTATCTATCCACAGCAGAGCTACTATATACATGGTATGTTAGTCAGTTACACATATTATATTTTCTACAGATGAGAATCTAACCCTCTCTAATCTATCCACAGCAGAGCTACTATATACATGGTATGTTAGTCAGTTACACATATTATATTTTCTACAGATGAGAATCTAACCCTCTCTAATCTATCCACAGCAGAGCTACTATATACATGGTATGTTAGTCAGTTACACATATTATATTTTCTACAGATGAGAATCTAACCCTGTCTATCTATCCACAGCAGAGCTACTATATACATGGTATGTTAGTCTGTTACACATATTATATTTTCTACAGATGAGAATCTAACCCTCTCTATCTATCCACAGCAGAGCTACTATATACATGGTATGTTAGTCAGTTACACATATTATATTTTCTACAGATGAGAATCTAACCCTCTCTAATCTATCCACAGCAGAGCTACTATATACATGGTATGTTAGTCAGTTACACATATTATATTTTCTACAGATGAGAATCTAACCCTCTCTAATCTATCCACAGCAGAGCTACTATATACATGGTATGTTAGTCAGTTACACATATTATATTTTCTACAGATGAGAATCTAACCCTCTCTATCTATCCACAGCAGAGCTACTATATACATGGTATGTTAGTCTGCTACACATATTATATTTTCTACAGATGAGAATCTAACCCTCTCTATCTATCCACAGCAGAGCTACTATATACATGGTATGTTAGTCTGCTACACATATTATATTTTCTACAGATGAGAATCTAACCCTGTCTATCTATCCACAGCAGAGCTACTATATACATGGTATGTTAGTCTGTTACACATATTATATTTTCTACAGATGAGAATCTAACCCTCTCTAATCTATCCACAGCAGAGCTACTATATACATGGTATGTTAGTCTGTTACACATATTATATTTTCTACAGATGAGAATCTAACCCTCTCTATCTATCCACAGCAGAGCTACTATATACATGGTATGTTAGTCTGCTACACATATTATATTTTCTACAGATGAGAATCTAACCCTCTCTATCTATCCACAGCAGAGCTACTATATACATGGTATGTTAGTCTGCTACACATATTATATTTTCTACAGATGAGAATCTAACCCTGTCTATCTATCCACAGCAGAGCTACTATATACATGGTATGTTAGTCTGTTACACATATTATATTTTCTACAGATGAGAATCTAACCCTCTCTATCTATCCACAGCAGAGCTACTATATACATGGTATGTTAGTCAGTTACACATATTATATTTTCTACAGATGAGAATCTAACCCTGTCTATCTATCCTCAGCAGAGCTACTATATACAATGGTATGTTAGTCAGTTACACATATTATATTTTCTACAGATGAGAATCTAACCCTGTCTATCTATCCTCAGCAGAGCTACTATATACAATGGTATGTTAGTCAGTTACACATATTATATTTTCTACAGATGAGAATCTAACCCTGTCTATCTATCCTCAGCAGAGCTACTATATACAATGGTATGTTAGTCAGTTACACATATTATATTTTCTACAGATGAGAATCTAACCCTGTCTATCTATCCACAGCAGAGCTACTATATACATGGTATGTTAGTCTGTTACTCATATTATATTTTCTCCAGATGAGAATCTAACCCTGTCTATCTATCCACAGCAGAGCTACTATATACAATGGTATGTTAGTCAGTTACACATATTATATTTTCTACAGATGAGAATCTAACCCTGTCTATCTATCTATCCTCAGCAGAGCTACTATATACAATGGTATGTTAGTCAGTTACACATATTATATTTTCTACAGATGAGAATCTAACCCTGTCTATCTATCCTCAGCAGAGCTACTATATACAATGGTATGTTAGTCTGTTACACATATTATATTTTCTACAGATGAGAATCTAACCCTGTCTATCTATCCACAGCAGAGCTACTATATACATGGTATGTTAGTCTGTTACACATATTATATTTTCTACAGATGAGAATCTAACCCTCTCTATCTATCCACAGCAGAGCTACTATATACAATGGTATGTTAGTCAGTTACACATATTATATTTTCTACAGATGAGAATCTAACCCTGTCTATCTATCCACAGCAGAGCTACTATATACAATGGTATGTTAGTCTGTTACTCATATTATATTTTCTACAGATGAGAATCTAACCCTCTCTATCTATCCACAGCAGAGCTACTATATACAATGGTATGTTAGTCAGTTACACATATTATATTTTCTACAGATGAGAATCTAACCCTGTCTATCTATCCACCGCAGAGCTACTATATACAATGGTATGTTAGTCTGTTACTCATATTATATTTTCTACAGATGAGAATCTAACCCTCTCTATCTATCCACAGCAGAGCTACTATATACATGGTAAGTTAGTCGATTGCAAATAGCTTGTATATATTCCACAGGCCTCTATCAACAGCAAAGCTACTGTACAAGTCAGTTGGTATAAATAAATGCCCCTAAATACAGAATTATACACAAAGATACTACCATATATTCATTTTACAATAAAAGTAAGATAAAACTTAATTTAAAAAATTTAATATATTTTCTATCTGTAAAAACTATATCTATTTATCTAAAAATCTATCAATTATTTTTCCAATGAAAATAAAATGCTTTGTAAGATTATCTCTTTTGAATCGTGAAGACCTCTTCATCTTTATAATTTTATTCTATTCATTTGTCATTCTACGGCAAAATTAATATTATTCAAGGATGACAACGTCCATAATTAGCAAAGCAAAAAAATCATGGTTGGACTAACGGTTGGACAAAGTGAGTTATAGAGCAGATGATAGACAAGTCATATACTAGATGCACATTAAAATGGAGAATCTTCATCAACAAAATCAGTCATTAAATCAACCAATTATATGGCTTTTTTGTTAATTAAACTACTAAAGACAGTTTAGGCTTTTTTTGTATAAATCTTTCTCTGTAGTTATTTTAACAAGGTAATTTGCCATAGATGCAAAGTTATATTGAAATCAATTTGTTACTCTATAATGGGCTGATAATTTGGTTAGGAAACTAAACAGCAAAAATAAGTTTACTAAATTTAGCAATAAAAATAAAGGTCTAAACGATTGGAGAATAAACTGTATAAGCTTTAATATTGGCATAGGTTCTGAGTTAAAAGTATGCATATATTGTGCTATATTGTTGGAAGACCCAATAATATTGGCACAGGGCCTGAGTTAAAAGTATGCATACCAAGTATTTGTCACGCTGGCTTAGTCATTTTTAACATTTCATCAGTTACTCGTTATCTCGTTTTGTCATTTAAACTAAACTTCAAAAAATCCTGTATGATTGAACATAAATTGTAATTTTAGTTACGTGGTTGTTCTACAAAGAAAATATAATGAAATAATTCCCCCCCCCCCCTTCCTTCTCCGCAAAAAAATAGACTGAAACCTGACCAACGAAAAAACCTGCATTTGGTTACTTTAAGGATCTAATTCTTTAAATATATACGTAAATTAATCAATTTTATACTTGTTCAATTTCGTTGACTTCTGTCGTTCTTGATCTGCCCAGTTTCATTCAAAATATCACAACAGCAAAACATCTTTTCTTTGCTATTTTGTGTGAACTTTCTTTTATTGATTGTAAAAATAATTTTTGTAATTGTAAAATAAACCTATTTTGATAAGATGAAAAGATAACAAGAATATCTTTCAAGTTTTTATGCCTATCATAAATAATTTGTTTTCTTAGGGAATGGTTCTCTTTAGATGTAAATATTAATGGCCGACCGTGTGTATTCCTATTCAAGATTAGCAGGATGTGTGTCTTTCTGTGAGTTTTCTATATGATGTACCTAAATATCTAGTTAACCGACATAACTGTCCGACATCCCTTTTTTTAAGTTAGTGCTTCTAGAGACCTCTACCTGACCATCGAGAAGGATTTCTTTTCCATCAAATAAATTTGGTAGCAGAGCTTTAACGTTATTCTAACAAACCAGTTAAGATAAGAAACTTTGTTATCCTTGTTTAATTATTGATAGATTTTTTTTTAAATTAAAAATAAAAATTATAAATATATAGTAAAACAGTCATATTCACTATTCAGTGTTGCACTACTCATTGATGTAATTGCATTTTTATACAAAGGAAGAGGTAGGTTTCGGGTAAAATCCGTAAAGGTTATGTGTTATAAGTTAAAAACAGTAATAGAACGATAAAAATTTATGTTAACTTAAAAAAAAAATTGTCTATAGTTCTTTTCAATAGGAACATGTTAGTGAATATTATCGTTCTACAACTTTTTTTAAGCCTTAAAACACACACATTTACGGATTTTACCCGAAATTTACCTCTCCCTTTATCCTCTAGTAGGAAAGAAGCCTTGGACTAAATAATAATCATAAACACAGAGCAAAGAAAAATTTACTAAAAACAAACAGAAAAAATAACAATAAGGTGAGATATTGTATTTGGAGTTTTACACCTTTCAAATATTTTTAAAAGCGAAGCTTTTCTATAATTAGGATCGGTCCGTCCGTCCAAGACGGATAGCTTTTTTCGTTAATTTAGGCATGTTAGAATTGTCCTATCGATTTCCAACTTTGCATGGTGATTCCTGTAATAGTAAGGTGCGATTTAGAAAGCGTAGCAACTCTATAATCATTACCAGAATGTCCATACGTCCATTTGAAACATGTTGATCTTTTACTTTTTTAACCAAAAAATTTTATGTGATCTAATTATCCGAATGTTCTGATTTTTGGTATACTGATTCCTGGGACAACAAAGTACAATATTATAAGCAAAGCAACTCTATAATCAAGTCCTAAAAATGTAAGTATGTTCATAAACATTATCCTGTATCAATAAGTTTTTCAACAAATTTACTCACAATTTTGCTTTGACTCTTGTTCATTTATATTATTCATTTCTGACACTATACAAGTGTTAATGTCCGTTTGTCCTACCGTTTCAGATCTTCGCTTTTATGGGTGTTGTCATCCTTTTTTATGATTTTTAGGCCATAGATCCTCTGCTACTCGCATTAGCAGTGTAGCTACTCAGTGAGAAGGATATAGCCGTTTGTCTGTCTGTATACAGCAAATAAATTTTTCGACTACAAAATCTCAAACTATATGAAGCGAATTGCAGTGTATGCCAGTAAAAGTGCAAACTCTGTTCAGCGAGTTACCTGGTGCGCAAATTAAAACGAAAAGACTCTATGCAGCAAGAAACAGGGTGCACAAATCAAAAAACAAAAACTCAATGAGGTTATATAATGAATGCGCTTATAAGTAAAAACTACGCAGCGAGTTACAGGGTGTGCCAATCAAAACACAAAGACTCTATGAAGCGATTTACAGGGTGCGCTGATTAGAATGCAAATACGAAACGCAGCTAGAAACAGGATGAGCCAATCAAAACACAAAGACAGGGTGAATATTATATAGAGCAAAAACTTCCACTCACTTAGAAAAAAAACATACAACCATGCTTAAATGGACATAAATATTCTTGTTCTTCACCATGTACTCAAAAATACATTTCATAATATTTTGGATAATTTTCTTTTGTAAAATTATTCTAAAGATTGATTTTTATAGTCTATTAAGTTAAAATAATCCATTTAAGAATCTTTTTAACGGGAAAATCGTGAAGGATAAAACTTTTTATTGTTTATTTTTGCTATTTTTGTCACTCAAGTTAAAAGCAATTTTTTTCAATTGTTTCTTTCTTTGTTAAGAGTACTTAGTGAGTTATTAAATGAATGTCTGTACAGAAAGATCTACAAAATGGCAGGACGGATAGTTCTACAGTTTTATATATAAGTGCTTGCCCACAAATTGTCTGACTCCCTTCGCCTCCCTATTCCCCCCGACATACTTAAAAAAGGAGTTAATCGGAATGGAGTCTTTTTTAGGAATAGGGGGGGGGGGGGATGCTCCTCAAGAATGAATGGTTTGTACTTCTCAGTGTACTACTACCGCTCACAATTTTAGTCCAGTTTCAAAAATTTTAACTTACCTAAAATGAAAATATTTGATTAAGTTTTGTTTTGTTTTGTATCTGTTTTGAAGTTTTTAATAACCTACCATAAAATCTTATTTAAACTTTCCTATCATAAAAACACAACAGATTTTATAAATATCTTACTGTTCGTACTGGATTTCTAAACCAAAATAACATATTTATTTTTTACGTGATTTTTAGGATTAATTATCCATTGACAAAATTTCTGGTATAAATATATAATAATGAAACAAAAGATACTTGCATGGAATTATTAAAATAAAAAGTTGGAAATTTTTAAAAGACACATTCTTTTCATACGCCTACAAAAATATTTTAGACTAAGGAAAATATCAGAAAATTACTGAATAAAAAATGTAAATAAAAAGGCCTTTGATATTTCATGCAGAAATAAAAATATCTTTATGGCCCTTTTATCAAAAGGCCCAGTAATAGAGTTAACTTAGATAACAACTAAAATATTATAAAGTTCTTTCATTGAACTTTTCTTCTTAGCGAAGCCACTCTATAAATCTAAATTTCCGTATGTCTTCATGTCTGTCTACAAGAAACGGTATTGGAAAACTCGATGATTCCCTATAACAACGAGCAGCCATTGACAGTCATTATATAATTTATTTAATTATAGTAGGTCGTCTGTCATACTACAAAAACATATCTTTGAACCACTTTGTCCGTTTGTCCATCCATGCCCTTTTATCCTTTGTCACTTATGGATTGTTATACTTTCTTTTTTAAACTTTTGAAGATGAACCTATCACTCTAATGTAAAGGCCCCTCTTACCCCATTCACATAGCATAGGCCTTTCTATGAAAATAAATGTTGATAGAATAGAAATTAACATAACAATTGTGCCCACTGCAATTTGAATATGAATTAAAGTAAGCAATACAATTTTTAAGCAGGGACATGGCAGGTAAAAAGTTTAATTTAAAATCTTGTGACTAAAAGACCTTTCCTATTTTAAAATTTCACTCACAAAAGTAATGTGGTGTCTGTCTGTACCAAGGGATCTTGCTAACTCCTGAACCAATCTGGTTCTCCCAACAATGTAGTTCTGCTTTTAGGGGAGGGTACCACCACACTCCTAAGAGTAATCGTCCTAGAGAAAAAAAAATGACCTTCTCCGATTTTTTACTTTTGTTTTTAAAGCTAAAATTGAAAATCGACATCTCTACCCCACCTCAAGTGTCCTTGTAGGTTTCTAAGGGCGAAGCCGCTTAATATAAAGTAGTAAATTTATTTTGCTAGGATCTCGCCACGATTGAGTTCTCCACTTAAAGGATTGTTTTAAGCTATATGAATCTTAAAATGAAATTAAAGCTTTTATTGTCTACTTACTATACAAAAATAAAAATAAAAGATTTTTACGAGTGTATTTGTAAATATGAATATGAAAAGAATTGTTGGTGTACTGTACATACAATGTGTGGTCTACAGCAATATAGGGAAAGGGATAGAAACTTATAAGACAATTGCCATTAAATTGATGTATATCCCAAATATCAATTCACAAAATTATCCCTTCTATGGACTGCAATTAGTGGTTGAAACGTTTGGACATTCAACTTAATAAACCAACCAATCAAAATCTATTAAAAGTCCCAAAAATTGTTGAGTAAACGAAAACGTTATTTTAAAACTTTTGGGACCAGTGTAATTTTCTCCTCTTTCTCTCTCTCTCTCTCTCTCTCTCTCTCTCTCTCTGAACAGGACTGATACAATTTATCAACAACAAAAGAAAACAAGAAGGGTAAAAGATTAACTTCAAAGCAGGTTAAAAACTTTTTATATTCATAATAACTCGATTCTTCTTATTATTAAACATCCCCTATTGTCAACGACACGTACACAGATAAATTTTATGGTAGCAATGAACTCCTTTTATTGACATAAATCTTTATTTTATTTAAATGTTTGTCTGATTCGATTTAAATTTTGTTTTTCTTAAGTCTGTTCAAGTATTCATAAATGCATGTTTTTTTTCTAGAAGAAAGACTGGTAAAGAATTATTGCTTAAACAGTTAGGGAGTTGAATCCATTTTTATAGAAGCAGAACTATAATCTATGATTATGGTCTGGACCCTCTAAAACTGTAATCTACCCTTCCACTTTCCCCTCTCTTGGTGAAGATATCTTCAACGCCGATACGATTTTTGTAATATAAGATTCCACTTTTCCCTCTCTTGTTGAAGATATCTTCACCAAGAGAGGCAAAAGTGGAATCTTAAATTTCAAAAATCGTATCGGCGTTGAAGATATCTTCACCAAGAGAGGGGAAAGTGGAATCTTACATTTCAAAAATCGTATCGGCGTTGAAGATATCTTCACCAAGAGAAGGGAAAGTAAAATCTTACATTTCAAAAATCGTATCGGCGTTGAAGATATCTTCACCAAGAGAGGGGAAAGTGGAAAGGTAGATTACAGTTTTAGAGGGTCCAAACCATAATCATAGATTATATTTCTGCTTCTATAAAAATGGATTCAACTCCCTAACTGTTAAACCTTGTTGTATTTCAAATAAATCATAATGACCATCTTCTAATAGAAGTAAACATTATGGAGAAATTGTTTTTGAAAATTAAATTATGTAAAAATTCTTCCAGAAACTTTGTAAACCATACACTTTTAAGAGAAAAATTATGATAAGTTAAGAAATTACAGCTTTTTAAAAATTAATAAATAGAAATAACATTATGGCTTAATTGGTGAATTATCTATTGAATAACTAATTTGGTTGTTTCCTTTCGATTATTCCACAATTAAAAAATCCATTGTTTAGGGTAGAAAAGCAATAATTTTATCTGATGTTAAAACATGAGAAAAATGATATACTGGTAATGTTTACTTGAAGCTACGCTTCTCTTTAACATACATTTACTACAGTAACAAGGATTACAACAATACAACATTCTTAAATAGAAAACTTAAAGCACAAAAGATCACGAATTGACAAACGAACAAGATTAAACAGCCAAAAAAGTGAAGATTTCCTACAATGGAAAACTGATAACCCCTCCTTCTCATTTTGAAATAATTTGAAACAGAGACATCGCTAGTTGAATAAATATATATTCAAGATTAATATTCCCCTACGCACCCCAGAATCGTCTTGAGAAAATCCGTAAAATTCAAAAATGAAAGGGTTAATATAACCCTTCGCACAGGAAGTTGAAATTTAAGCCTAATATGTTATTTCTGACCGATATCTAGCCGTTCAGTTAAATTCGGACGTTTAATATAATTGAAAAAGGGAATATAACTCAACGTTCGCTGGTCGTAGAAAAATAATAAAATGTTGAAAATTTAATTGGGAACGTTCTCATAAATATTGTTTAAAATATTCACACAACCTATTTTTCTGTTTTAGTTTTCCGGAATTTGATTTAGCAAATAATAATTGGCGTTTATTTATATAAAGTAGTAAGAGTTTTTTGTCTGTTCGGGATCTTGCTAACCGTTGAGCTTTTTAGTAAACTAGCGGCTGCGCCCCTAGCATCTAGGGGCATTTCATTCGAAGGGAAATGGAAGGGTAAAAAATAATAATAGCTTAAAACCATAATTAGACTTATTTGTAAAAACAAAATAGCCTAAATCCATGCTAAGGCTAAGGAGAACCATATCGATTCAGTGGCTAGCGAGATCCTTCGCTACAAACAAAAAAAGCTTAGTCCTTTGTATAATAGGATATTAAATAAATAAAACCATTTAGGTATACAATTTGCAAAATATATCTAATTAGACTTTTAGGTTTTAACACTTAAAAAGTTAAAATAATGAAAGAACCTATTTAATTAAATGCTCATATTTAAACTTCCTATTGTAAAGGATTATAAATTATAAATTATAAATTTCTACAATAAGATGCGCTAATAGTTATTTCTTGCATCGTATTATAAACTGCTTTCCGCGGATATAGGATGTAGTGAATTAAATTATGTACATTTAAAATGTTTTACTTTTTAATGCATTTTTTAACGTAAAATTAGTAGTTGAAACGTTTAACCACTCAAGTCCCCAAAGTTGTTAAGCCATCAAATAAGAAAATATTATAAAACTTTTGGGATTAGTGTAATAAACATCCCATTGTCCCCTATCTCTTTGAACTTTGAAAAGTATATTTGATGAAAATCTTCGTAAAAAAATCCGACATAAATCTTTAATAGTAACCTTTTTATAGACGAATGTTAGGAGTTATACATTATAGAATTGTGCAATAGCTTTGCTATTAAAAAGTTAAGTAATATGTAGTTGAAATATTGAGAAGATAAATAATATCAATGGTCAGGTTTTAAGCTAGTTTCTCTATAAAATATAAGATATCCCTAGGAACATGGGACGAAGCTACTAGTAAGTTAGAAACAAAATCCTTTTAAGTTTTGCTCACTAATTGTTTTCCCCTTTTTTAGTGGCACAGCTACTCTATAACTAGGTTAGGTCAGTCTAAAAGTCAAAATATCTTGCAATCAACATTAAGAAAAATCAGGGTTCTTAAGAGATAAGACAATGGCCAATAAATTGATGTACATCCTCAACAATGATACACAAAATTACCTTCTATGAATATGTCGCTCTCTAGATTAAATAACTTAAACTACAATACACAAATATTCTTGTTGTATGTATTTCTATCAATGATTTTGGATCTAGTCAACCTTGTTCCATTGTTGCATGAAAGGATGGGGGAGGGGAGGGGAGGTCATGTTATAATTATCAAATTACAATATGACGTCTATTTGGGGGGGGGGGGGGGATGACATGCATACACGGGTCATTTAATGTGATTTAGATGTACACTTGTACATTTAAATTATGCTTATTTTGATATTCCGACCATAAACACCAAAAATAGAAAGACAGAAGGACATTTCAAAATATAGAGTAGCTTCGAAAGTTTGGAAAGTCAACTCCTAAGTCTAACCCAGAAGAATGAAGGGATAATAAATAAAAGTAAAAGTTTTCCTCCCCCACAATCTACAATACAAAGAAGAATGATGTCTGTCTGTCTGTCCCTTAAGATCTTTGTAACTGCTGGATTCTACTCTTCAGGGAATATACCTACTGGTCCTGTGGTGGTTATAGGCTATTTTCTTGTAGGTTAAAAAAATTGAATTGTGATTGGTAGGGTCCGAACTTGTAGTGCCCAATCTTTTCAACCAATGTTTTATATTGTATAGATTTTTATTTATAATTTTTGGTGATGTACATCAATGCAAAGTCCATTTTCTAATCCCCTCAGATTCCTGGGTATGAATCATAGATTATTTGTGTGTGTCCATTCCATTTTAGAGGCGCTACTACAACGGAAATATTATTACTTGGATGCTGCATCATATTTTCATGTATTCTGATAAAGTGAAACTCATAGCTGGCTAAAATAACCATACCCCACCCCCCAATCTACCCACTCCCCTTCTACTAGATGAACTAATGAACAATAAACGAGTTCTATGTTAGCAAGCTAAATTAACTACAAATTTTCTTTCTCAATATATCCATGTATATTTCATATTATTTCATTGTTTGTCCATTTTTAAAAACCCGGAAGGCAAGTAGGGATTGAATGGACTGTAAAGTGTAAATTATACTGGTACCCAACGTTTTATAATCACGTTTTCTCATTCGTTTGCTTGGACTTATAAATGTATTATTTTTGACAAAATCATACGTCATTTTTTTGTAAAATTGTTAAATACAGAATACTGTTTAAAGGACATACCTAACCGTAATTGACAGACATACCGACTCTAATCATAGAAAAGCTCTGCTTTATTAAAAGTAAGGTTTCAAGTTCGACCCCTTGCTCAAATCAAAACCTCAACTTCTTTTCTATTATAAGAGTCGGTCCGTACGTCTGTAACAGTTTTCGTTATAAGAATGTCCATATGTCCATTTCAAACATGTTGATTTTCAAGTTTTTCAACATCAAATTTTTATGCATTATAATTATCTGAATGATATGATTTTTGGAATACAGATTCCTAGAACAACAATGTATAATGTTATTCAGTTCTGACACTCTACAGGTTTTAATGTTTGTTTGTCCTACTATTTCAGAGCTTCCCTTTCATGGATGTTGTCATTCTGTTTTTATAACTTTTATAAATGCTCAAATTAAAATTAAAATTTAGAAAGCGTAGCAACTCTATAATCGTTACCAGAATGTCCGTACAACTATTTTAAACATGTTGATTTTTTTTATTTTATTACATACAAAATGATATTTTATTTTTCTAAAAGAGTAGCTGTTTTAATGCATATCAAAATTATTGCATGAGAATACTGAAGGGGTTGGAAAGACAAAAGTATAAGTACAGATTCTATATATAACATATCTCCGCCCCTTTCCCTATCCAATTTAAATTTTAGCTAACAAAAAATAGCTATTTGTTCTGAACGGACGAAACGATCCTAATCATAGAAAGCTTCGCTTAAAAAAAGCGTATTATATAAGTTTTACAAGCAGAGAATCAATACAAAACAAACAGATTCTATTGGAAAAAAAAAGATTAATTTTGCAGATTTGTAATTGATTGCTTTCTACCTTTTCCCTAGAAAGGTCCAGGTCATGCTCTAACTAAGGATCTCACTAACCGCTGAACCAATGAACAATAAAGCTTCTTAATTAAAAGTGAAAGTTAAATTTTGTTTCTTTTAACTTTTAAAACTGCTCATATTTAAACATCAAGTTCCTATTGTAAAGATTTATGGGAAGGGGTGTTAATTATATCTACTGCTGTAAAAAACAAAGCTTTTCTATAATTGGGGTTGGTTTCACGTCCGTCCGTCTGTACATCTAGAACCGATAGATTAAGAAAGTGGAACAACTTTATAATATTAACTTATAATTCTGTTTATACTTATACATTTATATTCTGATTATTCAGTTCTGACAATCTACAAGTGTTACTGTTTGTTTGTACTACTGATTCGCTTTTATGGATGTTGTCATCCTTGTTGATAAACCCTCCGATTTCCTTTATTTGGCTAAAGTTAAACAGAGTTGCCCCCCCCCCCCATATCCAATTAAATGTGATTTACTACTATTTTCTGCCAAAATAAAGGTAAAAGGTAAAACATGGACAATAATTGTTATTTCTTTCATTGTATTATAAACGGCTTTCCGCGGATATAGAATGTACAATTATAAGATTAAAACCAGTTTTTAAGCCCCGAGGTGCCGAAGAAAACTAATTATATATTCTAATCTCCCTCCCCCTCCCCCCCCCATAAAAAAAGTTGCTCTTAAGAATTCATTTGTAGTTCAGGAAGGGAGCAGAGAAAATAAGAACGGCTTGTTTTTTTTCCTATGCCTTGTAAAGTAAAACATATTCAATTGAATATGGGGGGAACACACCCCACCCCCCATAATCCTATACAATAGGAAGTTTAAATATGAGCATTTATAGAAACAACAAGGATGACAACATCCATAAAAGCGAAGCCCAGAATTTTATGCCCACTGGGGGTGGAGTCTAAAAGGGTCCTGAATGTAATTTGGTCTATCTCACGGACGGACGGACCGACCCTAATTATAGAAAAGCTTCGCTTTTAAAAAGTAAAATTTGTTGTTAAAAAAGTAGAAAAATCATTAGGTTTAAAATGGACGTACGGAAATTTTGGTAATGACTATAGAGTTGCTACGCTTTCTAAATCGTAACTAACTACTAAAGGAATCACCATGCAAAATTTGAAATCAATAGGACAATTCTAACTTGCCTAAATTAACGAAAAAAGCTATCCGGTATGGACGGACGTACGGACAGACTGACCCTAATTATAGAAAAGCTTGGCTTTTAAAAATCAGATATAAAGATTGATTATAAGATGTAAAAAAAACATTAAAAAGGTTGGACGTGCGGACTTTCTAGTAAGGATTATAGAGTTGCTACGCTTCATAAATCTTTACTTAACTGTTATAGGAATTATCATGCAAAGTTTGAAATCGCTAGGACAATTCTAACATGTCTAAATTAACAAAAAGAGCTAACCGTTACGGACGGACTGACGGACAGACTGGCTTTAATTATAGAAAAGCTTCGCTTTTAAAAACAAACAATAAACTACCCCGCCTTTTTGTCAAATAAGAGAGAGTTTTGTAAAATTAGGGTTGGTCCGTCCGTAATGGTTAGCTCTTTTCGTTAATTTCGGCATGTTAGAATTGTCCCATCGATATCAAACTTTGCACGATGATTCCCATGACAGTTAGGTACAATTTATAAGGCTTAGCATTTTGACAACATGTTGTTGTATAATATGCTTCTCCTATTCATCTGATTTTTGGAATATTGATTCTTAGGACAACAAGGTAAAGTATTATTAGCAAGGCAACTCTACAATAAAATCCTAAAAATGAAAGTATGCCCTTTTATTTGATCCTATATATGTGCAATTTTGCAACACATTTATGTATAATTTTGTTAAAATAGTTAAAACCTTCCCTGGACTAATAAGAAGCTACAGACAAAAAAGCTTACTACTTTATACAATAGGATACATCTGTGCTTCGCTAATAACGGATGTTGTCATCTTTGTTAATTGTGAATTAACATTTTTAGTAGCGAAGCTACTCTATAATTTGAAATGTCCGTCTGTCCATCTGTCCGTATGTCTTAGCTAGGCAGGCAAGGGGGCCGAGCGCTGCGGCTAGGCAGGCAAGGGGGCAGAGTGCTTTAAATTGCTTTAAAAATTGCTTTAAATCTTATGATTGTATGTACATTTCTATATTTGTAGAAAACAGTCATTGGATTTTTATTTTAATATCCGTGGAAAGATATATAGTGAGTTTGTTTTTTCTGTGTTTAAGAAATCTAGTTAAATCTCTTTCAAGTTTTACATGTAATGTAACACGATGCCCTTCCATTGGGTTTTTTTTTGGGGGGGATGGGGATTATATCCTGGGCCATAATTGATAATACATTTTAAAAGCGAAGCTTTTCTATAATTAGGGTCAGTCCGTCCGTCCGACAAAAACGGATAGCTTTTTTTGGTAATTTAGGCATGTTTTTCAACAAATTTGCTTACAATTTTGCTTCGACTCTTCTGACACTTTTTAAGTGTTAATATCCGTTTGTCCTACCGTTTCTAGTGCTCGCTTTTATGGATGTTGTATAAAACACAAATTTACCTTCTAGATTAAATAACTCAAACTACAATACAGTATAACTATATACAAAAATTTTTGTTGTATGTATTTCTATATCAACGATTTTGGATTTAGTCAACCTTGTTCCATTGTTGAATGAATATACAGGTTTGTACTCATGGGTAGGGGAAGGGTCAACTTATCATACATGTAACACGAGATCTTACAGAACAAGAATAAACATTTCCACTCCTGAGGTAAATTCTTATAATATTTTTTTCTTTCTTTGTATTATTAACGGCTTTATGCGGATATTTTCGTAGAAAACTAAATATAATACGATGCTAGACGAGAAATTTTTTTATTAAAATACTAAGGCCTACAGACAAAGGTCCACTTCTTTAAATTTTTTTGAATTATTAAGGCAGACATATGGATTATAGAGAAGATATGCTGAAACAACAAATCTTAACCGCCTCTCTATTGCTCTCTTTTGGAAAGTGAGGGTTGTGGGGTGGGTGGGGGGGGGGGGGTGTGGAAGGGGTTTATTATAATTGGGTGTAATTTGCTAAACTTTATCTATCTTGCTTAATTAGATAACAAGCGGTTTTTTATAATTCATATATTGTTTGTATACACCAATGACACAATCATCATCATCATCCTAAATTATAAAGTAGTAAGCGTTTTTTGTCTCTCTTGAAGGATCTCGCTAACCGCTGAACCGATATTGTTCTCCTTTACAGTTAAGCTTCTTATAGGTCTTGGGAAGGTTTTAAACTATTTTTGGGGAGGTTGTCTTCACCCCCCTCCCCCCAAATTTTTTTTACTCTTTTGAAACTCAAATTTAAAATGGGATGAGGTTGTCTTTTCCCCCTCTTACCTTAAGTGCCCCTAGATGCTTCTAGGGGGCGTAGCCGCTAGTATTATATAAAGTAGTAAGCGTTTTTTGTCTGTCCCAAAGGATCTTGCTAACCGCTGAACCGATAATGTTCTCCTTTACAGTGAAGCTTTTTATAGGTCCTGGGAAGGTTTTAAACTATTTTTGAAGAGGGTGTCTCCACCCCCCTCCAACCCCAAAAAAGTATTTGTTTAACTCTTTTGAAACTCAAATCTAAAATGGGATGAGGTCGACTTTTCCTCCTCCTACCAGTGCCAGTGCCCCTAGAGGCTTCTAGGGGCGTAGCCGCTAGTTTTATATAAAGTAGTAAGCTTTTTTTTATCTGTAGCGAAGGATCTCACTAACTACTGAACTGATATGGTTCTCCTTTACAGTGACGCTTCTTAAAAGTCCTGAGGTGGTTTTAGGCTATTTTTGCCCTTCCATATGCCTTTGAATATATATAGCCCCTAGATGCTTGGGGTGCACACAGCCGCTAGTAACTAAAAAAAAATTATGAAAATAAAAAAGATTGTATAAGGTTTCGTGATTTATCAAGAAGTAAAGGTATTCCATCAAATTATTATTTATTCCTTTTTTTTTTGGGGTCACAATAAAATGGAATGCTAGGCTTGGAATATAATGTAGGGATTTAATATATCAGAACGATAGGTTACTGTCCAGTAATAATACAGTTAAAGTTTATTATCTTTAACCCCTTTCTATAGAACAATTGCCCCCGTCTCAAAATATACGGAAATCTAGAAATAATTGACCATGTGTGAAATTTGAGTCCAACGTCTTCAAATATTATATTAGTTTTGAACTAGCGATATCTCTGATTTGAAAATAAGATGTAGATGGTAGTATTTTGTTTAGTACTTTATGTAGAGTTATGTTAGGTTGTATTAACCCTTTACAGTCGGGCCCCTTGCCGCACCTTAATCAGTCGGGGGGGGGGCGTTCAACGCCCCCCCCTATTATCTCAGTTCCTATTAGAGCTAGAGGGCTAAAATTTTTTTGTGCAAGTCCCCTGTGTTATGATGAATTTTCGACCTTAAGTAAGTCAAGGTCAATTTTCGCTTCCTTCACCCTTTTATTTAACAACCTTTGTTTTTAGGTCCTTTTTTACTTAAAAATTTCAAACGGCTGTAATTTTTTTATTTTTGAAGCTAGAAGAAATTTTTTTTTGCAGAAAATTTTTATTTTTATGTAAATTTTATGTTTGAAATATCAAAACATAAATTTCAGCGGCCGCAGCTGTACTTGGCAGCTGCCAGCCGCCGCAGTCGGCGGTCGGCGGGAAAACGGCGGCGGATCTTTATGAAATTTTAATACATTATGTAGACATGTAAGAAAAGCTTAAGTTTAAAATTAGAAGTCTCTAAGTCGAAAATTGCGGCCACAGGAGCCTTTTAAAGATTTCTGGAGACCTGGAGGATCAGGACCTGCAGGATCATACCTGGAACCTAAAATTGACTTGAACACCTGTATTTAATATGAGGATGTACTATTAGAGGATATTTTAGTATTTTGGTAAGATAAAATGCTTTGTTTAAGTCAAAAAAATATTTTTGATCTTTACCTGGATGACCCTGCCAGGTTTGCTGGCATCCTGTGCCCGCCAGGATGGAGATATTCAAAAAATTCCAACTCTCAGTTATGTGTCATACCCAAACTTAAAAAGTCAAGCAGTTTGGGCTCTTTATCTTTCACACACAGAAAATGAGATAGAAAAAACCGGAGGGGGGGGCGTTCAACGCCCCCCCCCGACCGTTAAGGGTTAAGTACTGAGTAGCCCGCAAGGTTAGAGAACTTTAGGTAAAGCCACCGCCCCCCACCCCCTATTCTTAAATAAATTTATTTTTTTAAAATTGGGGTGGGGGATTATCAACGTGTTCAAACGGTGCTATGTGTGAAATTTGTGCTTCTATGAAATAAAAAAATAAACATTTTTTGTTTGTTACAAAACTTATGCTTTTTACATAATGACCTTGTCATTAATGTTTATTATGCATAGTTTCTGTATTTATCATGTAAAATTTACATCAGTTATAAATATACATTTTTGCATCTTATATATGTACATATACATCCAACTTGTACACTTTCTAAAAAATATAAATCAATGTAACTTTGTAAAAAAATACAATATTCTTGACCATATTTAATAAAAAAAAATTTACTGGTGACCTATTTTTTCTCAAAAATTGTTGTTATTGCTGAGTTTCTTTTACTTAGGCAAGAACGTGATAATATAATGTTTTTACCTCAGTAAAATTTGTAAAGGCATTTAAGGTTTAGTGATTTTTTCCGCTAATATACGAGTTATACATTACTGCATTGGGACAATTAGTGTTCTGAACTAACTTTTAAAATATTAAAAGCGAGGCTTTTCTATATTTATGGTTGGTCCGTCCGTACGTCCGAACGTCCGTCCGTACGTCCGTAACGGATAGCTTTTTACTTTAATTTAGGCATGTTAGAATTGTTCTATCGATTTCAAATTTTGCATGGTGATTCCTTTAGTAGTTATGTATGATTTAGAAAGCGTAGTAACTCTATAATCATTACCAAAATGTCCGTACGCCCATTTTAAACATGTTGATTTTTTTTACTTTTTTAACAACAAATTTTTATGTGACCATATCATCGGATTGATCTGATTTTTTGTATATTGATCCCTGGGACAACAAAGTACAATGTAATAAGCGAAGCAACTCTATAATCAAGTCCTAAAAATGTAAGTATGCCCATAAAAATAATCCTGTATCGAGCAGTTTTTCAACAATTTTACTCACAATTTTGCTTTGACTCTTATAAATTTATATTATGATAATTAAGTTCTAACACTATACAAGTGTTAATGTCCGTTTGTCCTACCGTTTCAGTGCTTCGCTTTTATGGATGTTGTCATCCTTGTTTAATATGTTTTTTAATGTAGGATATTATGTGATAAATTTTTTTATGAATACTTCTATTTTGAGAAAGCTTCATATAGGCCCTGAGATAGTTTAATGCTATTTTATTTTTTAATTTACTTCTTTGGTTAGTTTTAGGCTATTTTTTTGTCACCTGCCTTGCGCACAGAGAAATAAAAAGCTATTTAATTCAATTTAATGAAAACAGAAAAAGGCTCACAAATCAGTCTTTCAAAATTCAAAATATGTTCATATTTGTATTTTAACCTTACACCCGTGAAGATATAGAACCATTTCCACCTCTTACAAATACATTAAGATTTATAAAAATATTGGCACGCTTCGCACACTCTCCTATCATATTTCTGCGCACGACTCTGATTAGTCGACTATCACATTAATATGTCTATTATCTTAGCTGACAGAATCTTGATTAACTTTTTATTTGAAGCTAGAAACATACAAAAAAATCTTATAATAATAACAATGGTCTTTTTACAAATAAGCCATATTAAAGTCCAGAGAATAAATATAGTGTATAACCTAGACAACCAATTGAGTCCAGTGACCTTTTTCGTCTGCTAGCAAATTGCTTTCTGCTTTATTGTTTGTACTTGGCTGTGTTAATATTCTCGACGTTATTTGCTGATTTTTTTGCACAGAGTCCACGGTACGGGGTGGGGACAACAGTTATTTAATCCCTTTCCCCTTTATTGTCTTACCAAAGGGGATATTATTATACTGAGTTTGCCGTCAAAATTTAAATATTGGTAGATGCATGGTTGGTGGGTGGGGGGGGGGGGGGGGTAGGAGTCAGTGCTTTCAAGGGAAACCACGGCACTGTCATATTATTTATTGCAAAACTGTTGCTAATTATGAATTTAGTTGATATTGTATGAGCAATATTGGTAATATTCTCACTAGATTAAGCATGAGTTTAGGTATGCTAATTATCCGCAAATCATCCAACAATAATTTACACAAAAACTGGCCACTCTGGTGCTGTATATGTACATATTTTCTAGTATAGCTTCGAAACCGATTAATATACGCTGGATTGGAACCGGTTCTCAGACACACTGAATAATCATATATAGCATCGTAATACAGACAATATTCCACGAATATTAGAATAATAATAATAATATTAATAACAGTTTTGTTAGCCAGAAAGCTGACTATAATACGATGCGATAAATAGCTATTTCTTAATCTAATCAGGGTTAAAACAGATAGTCTAATTGTAGCTCAATTTAAATCCCAATCACAAAATTTAAAACGGGGGTAAAATAAAATATATTTTAATCTGTATACAATACAAAGTACCACTGAACCGATAAGGATGTTTTTTTTTTTGGTTGTGTGAAATGGTTTACCTCAAGAGGCCCAAGAGGTGAAGCAAAAAAAACTGGTAAATTAACATAATATTTGATAGATTTAAATCACACTAGTTGTATATTCTCATTGTTTTAACAGTCGGACAAGCACTTATTGTTGTATAGCATCGCTACTTAATAGTAATGGTTTTGTGTAATTAGAATGCATTAAGATAATATTGTATGTGCGAAAGCCATATCTTTTAAGATGAAAATCAAATATTTTTAACTGCTGAGTAGTATCTCAATAACACCTTCTTTACTTACTCACAAAGATAAACATTTTATTATTAATTTTTTATCTCTTTTGTCCTTAACCCTTTTATATCATTATGAAGAATATAAAGTTTAAACATAATTGTATGAAAAATTATTTTAAAATGGTTTAATTACAGGATACTTGACATACTTACATTTTTATGATATATTATAATATTGTATCTATTTGTCCTTGGAATCCTTATTCCAAAAAAACTTTGCTATCCCCAGAGGGATAAATTATGCACACTCAGTAAGCTTCACTGTTATTGAAACTACTTATCCTTGTTTTTAAGGCTATCTTTGCTGAAATCCAATGTTAAAGTTTGACATAACTCTTTTTTCCTCACCACCATATTTCTATCCTGTCAATCTTAACAACAAAACTCAGGAACAAAGGAATGGGTGCTATTAAATATAATTGTTTTTATGCTTAAACCCTGCATGGGGCTCAACCCTTCGGGGCCTAATCCTGCGGGAAGGAGAAGGGCTTGGAAACCCAAGGCACATATAGCCAAACGTTTTTGATGGATTTACTGGTATGTTCATAGAGTTGCTACTATGTCAAAAAGATACACACTAAAATCATATGCTTTTAATGGAAAAGTGTTTTTCTAGTAACTTTTAAGGGAAAAAAGAAAGGCAGTGTTGAAATATGCTTGCAAAACCTTGGAGAAAAACTAGCTTATCTGGATCAAAACTTTCAAGGCCTTCAATAAAAAATATAAACTTAAAAACATTTTTAAGAATTACTATTGCACTAATTTTTAATTCCCTAATTTTCCCCCTTTCCATTCCCTAATCATCTATATCTACAATGGAACATATAACTTTAGAATTAGAATATGTTCAATTGTTTTAATTATGAATCTTTTAATCTACATCAAAATTACTTCAAAGGCCATGGTATCATATGTAAAAATATCTACTAAGATTGATTATGTTAAGAGATTAGCCAACATAAAATAAGGTATATCCATAGAGAAAAAAATAAAATGTTCTTCTTCATTAAGAGTATACCAATATATGTAGTTTTAAGCTAAAATTAGTTTTGAAAAATTAACCTTTCTATTCCAATATAAGTTTTAGGTTTATTTTTTTTATGCAAAAAACTCTCTAGTCTAGGACTCTAAATTAAATTCTGATAGCTCTAAATTAGCTCTCCTTAATGTATTAAATATTTAAAATTGTTGGTTAAATTTGGGATGGTAATTATTGTCTTATCTTTTGCTCAATCTGAATACAAGCACCGACAATATGTATGTCGTCCAGAGGTCACTTCTTGACATAAGAATTATCCAATATACTAATACATATATAGAATTATGGTTTTTCTCTAACAACCATATTAAGCACTCTGATTTGCTCAAACAATCAGAAATTTTTATCTATATTTTGAGCATGTTAATTAATAATAATTCTAATGATTTCAATCTTTGTATGATGATTCCCGTACATTTAGATACAATTTAGAAAGTGTAGCAACTCTATAACTCCAAAAATTCCGAATGTCTATTTAAAACATGCATTTTTTTCTTTTTAAATTCTTTTTTTGTGTATTATATAATTATCCGATTCATCTGGGTTTTGGAATAATGATTCATAGGACAACAAGGTATAATATTGTAGGATTATAGCATCACTACAAGTAAGTCTTAAATATAAGTATGTACCTAACAGTACCATTTAACTAGGCAATTTTCTTAAATTATAAATTAATATTATACTTATAAGGCATTGATTGACAATCTACAAGTTTTAATGTCTAGTTTTCCTACCGTCTGATTTTATAGCTTTGCTTTTATGACTGTTGATGTCCTTTTTTAAAGACGCTCATACTTTATGATGTTAAGAACTGTTTTAAGAAAGAGATACCTTTGAAACTTTAAACATTAAAGGAATTTGATGGCTCTTAGTTAGGTTGCCCTTATAACTTTTTAACTATTATTTGATACGGTGTTTGAACAAAAATGTTTAAAATCTTACAATAGTCAATTCGGAATATAATCATGTTTACCACATCTACACAACAAGTTCTTCTTCGTTGTGTATTTGTGCGGGTTAAACCAGAACAAATTCTTTAAAAATGTTATAAAATACAATTTAATTGATGAATTTAAAACACTAAACATAAATCTTCAAAAAATATACTAAACTTTTATGTTGCTGTAATGAATTAACATTAATGTGATACATTTATATTCAGTAAATATAAAATATCGAGGTTATAGTTCATTTGTATAGTTAAACTTAATACTGTAAAAAATTCTATATTTTTTAGATATTAATTCTGTAACAAAGCTACTATACAATATCTTTAATTGTTAGGTTAGACATACGATATACTGGTTACTTTATTTGAATAGTTAATCATAATCAAAATGTGTGAAAAGAGGGAATGTTAGATATTTAGATAGATAGATAAAAAGAGAAAAAGAGAGAGAAAATAACAAAAACATTTATTTAAAAACTTTTAGACATCAAAATTCAATTATGGGAAAAAGATGTTTTTTTTTATAGTGTTGGCTAAATATTATCTAAATCCTTGTAAGTCACGAATTTACCCCTTGAGCTTTGCTGGGTAATATACATTTCCATTGGAGTTATCCCAGTTTTCTATTCGGGATTTGTGTAGCCCCCCAATTAATATAAAGGACGATAAACACAAATTTCTTAAATAAGGGAAGAGTAATATAAACAAGTAATATCTTTTAGCTTTGATTATAAGGCTGCATCGCTCATAGCATTGTACCTAATCAATTTAGAAATCAGTATTCCACATTCAAGGCAATAGGTTAGACCGTATCATTCTTTAAAGATGTTAAAAAATATCAAGTTCAGAAGCTTCGCTTTTAATAAGAATATTTGAACGTGTTATCATTTTATGCAAGGGAAATAATATTGTGAAATCTAGCACATTTTGATGAGTTATGCATGTAATTTTAATTAATTAGTAAAACAAACAAAACAGCACAAAATAAATATTATCCAAGGGTTTCTTACCCAACAATTAAGCAACAATAAAAACCATATTTGTTTTTGTAGGAGTTGTTAGTAAGTAAGTTTGTGACAGATTAAGCTTATTCATTCTTTTCAAAATTCAATGAAAACATGGATGACAACATCCATGAAAGCTTTAAAATGGTAGAACAAACGAACATTAACACTTGTAGAGTTGTCAGAAATGAAAAATCAGAACATAAATGTATAAATGTCGAATCAAAATTGTAAGTAAATGTGTTGAAAAACTGCTTAAATACAGGATATTGTTTAAGGACTTACTTACGTTTTTAGGACCTGATTATAGAGATGCTTCGCTTATAACTAAGTACTTTGTTGTCCTAGGAATCAGTATTCCAAAAATCAGATCAATCGGATAATTTTATCACATAAAAATGTGTTGTTAAAAAAAATTAAAATACAACATGCAATGGACGTACCAACATTCTGATAACGGTTATAAAATTGCTACGCTTTCTATTTCGTGCCTAGCTTCTACAGGAATCATCATACAAAGCTTTCAATTGATAGGACAATTCTAATATGCCTAAATTACCGACAAAAGCTATCCGTTCCAGACAGACGGACGGACGTAATACCGACCCTAATTATAGAAAAGCTTCGCATTTAAACACCAAGAAAGTGCTTATTTTTTTGATTGAGTTCTAATGTTTAATCCCTATAGTTTATTGGCTATGCATCTTTGAATGTATAAAACTATTGTTTGTAAATAATTACAAGTCATAACTTTAATATTTATAAACAATAACTAGTTGTTTTTCCAATACATCAAATAGTGAAAATTTTGTCCATACTACTATTATCTAAAGTAGTAATGTTCCCTATTTTAGGAAAGCTTTACATATATCTCAGAATTGTATTAGATTATTTTATTATTAGACTTAGGTCTTTGTATGGTTTTTGGATGTTTTTTACCATCTCAAAACCATTTTAATACATAGTCCCCAGATTCTAAAAAGAACAGTCATTTGTAATAAAGTTAAATTATGGAAAACTTTTAGAGAATATTTAGCGAATTCTTTTACACATTTAGCTAAAAATGCTTTTATATATCAGAGACACACATGCCTTTCTATGGGTCAGGGTATTACCTCTTCCTTGCGCATTTGACCGGCACAAACATAAAATACAAAATCTTGACTGCATTCACAGGGGTTTTAATTGTAAGAATCCAATAGTTCCAAATTAGCAGAATTATATACAGAATTTACTCATTGTATGGACAACCTGTAATTTTAGAATAAGCATATGTATGGTGATGAGTATTTGATTTTTAAATTATTGTCTATATGATGAATCAGTCTTTGTTAAGCAATTTTATGCTATGGGAATATAATACAACGTAAAACTAAATATAATCATCTTGTTTTACATTCTATATTACTTTAAGAGATGTTTCTTGGTTATTAATTTTCAACTGTGATTCGCATTTTTTGTTGAACTTTTACTGACTTTGAGTATAGAATATCGCTGAAAAATATTCTACATGTAGACCAGAGTTGAATTCTTTAAAAAAAATTTGCCTCACTAAAATCAGTTTGCCCCACTAAAATTTAAGTAAGGCAAAATTATCCCCTCTAAATTTTTAGCGAGCCTCACTGATTTTAGTGAGACAAACTGATTTTAGTGGGGCAAATTTTTTTTTTAAGAATTCACCTCAGGATAATTCAACATTATTAACACAAACACTAGTAGACGACAATTTTGAACTTTTACCTATTTTATGAATGGCGTTCGGCCACTATATTTATAGTAATACGATGCAGAGAGTAAGGGAGGGGACAATGGGCAATTATTTCAATTTAAGAGTTTTTGTTGAATTGTAATGAAATCCAGATAATTTGAAGACAATTGTAAAGGGTGTTTTAATAAAATTTAGAAAACTATAAAATAAGAAAAGAGTTCCAAGAAAAAAAGCATGTATTTGTAAATTATATTAATTGTACATCAGACTGACGTAACCATTCTGTAATTAATTACTAGAAAAATCTCACTGGAACTCATTCAACCCATATTCCTAAAGTTTAAATGCCACTATAAATTTAAGGGTTCTTAGGGTTATTGTTTATTACACAAATATCACAAAAAAGTTTTTATCTATGAAATGATATTTTTTGGAGAAAAACAAATTTTTAACCAGCCATCTCATTACAAATATATCCGTCTGCTATAATCAAACCTAACACAGCAAGTTAGCGGCATTTGATGCGCTAGTACTCAAAGTCAGTCAGAACCTGCTAAATTTTTGCACATTCCCTTTAAGACAGTACCCAAAGTCTGAGACTCCTAAAAATTGAATTTTCGATCCATTGTCCCCTTAATGTCTAATTATTATACAGCTGAATGCAATGCTATACATGGTATTTCATAATTGCTTAGAACAGGTTCTAATAGGGTTTGAAGCCATTCTGGAATATTCATTATTAACTTTATTGTATAAACATCTCTTTTACAAACAATTTTATGCACATTCTAACTTTTAAAATTTAATATATTTAAAGTAACAAAATGTAAAGGTTATTGTCAGAAAGGTTCAAAACTTTCCAAAACCGTCATTAAAAGAAGTTAAAAGCATAAAGACGCAAAATAAGAGAATATAAAAATGAAGGGGACAAGAAAAGGTTCATTTATAAGAAAACTATTTTACCCCATCTTTACAAATTTTTCGCCAGTTAGAACTCGTAAAGTAATATGATGAAAAAAATAATTTCAACTTAATCGATAAGATTTTTGATACTGAGAAATAAAATATTAATCTTCGTATTAGACATCCCTGCACTGGTGCTTGAAACTATTTTCCAGTATGGCTTCCAAACCGATCAATATCCGCTGGATTAGAAACGGTTCTTAGCCATACTAAAAAATCATGTAAAGCGACGTTATACAGACATTTTCCCACGACGGGTTTTAATAAAATAATTTTTCGTTTTAATATCCACGGAAAGCTGTCTATGATAAATAAATTTTCTTCAGAAAAAGCTTGTGAATAGATAGCACTGCTTTTTAAAGCATATTTTTCTTTTGCTTTAATTCTTAAAAGAAATTAAATGCAAAGCTAAAGCGGCTATAATTTTTGAAAGCCTATGTATGACTATTGGTTTGTTTCTATGCTTGGTATAATGAAAGACCATAAAAATGATGTTTATAAAAATTATTTAATAATGTTCACTGTTACCTGCCAACTAAAAGTGGAATAAAAATAAAAGAAATCTTTTTTCCTTTCTCTACTATTTTGATTACAATTTAAAGTATTTGCCATAAAATCTAATATTACAACATTTGATATGATAACTTTTAAACAATTTTAATGCATGGATAAGCAATTTCAAGTTTCAATACAAAGAGCTAACATGTATTGTATATTATGAAAATTTTAATCTAAGATAATCTTCCAAAATAAATTTTCTTGATATAAAAATCACGAAACCTATATTATTTTTTTTTCAAAACCGCGACTGTGTTTAAAACGTTGCGAAGCCACAGCGTCAAAAACGATAAAACTGCCGCCAACTTTTCAACATTTTAAAATTTAGTCGCAGCAGTCAAACTGCGTTTTTTATTTAACAATCCTTAGTTGAATTAAATCTGCATAAAAGAGTTTAATGACGAGCCATGCAATTTAAAAATCCCCCTGATTTGGTTATAATCTGGGACAAGGGACCAGCATTCTGACAAGCAATTTCCCCACAACCCACTTCCTTCACTCCCCCTCTCCAGCTTACCCACTTCTCTTTAGTAACAGAACAAAACAAGTTTTACGCCAAATTACGCCACAAAAGTATCAAAAGTTTAAGCAATTTTAAATGGAATTAATTTGGTGAATGACGGCCCCTGGTTATAATAATGATAATCTTCACGATCAAATTATTCAAGTAACACCCATTGTAAAAAATATTTTATAACCATTAGATTGTTAACAACTGGATAAAGCACACCATACAAAGTTTATTGTTTATGTATTTCAATAACTTAATTCTACCTCTATAAAGTCATTCTTAGAATAATGTTAATTAATGCATATGCACTGATGCAGTATTCTAGTAATGAATCTAACATTCTATTTCGCTGGTTTAAAACTTTGGTTACTTTTCAGTTTTATTTTAAAGCTTGATTGGTTGGTTCAAACTAGAAGTTTCCAAACTAATAATTGTAATGTGCAGAAAGTGTTTTTCTGTTAATCAACATTATCGATGTATACCAATTTAAAGGGCATTGTGTTATCCCTTAAAATTTCTGCATAAAGTGTACTTGTACATTAAGATATATAAGTTTTCCGGAATTTTAAAGTTAGGGGGAGATTTGAAATCTGCATCAAATTTTAAGGATTTTTTTATAAAATTCGTTTTTTCTATAATTCTTTATCTAAAAGCGGAAATGCAATTTAAGTTAATTAATTTTGGCATCTGTGATTGGAAGATTTAAAAAATCTGCGCTCTGATTGGATGGCGTACATCATTCAACCAATTAGAGCGCAGTTTAAAATCCACCTATCCTATTGGTCAAAATTAATTAACTTAAAATGCATTTCCGCTTTTAGATAAAGAATTATACAAAAAACGAATTTTATAAAAAAAATCCTTAAAATTTGATGCAGATTTCAAATCTCCCTCTAACATTAAAATTCCGGAAAACTTATATATCTTATTGTACATACCTTTCCGCTATTTTGATAACATTATTAATGCTGATTATATGGCATTAATCAAAACTGAAGCAGCAATTCTTCTGCCTAATATAAAATCGCGTCACACAATACAAATGATCATTTTTTATTAGGCGCTATAAGGTGCTTCATTAAAAGTGCTTACGTCAATTATGAAAATGCTCTTTTATTTAGAGAGCTAATAATATTCAATTTAAATAATGTTGTTTGATTAAAATGTTTTTTTTGTGGTTTAAATTAGAATTTAAATCCATAATTATTAGATCTAAAACTCCTTTCCTTTCCTAATGATAAAAATAAAAAAAATCTGTAAAAAATTGCAAGTTGTACAGCACTTAAAAAACTTTGTGTTTCCAGCAAACAGCTGGTAGGCTAGGCCAAAATAAAAAACAAAACAAATGATATTTACCTTTAAAAATCTTTGTAAACAAAATAAAGAAAAATTGGAGCAATAATAAAAAATTGTACCAAAAAAGTTGGATTGTAGTGTGATCGTGACTTACATCGGACAATTAGCAATTATTAAATAAGCTTTAACTTGTTGCGGCATCCGTCAGAATATAAATGCTTCAAAGATATATTTTACACCCTTATATTAAATAGAATAATAAACAAGGAGTGTTCAGAATAGGGGTGTAACCAACACCCTAGAAAAAAAACTAAGGGGGTGGGGTCTACTGTTTGGCTTCTGGGTAGGTGGGTGGACGATAGGGGGATGAAGCATGACCTATAGACAGGCGGACAAAACAATAAACAGAACAGATGTGCATACGTCAAAGGAATCCTCACTGTAAATGTCAGCTTTCTATCATTCTATTTATAGCAGCCGAGAAAATCACATTTCCCCCAAAGTGATTTCTAGAGTAGCTCCGAAAAAAATAAACCAAAACTGGTAACTCCAAGGGCTGTGCGAAATGCATAAAGCTTAATGCTACATGCTCTTTACCTTACACGTTGTGTATAAACCAAATAAATATATATTTAAGCGTCCTTTGTCCGAGAGTCTTAATTTCTAATGGTATTCATTTTTAACTTCCTTGGTATGACGTCGTCGCATAGAACAAACTTGAGCGTGACACATCCCCGAAATTACACAGCAAATATCCACGTTACAATTAAATTTAAAGCAACAGCTGCGATTTAAAAGGTTGTATTGTATCAATTAATTAAGATGCCATAAAACGATACAAAAAGAATACTTTTAATTCATTTTACTATGACAACATAGTTTTTAAAGAATATTTTGTCACTATAAATGTTTGAAAGTATAAAAAATCACGAATAAATCCTAAAACTCACCTTCGTTTATTATAAAAATAACAGTGAGAAAGAACAAAAAATTATCGTATCACACAACTAAGCCAAGAAAATCTTGGTTTTACTCAACTTAACTTGATCAACTTAAACTCATTTTCTATGAGGTATTCATACAAAACTGTTAAATAAAACCAGCAACAAAATTAGCTAAACAAATTTAATTAACTTTATATAATTAATTACAGTAGTATAATTTGTAACTGGGTCAAGACTAGACTATGAGTTCTATAATTTGCAGGGAAGTTACATTATTTTCTTAGGGTTTTAGCATTTTTTTCACTCTATTTTGTAAAGAGTAGAGACAATATAGGAGTATTTTACCCTTCCAACCTTAATTTTTGTTACTTTTGAATATCGAGGTATATTAACCACATTATTTTACATAAAATCAAAAGACACGAATCCTTATCTACCTGTTAAGTTACTTTAATCTACATTGTATAAACAGCTCACTCCTAATATGATGTGTCTCTCTATACCTCCCATCAGTAGACGTTACCTAGAACTTAAAAATTAGTAACATGAAAGATCTTGTAACATTTTTTTTTGTAAATATGCTTCAGTAAAAATGGAGAAAAGGTACATAAATAAATTTTTAATTTAAAATTACAAAAAGTTTCATAAGAGCAAAAAATAAATATGTAAGTAGTATGAGAACCCAAACTAAAGACTAAAAGCGAGACAATAATATCCCATAAAAAGCTTAAGAAAAAGAATAAACTTTATCAACGACCAATATATATGTAATTAGATATTTTACTTTAAACAGACAGTCATTTGATATCAGATAGATGTAATTTTTATTTTGTACATGTTAGTCTAGAACCACATGGTCCTTGATCACATCCTTTCCTCCCCTCCTCTCCTATCCAAGTATTTTGCCCTATGCACAGTGGGCTCATTATATCAAAAAAGTTAAAAGGGGGTATTTTTTCCCCTAAGCCTAACACCTGCGGAGCTACCTGGCACTTAATATAACCTATCCTAATATAATTGATATTCTCAATCTATTCCAAAATATAGATTGGGGGGGGGGGGGCAATTAAGTGCTCGATATGGTACTTTAAGGAAAATCGCCACCTTTGTTATCATGTAAGTGTTTGAAGTTGTAAGTTCAAACAAAGGTTTTTCATTGAATTCAAAAGGTATTACAAAAAGGATAAAAAAGGTACGTTAAATAATAAATTTGATTTTTTTTAGCTAGATTTTTGTTAATAAAAAAAAACTGTGCTCAAAATTTATATAGTTTTATAAAAACACATTTCTATTTTTCCTTCCTTTAAAGTATTTGGTGAAAGTACATTTAAACATTCAAATTTGAAGAAAACTTTGAAAGAACATCTAAAGAAACTTAAAACAAAAACTTTGAAGTACAATTAATCCATTTACTAAAACTTCAATTAAATTAAAAGGTTAACATACAACATTGAAATATATTTTAAGTAATGCGCATTAATAACATGTTTTAAAAAATGTCGACTTTTTAACCACTGTAATCCCACTGTAAAGTGCCTTAAAATACTACACTACTCACACACACACACACACACACACACACACACACACACACACACACACACACTTGCACCTATGACCCTGAAATTTCATTTTTCCCTTTTCGTCGCGCGTACTACGGGTTAAAGTTTATTCAAAACTGCTAGATTAATTAAATAGCAATGCTTTATTGTCATAAAGCTATTAATTAAGAATCAATCGGTAAGTTATTTCGTGCAAAATTAATCAATTATTATGTATAGAGCTCAATAATTATTATCTTATAACAAAACTAGTGGCTACGCCTATATCTGTAGGAGCTTAAGTCTAATACACAATCAATATCTTTCTATAAGGATTATAATGATTATAAATGATTAAGAATAAATTATAACTATGTAGTTTACTCCATTCCATATGAAATGTAATTTTTGTTATATGAAATTTTATATATTGCAGTCACTCTGACTACGAGTTTTACGTATTTTAGGCACACTGACTACGAGTTTTATGTATTGTAGGCACACTGACTACGAGTTTTATGTATTGTAGGCACACTGACTACGAGTTTTATGTATTGTAGGCACACTGACTACGAGTTTTATGTATTGTAGGCACACTGACTACGAGTTTTATGTATTGTAGGCACACTGACTACGAGTTTTATGTATTGTAGGCACACTGACTACGAGTTTTATGTATTGTAGGCACACTGACTACGAGTTTTATGTATTGTAGGCACTCTGACTACGAGTTTTATGTATTGTAGGCACACTGACTACGAGTTTTATGTATTGTAGGCACACTGACTACGAGTTTTGGTTCCCTAACTTTTACGTATTCTATTTCATACCTGTGTTCATACATAACTGGAAATAAATATATGAGAATTCAGCAATTGTTCATTATATTTTACTCAACAAAAGTTGGAGAACTAGACAATAAATAAAATTTACTTGATCTAAATCTTTTGGTGTAAACTTATTATTTCAGGAATCAAAGTTATTTTATGTGACGCAAAATTATCTCTCACAGTATAACCACGTTATCTTATTCGCTCACTCAAAAATTATAAAATTTTTATAGGTTAGATCAAAACTTGGTGTCCATACTTTTCAACCAATAATTTTAATCTACAAAAGGAGTAATTTTGTTTATCATTTTGGATTTACATTAATTTATCATCCATTGTCTTATCCCTGAAGATCCTTGAATATGCTCAATTAAGAAAAATTAAACGTACTTGAATTATTCAGTATTAATTTTTAAAAATCTACTTTAACCTTATTCTTTTAAGATATATTTTGCATTAGATATCAATATTTTACTTTTATTTTAGAGAATAACAAGGATGACATCCATTAACATCCATAAAAGCGAAGCTCTGAAATAGAAGGACAAACAAACATTAAGACATGAAGAGTGTCAGAACTGAATAAGCAGAATATTAATGCATGAGACTAAACAAAATTCTAAGTAAATTTGTTGTAAAACAGCCTTGATACGTGATACTGTTTTGAGACTTGATTATAGAGACAACATTGTACCTTGTTGTAATAAGAATCAGTATACCAAAAATACAAAAAATTGTTGTCAAAAAAGTAGAGAATCAGCTTGTTTTAAATGGACGTACGGACTTTCTGCTAACGATTATAGAGTTGTTGCGCTTTTAAGTCGTACCTAACTGTTATAGGAATCATCATGCAAAGTTTGAAATCGATAGGATAATTCTAACCTGTTAAAATTAACTGACGTACGGACCTATACCATAATTGTTAAAAAGCTTTGCTTTTAAAAGAAAAATATTTAACGAATACATATAAACAAATTTATAGCTTAAAACATATGCTATGACGACGGTATTCTTAACGTTTTTTCGTCGATATTAAAATGAAGAATATGTATTTTCCCACAAAGTGACTGTGGAGCACTCATACCTTTCCTTCCTCCCTTATTTTTAAATAAATTATAACTTATAGGGGGTTGGATTGTTATTTTCTTTCCTATGCCTAGCTCCTAACACTGTAGGTCTACCCTAGTTCCCAATTTAATCTTAATCTTAATCTTAATCTTAATCTTAACCTTAATCTTAACTAAAGTAATAAACAAACCAATGAAAAAAAATCTTCGAGAAAACACAAAAAAAATATGGCATGGTATAAGTTATCCTAAGCAGCCAAAACTGACATGGTATGACTTACAAAGGAAAAGTAGCGGCTTTTGTTAAACCTACACAATGCACAATTCTGCTAACCTCTATTCTAAATTTGTCGACTTCCATGAAAGTGAGAGAACAAAAATTTATATGAAAAAAAAACACGATATTTTATTTTTGGAATTGGTTTATTCTAGAATAATATAAAATACTTAAAACTAAGACATAAAATAAATATACACATGTTTAGCATTTAAGATAAATATCTTATATCACATAATACATACTATTAGATATCTGGATAAATAATTTTCAAACCGGCTTTGTTTCTCTTATTCTTTTTTCACTTTCTGACAGGCTGAAGCATATCAAGCACCTTGCTGATGTCACCTTGTTTAGCCTCCAACAGGGTTGTCAACCAGCCTCCATCATTGGTGAAGCCCATGTTCAGCATGGCCTCCAAGGCAACCTGAATCTTGGGATCCATCATTTCTTGGTCTTGAGGAGCAGATGGCGGCTGACGAGAAGCAGCGGCACCTGGTGTTTCTGGTGCTTTTGAAGGACCTGGGGTTGGTTCGCTGTTTTTTTCTTCAGCTTTCTTAGCAGCTTGGTCCCTAATTACAGTCCACTCTGAATCATCCGTACTTTCTTCTGTTTCCATTGGCTTCTCTTTTTCTCCATTGTTGGCATCTTTGGCGGTTTCAGGTGATTTTTCAGCATTCTCATTAGGTTTGTCTTTAGTGGTAACACTGACACCAACATCAATACCAAATGGATCGAGAGCGGCGGCAACAAATTGACCAAGATTGTTTAACACATCAACTGTTTGTTGCTTCATCATTTCTTCATCTTCCTGTCTTTGCTTAGCAGATTCTTCAGTGTTATCATTTGCTGGAGCATCATGGTACTGATATCTAGGATCATTGGAATCAAATCTTGGATCTTCACAGTTCATGGACCAGCCTCTGCCCCAACCTCCCATCATTCTTTCAAAGGGATTGGGTCCGCCAAAAAATTGACCAAAGCCACCTCTCATTGGTCCGCCACCACGGCCCCTCATACAGCCATACCTGCCCATTGGTCTGCGGTGTGGGGGACCTCCGCGTGGCGGGCCATGATGGGGTGGAGGAGGAGGGCCACAGTGGGGTGGAGGATGTTCACCTTCAGGGTGGGGTGGATGCACTCCTTCATTACAATCTCCAGAGTTGTTTTCCTTGGCTTTCTGTTGGGCTCCAGCTCTCTCTTGCATCCTCTGAAACTTCTTGAAGAAATGATGGGGCCAGACGGTAGGGAGGGGCTTAACCATGCGGATCATGTTATGCTCGCCATGCACACCTTTAGCTTCACATCCAGAGCACAAATCAAAATCGGGACAGGACATACACTTGTACCTGTACCCATGCACAGCACCCTGGCAACCATCGCAAGTTACACCAGGATGGACTTCGCCTTTGGTGGGTTCTTCAGGTGTAATCTCTATGCCACTCTTGACAATAATGTTAATCTTATAAAGAGGGCCTTCCATTTCAGTAAGCGCAATGATTAAATCTTCATCAGTAGCAATGGTCACCATATCGTTGTCATTATCCATCCAACAGACACCAAAGACTTTCCTTGAAATATCAGGAAAGACAGATGCCAGCTTTTGTTGAAGATAGGCATAGCTAGAGCGGACATCTTTGTCAATAGTAAATCTGCGAACCTCCGTCTCTCCTGTCGTAGGATTGGCTTTGCTTGCTTTGAACGAAACAGTTTCTGACATTTTAACTTTTAGTTTGTTAGCTTTAGTTGTATTACAAGTGAATTATGCGTTGAAACTGATTTAGAATAGCAAAGCATTGTATTTTTAAATGGCTTGCTGATGAAATTCTTGTTATTTTCCTTATCACTAGAGATAATTCTAGAAATAAATCAGTCTGAAGTAAATATCCATAGTCATGACAAATGATTGACCAATGAGAGCCTTGTTTCCAAGAGAAAGTGACCAATCAGAGGCGAGTATTACCTTGTTGAGTAATAGGAAATGGATTGCATCATTTAAGCCACAATACACATTTTATTTACATTTTTTTTTAAAGAAAAACGTTTTATATCTTCTTTCGTATTAAAAGTTATAATTTTAAAATAATTTAGATTTAATTTTCATTACTTTTGTAGAGCATTGAATTACTAAAGATTTAATCCAAAGTCGTCTTTAACACCGAATAAATAAATGGTTGAACTTTTTGCTCAAAATATATGTAGTTTATACCCAATTCTACTGCAATAAGACACAAAAGATCTCCTTATATCTTTACAGTCATTTAGATACCCTCATTAGTTTCCAAACAAGGATGATATTATACACAAAAGCGAGGCTCAACTTACTTAGATAAACGAAAATATCTAAAAGGCAAAATCCTATTTAGCTTTAAATATTATCTAGACGTACAGACAGGGGAGTTCAAGGGGTGAACCTCCCCCCCCCCCCTCCCACAAATAAAAAAAAGCTTGGACGTCCTTGAGTACAAACAAAAATTTCGTGTAAATTCGTTCTAAAATTACATAAATACAGACTAACCTTACATTTAAAGACTTCATTATATATAGATGCTTCGCTTATAACATAGTGGCAAATCGATAGCCTGATATCTAGTTGCCGAATGTGTACGCAGTTTCCTGAGTGTTTCCTCATCCTAGCTCAATATTTACTACTAGCTAAAAAAGCTTCAAACTTCAAAAAAAAAAAAATCAAAATTTAAAAAATTCAAATTTATAATGTATATTGTATAAATCGTTTACACATTCAAATTTTGATTTTTTTAAGGGAAGTTTGAAGATTTGTAGCTAGTAGTAAATATTGAGCGAGGATGAGGAAACACCCAGGAAACTGCGTACACTTTCGGCAACTAGATATCAGGCTATCGGCAAATCTTTTCAGGAATATTTATACATCCTTATACTAAAGTAACAGGATGTTTGTCTGTGTGTCTGTACCAAAGGATCTCGCTAACCGCTGAACCGATCGGGTTCTCCTTAACAGGGTAGCTTCTCATAAGTCCCGGTAAGGTTTATAACTATTTTCTTGGGGGGGTGGGACACCCCCAACCCCCAAAAAAATGAAAAATACCCCACCCCAAAAAAAAAATTTTTTTTTACGTTTTTTAACTAAAATTAAAAATGATGAAGGGTGCACCTCCCCCCCCCCAAAAAAAAAAAAAAATTCCACCCCCAAAATATTTTTTTTAATTTTTCTTTTAAAATCTAAAATAAGAAATTGGGTTATCAAAATCGACTCCCTCTCCTCATGTGCCCCTAGAAGCCTCTAGGGGGCGTAGCCGCTAGTCGTAAATAAAATGTTATTTGGTTAAAAACATTTCAAATTGGCCTACAGACTTTCTGGTAATTATTAGAGCTACTGTGTTCTCTGTTTTACCGAACTTTAAGAGGACTCACTATGTTAGTTTAGAATTAATGGGACAATATTAACATGCTTATGTCACCGATAATAACTATTCGTTATGTACTAACACTACTTAAAGAAAAGCTTTGCTTTTAAACACGTATTTTTAACAAAGAACGATTAAATACGATTTTGACTAGCTACGCTGCTATGGACACAACTTTATGATGAAATAATAAGTATAGAAATATTTGACCTCAATTAATGATTCATAATCATAATTTACAAATTTAAAAAACAAATTCTTATCAGTAATCATGAAATTTAAAAATTCTAGAAAGTTCTCTTAAACGTTTGAGACGGACATGATGAAATATTTTGATTCTCTAGTAATGATCATGCCACAATAAGTTTGTTTTAAATCGAACAACTCTATCATGCAGTAATTAACGATACGAGCTATCAGTTCCTAAACTATAAACCGATCCTAATTATAGAGAAGCTTTGCATTTAAAACTTTTCTGTATGGTAACCTACGACATAAGTTTCGAGCAAAAATAAGATTATATCAAATGAACAATAAATTATAATACAGTAGAATTTATTATGTAGTTGTTGTTTTTGAACAACGAAGCTTCGAGAAAAAATAACTTGGATGATAAAAACATTTAATATAAAGGGTGTGCAAAAAATGCGAAATTTTTAAAATTGAAATTGCGCGGCATGTGTTAATAGTAGAAAAATGTTACGCATACCGTTAGAACCGCTAAGAAGTCAATTTTTTTTAAATATAAGAACGATTCCTCTGCTACGTATAGTTACGGAGCTACGTGTTAAAATGTCCCAACTGATGTAAAACTTGACTTACGAGTAAATTTTAAAATATAACTAAAAATTAGAGAAGATATTTTGCAAAAAGATATGCCTACATTTTTAAATTTCAAAATGCGCGGCTTGTATTTATGTAGAAAAATGTTACGCATACCGTTAGAACCGCTATAAACTGTATTTTTTTTTTGAAATATAAGAACGGTTCCTGTGCTACAAATAATCTAGGGAGTCAGATGGTAAAATGTTCCAAAATTTACTCGCAAGTCAAGTTTTAAGTCAGTTGGGACATTTTAACACTTAGCTCCTTAACTATGAGTAGCACAGGAATCGTTTTTATATTTCCTAAAAAAAACAAAAAAGACTTCTTAGTGGTTCTAGCGGTATGCGTAGTATTTTTCTATTAACACAAGCCGCGCAATTTTAATTTTAAAAATGTCCGCATTTTTTATGCACACCTTTTAGCTCCTGCAAACTGCAATTGCATATTTGTGAGAAATATAAGCCGGATGTTCCATATTTACAGAGCAACTTATCAGCTAAATAATTAAGTAATTGAGTCTATTTCAATTTTTATTTATTTTTTATCTTGATCCACTTCATACAATAATAGTTGTATAAAAACATATTAAATAAATAGGATTTTATTAACCTAATATTATTTTTCTCCATATAATAGGGTAGGTTGGTTATTATCAAGTCGTAAAAAATCTTCCAAACTTTGAAAAAAAGGTTGTGGAGAAAAATATTAAGATGATAATTTACAATTTAAGTCACAGGAATAGAACTTATTTCCTGGTGCCGGGGGGACATAACCCCAACCAATGGATGGTGGGGGTCATGTCCCCCCGGTACACCTAACCAGTATCAATTTTGGATTGATTGGAATTTCTTGTAACCTGTTCAAAATGGAGGTGTTAAAAATTTTGTACAAAATTTACCTACCCACCAAATCTTGTTATAAAACGTTTTCAAATATTTTTTACTTAAAATATTCAAGTGTAGAGATATCTTTGTTTAAAAAAGATTTTAAATAGCTGCATTTTCGAAACAAAATAAACATTGCACATATCTAAAAATATCTTATCTTTCACAAATGAAATTGCAACATTCAAAATCGTTTTGTACCAAAGCATTTTTTGTGAAGCAACGTCCAATACATTATACATAACAGATAGAGGGAGATGGATGACTCGGTCTACTAATAATCAAAATATTAAGAGTGGAAAATAGGTTTTAATTTGTAATCAGTGCGTACTCGTAGTTGCCACTCAGAATCTAACTTTTAATCTGAAAAATGGCATGAAGATGCATTCAATATAAAAATACAGCCCTTTTTCTTTCATACTTTTGGCTGTTGATTGCACCAAAAGAACCTTGAATTAATCGATTTGATTTATGAAACACTATATTAATTGAAAAAATCCTTTTCTGCATCTCGGGGCTAAATACTGGTTCTAATCTTATAACCGTACATTTTTATATCCGTGGAAAGGTGCTTATAATACGATGCGATAAGGTTTTTTTTTTTAATGCAACCGTCTCGTAATCAATGTTTAAATGGCACTTAGAATTCGAATTTTGAACTGAAATTTTGCATGAGCAATCCTTGGTAGGTCTATTTTCCCTAAATCGAACAAAAAGTTGGAAAAGTAGCGGCTAACGGCTCAGCCGTTTAGCCATTTTTGGGCTATTTTCTATGGAAATTCATCACGAAACCTATCTACACATAATACTCTTTTCCGCTCCAAAATGTTTTCAAACGGTTCTAGCCGTTAGTTGCTGGTACTAGAAATCTAAAAAATGTCTTTTTGTATCATTTTACATGATTTAAAGCAAAAATATGTTTCAAAAAGTTGATTCCTACGTAATTTATGACAGATTTGCCCTAAAAATGACTAAACGGCTGAGCCGTTAGCCGTTACTTTTTCAACATTTTGTTCGATTTAGGGAAAATAGACCTACCAAGGAATACTCATGCAAAATTTCAGATCAAAATTCGAATTCTAAGTGCCATTTATACATTGATTACGAGATGGTTGCATTAAAACATCCCCCCCCCCCCCTTAACTAATAACAGATCCATTCCTAAAAGAGTAATCAATAGTAGCAGCAGGACAACAATGATGATGATGCATCGTAAATGCTCTAGTAGTCGAACTTGAACTCGTGGTACGAGTCATCAAAAGTGTGGACCCTAGAGAAGTGGGATGGTGCAATTTTCAGTTTCGTAATTTGGTAGGTATTTAAGTTAGCGATTTTGATAATACTCCATTTACTCCATCGGTTTCCAATGTTAAATATTATGTAGTAACGTCATTTAGACAAAGACGTGCGAACAAGTATCCATTTTGGAGAGGCTTCAAATAGGTCCCGGGATGGTTTAAGGCAGTTATATTGCAATCCCCCCCCAAAAAATACTAGAGTCTCATCCGCTAGTTTTGGAAATAAATGATAGTCCAACTGAATGATATTGCACCATCCTACCTAACGTAACCGTCCTCTCCGCCACTGGCATAGCCGCGACCCTCGGGGTGGAAGGCGAGAGAGTTGATGGGACCGAAATGTCCCTTCACACGACCAAACTCTTCCTCGAACACGAGATGGAAGAATCTGAAAAAGAATAATAATGTAATGGATCTGAAGGGATAAGACAAAAGTAGATAATTGGTGTTAATCTCCCAATGATGATAAATAAAATTACTTTAAAAGTAAATTAAAATTATTGTCAAATACATCCCTGTAGTAGATACTATATTCTTTTAAGTATTATGAATTTTAATTACACATAATTAAATCTGAATCTAAAAACTTTTTGATTAAAAATTCAATAACAGTTTGTTTGCAAGGCATTGCCTCAAAAAAATAATGGATATTAAAACACTTGATTTTATACGTAGAAGACTAATATAGTGTTTTAAGTGAGTCATAATCGTTATTTTATGGAGAGGTATTTAAAATTCCTCTATAATAAGTTTAATTGCAAAATTACTGAATATCTTTTTTCTTATTATTTATCACTTATACAATTATGTTATTATTGTGTTATATATAAGTAAATTGGTCTATTTTAGGTTATTTCTATCGATATAATAAGAAAAATATTTTGTTGCGTGGGATTTTTCGATCAATTAGTCTATCAAAAGAATTTAATGAACAGTTGGCTTTATAAAAACAAAATACTTTGATAAATTTTAAGTTCTAAGAGGATTGAGTTTTTATACAATTTTAAGTTACCAACTTCTTTGTTTGATACCATAATAGAAACCATTGAAATTAATTTCTTCTCAAGTTTCATAAAGGAAATATAAAATGTAATTTATATAAAATAGTGGGAATAATTTCAGAAGATGAATAATAATGAAATTGAAAACGAGAAAAGTCAAGTTAAAGTAGTTAGACGTATGATAGTAATCAGATCAGTAGAGGGAAATGTCTTGGCCTTTAACAGCGCACAGTTAGGACTTTGTGAAGAGTGTAGAAAGTATCTACTTATGATATCATATAGTAACCTACAAGCATGCTGAAGGGGGGAGTCAACAAAACCCCTTTAAATTGATAAGAGCTGCCTTCCCTTTTTACCCCCCTGACAAAACCCTAAGCACGACACTGATCAAAGTATAAAGTTTAACCTGGCATCGAATTTTCCAGATTTAGAAGAAGTGGTTGTGACCTCCATGGCCTCCTGACCTCCTCCGAGGACAACATGATCATACAGTGGGGAAATAGCAGCGGAGTTCACGGGCCTCTCTGTGGTCATTACGATGATAAATCATAACAGACAGTTCAAAATTAGTTACTTCTGTCCTTCGAATATAGATTTCTTTCATAAACTATATAATTGCGATTAATTGAAAGCAAAAACATCACAAAAAATCCCACCCTGTTAAAATAAGAATAATATCCCCTCCTAATCTAAACGACTTCTTTCAAAATTTTAGCAATGCCTACAAAATGCCAATTCTCTTTTTCAATATCCTATAATTTATATATAGTAGTGAAGTTTTTTTCTCTCTCTGAAGTTTGAATCTCAACAACTACTGAACCGATTGGGCTCTCTATTTCAGGTAAGCTTCGGTTTTATGTTATTATATTGGGATGTTTTAAGCTTTTTTTCTAGCCCCATTCTACCCTTTTGATTACAGATCGCCTAGATGCTGAAGGCGTAGCCGCAATTCAAGTAAAGATATATAGAAATGTTGAAATTGATATTATCATTCCTGTGGTGTAGGTTTTCAGTAGTTCCAAGCTGTCAGCATCCCACAACATTGCTCGGTTGTCCTGAAATTAAAAAATGTTTATCAAATTTAGCACCAAAACAAGGATAACAACATCCACCCACAAGCAGCGAAGCATGGATTGACTAACGGACAAAGAGTTACGGAGCAGATTGCAGTGGTCATAAAAAGAGGGAGAGGGGGAAAGAAAAGAAGATAAGATGAGAACAAGACTTAATTTAATGAAAACTGATGCCTTCTTAAAATGAAAAAAAGGATACTGTCCTTTTGTGCCAAGTCATACAAATCTTTAACAAATAAAACTTACAGACGGAAGGCAACGTCCGTATTGACCTAAATTGATCAAGCTTGGTGTAACGATTCTAAAACTGAAAGAATTTTCTTTCAGTCCTACTCAAAGATGGATATTTTAGCTAATTTGGACAGACTGACAGACATACAAACGGACGGGAGACGGTCGTCCGTAAAATCCTGGATAAATTAAGCTTGGATAGACGATTCAAAACTCTTAAGTTTGAAGGCTGCTAGATAATTGATCAATCCAAGGATTTATTACAGTGCACGAAAATTTTAGCAAACAAATGAGAGAACTGATTTATGAAACTTTGGGTACCCGTACCAGTATAACAAAAAGTCTAAGGAACCTCCCTCCCATGTTATGCCGAGATTTCATTAGGATGTTTAAATTTCATACAGGACTTAGAATTGTTTTTAGAATACGTCAATATTTAATTTCACAGGTCGTTAAATAAAATTGTCAAAGGCAAGACATTTTTCATAAAAAAAACATTATGTAGATAAAACTTATTTATACAAATTTTATTTCGTAGATTTAAAATCTATTTTAATAGGGTTTACCTTTTCTTTTGTTTATGTAGAAAATAGGTAAGCAAGGTATTGTAAAGATATCTTTAAGCGCAAACCTATTCTACAAAACGTTGCGACGATTATTCAAGTTGTAGAGGGTCTAGTGGGATTTCAAAAAAGGAAATAAAGATACAGTTTCGCTACTATATGACTTTCTCAACCTGTCCTATTATCTTATTTTTAAAGAAAAATATTGAAATATCCTTATACAACAATCTTTGTCAAAAGTTTAATGATTTTTTGCATAAAGTTTATCAATAGACTTAAAGAGAACTTTTCATCGTAGGTGTTATTTTCATAACAAGGTTTTCTGGATAATCTGTACTTAAAAGTACGCTGTAGAATTATGTAAGGTTCGAAGATAAGACCTTTACACTTAAAACACTTTAAGTACTTAGTTAATTATAATTTAGCTGAACCATACTCGTAATAAACGGCTGACTTTTTAAGATAAAGGATTAGTTGTATTGGTAATATATTAAGACTTCTGGAATTAATAACTAAACTCTTAAAAGTCCCTGTATCCATTAGTGGGTCACTAAAGAAAGGTAAGTATTTTTTTAGGTCTTTAAACAAGGCAGTGATATGTCCTACACCAATTAAACCTAACCTAAGGTAGGGTTTTGTACTGTAATCCCCAACTGAACTATTTGAAATTAACGGAGCCATATTAGTAGATAAAATTTTTACCAAAAAAAGTTTAGTCTTATTGAAAATATTTCAAACAAGCAAACAAAACTCTTAAAAGTTCCCATTAATGACTGGTCCCCTTTTATATTACCTTACACGAAGAAATGACCATGGTACCATCCACATTCTTCTGCAGGTCAGTGATCTGACCGTTGTGCTCTCCCTTGTGCACCAGCTTCTTCAGTTCACGAGCTTCCCACACAACCATGTCACCGTTGTAATGACCTGGATATCATGAAGAGTTTATATACAAAAAAGACATAAATATAGTAGGAAAAAATATAATATTATAAGGGCAAGGTTGTGTTCTGGCACCTTTGAATTTACAAGCTTTAAAGCTTAATGCGAATTTAAAAACCTTATCAATTGTATGTGTAATAATAACTGGACGACAATAGTACAAATGTTATCAAAATTGAGAGATTTTAAATTAATATTAAGCTAACAGAATCGGTTATAGCCTAACATACCAGCGGTAAGAAACATTATAAATCAATTTGTTCAACAATAAATAGAAAACATGCCTCATATCTTAAACTAATATCAGGAATACATATTACATAATACCTATAAGTTTTCTAAACAAAAGTGGTAATTTTGTATTTTTATCAGTATTTATAACTATCTACTATACCCAGTGTGTCGGAGCCGTTTAATTTTAATGCGGCTCCGGCTCCTACTTTAAAATTAATATATCAATTTTTGTTCATTATTGAATTTGATAAAATAAAATAAATAATATAAAATATTTTGCTTTTATTTGATTAAAGCTATATGAAAGCAGAAGGATGTGTGTCTATTTGTCAAGTAACAATAGTTTTTTCAGTTTATTATATGGAAATAGACTGTTGCCAAATTATATTACTTTAAAAAATCATTTTTAACTAATCTAATAACTAATAACCAAAAATGTTGCTGCTCCCGGCTCCGAAACGCTGACTATACCTGTAATCACATGCTTGTCCAAGTTACTCCAGACCATAGCGCTTACTTTAGGTCCTTTCTCTGGGATCTCAAACTTGTGGATTTCCTCTCCTTTCCGGAAATTTCTAGAAAACAAAGTATAATAAATACCACAACAATATAAAAAATAAAGAGAATGGTTGAGTGTCACTTTAAGAGACCATAACAAAGAAACTCCAAGAGCAATGTGACTTTCAATTGCATAGGATTTGCTTTAATGTGACAGCAGGATGAGGAACCGAGAAGAAACGGCGGTGTAAACATAGATGTCCCCGAAAACCACCATATCTCGGTAATGATTGTGTACATTCTCACAAGTATAATTTCATTCTATCTCCCTTCCTTATATCGTTTCTATTTTAAACAGCAACAATTTACGAATATATTATATATGTCTAATCTATATGTGTCCATTTTTATAAAAGAAACAGTAAGTTATTTTTAAGGACTCCAAGAGACTGTTTTGACATATGTATATGTTGTAGATATTAGCAATGGAAATCTTTATGGAATTTCTTTTGTAAATAAAATACACGTGAATAGGAATACAAGTCCATCTTAAATGATCACAATTCGTAATATGAAATTAAGATTCTCAAAAGTTTGAAAAAATGTTTTCAGTGTCCAGTTTTCTTAAGGGGGGGGGGGGGGTTTAATGCAGCCATCTCGTAATCAATGATTAAATGGAAATTCGAATTTCAATCTGAAATTTTGCATGAATAATCCTTGGTAGGTCTATTTTCCCTAAATCAAACAAAAAGTTGGAAAAGTAACGGCTAACGGGTGGCGGCTCAGCCGTTTGGCCATTTTTTGGCAAATTAAGAGCAAAGGGGGGGGGGGGTTAATGCAACCATCTCGTAATCAGTGAGCAAATGGCACTTAAAATTCGAATTTCGAGCTGAAATTTTGCATGGGTAATCCTTGGTAGGTCTATTTTCCCTAAATCGAACAAAAAGTTGGAAAAGTAACGGCTGGCGGCTGCAGCTCAGCCGTTTAGCCGTTTTTGGCCTATTTTTAGGGCAAATTCATCATTATTTACCAGGGTTTCGGATCCGGATCTGGATCCGCATATTTTCGAGTCCAAGGATCCGGATCCGGATCCGCAAAAAAATGCGGATCCGGATCCTTGGACTCAAAAAATGCGGATAAAATGGAAAAATCTACCTAAATTTATATAAAATCTCAGACATTCTCTTGATGAGAGCCAATCTTTAAGGTTTAGGGTCAGACTTGAAAATTAAAAGTATTTTTGACTTCGAATTAAAGAATATAAATTTTTTGAAAAGTTTGATGATTTTATTTTTATTGTCAAGGATCCGGATCCGCATCCGGATCCGGATCCGCACTGACCAAATTTGGAGGATCCGGATCCGCAAAAAATCAATGCGGATCCGAAACCCTGTTATTTACGTAGGAATAAACTTTTTAAAACATAGTTTTGGTTTAATTCATATTAAATGATAGCAATAACTATTTTTAAAATTTCTAGTACCAGCTGCTAAACGGCTAGAACCGGCTGAAAACGGCTGGGGGCGGCCAAGAGTATGAAGAGTAGATAGGGCTTGTGACATGTCTAGGGGTAGGTTTTTATGGGTGCTGAGCTCAAAAATACTACTAAAAGTAGTGACGGCCAATCCATATAGCAGCTGGGTAACAGCTGCAGCTCAGCTGCGAGCGGCCAAGAGTAGAATGAGTAGATAGGGCTTGTGACGTGTCTAGGGGTAGGTTTTTATGGGTGCTGAGCTCAAAAATGCTACCAAAAATTGTGGCGGCCCATCCATGTGGCAGCTGGGTAACGGCGGCAGCTCAGCTGGGAGAGACCAAGAGTAGAAATGAGTACATAGGGCATGTGACATGTCCAGGGTTAGGTTTTAATGGGTGCTGAGCTCAAAAATACTACCAAAAATAGTGATGGCCAATCCATGTGGCAGTTGAGTAATAGCTGCTGCTCAGCTGCGAGCGGCCAAGAGTAGAATGAGTAGATAGGGCTTGTGACGTGTCTAGGGGTAGGGTTTTATGGGTGCTGAGCTCAAAAATGGTACCAAAAATAGTGGCGGCCAATACATATGGCAGCTGGGTAACAGCTGCTGCTCAGCTGCGAGCGGTCAAGAGTAGATGGGGCTTATGACGTGTCTAGGGGTAGGTTTTTATGGGTGCTGAGCTCAAAAATGCCACCAAAAATAGTGGCGGTCCATCCATATGGCAGCTGGGTAACGGCCGCAGCTCAGCTGTGAGATGCCAAGAGTAGAATGAGTAGATAGGGCTTATGACGTGTCTAGGGGTAGGTTTTAATGGGTGCTGAGCTCAAAATGGTACCAAAAATAGTGGCGGCCAATCTATATGGCATCTGAGCAACAGCTGCAGCTCAGATGGGAGCGGCCAAGAGTAAAATGAGTACATAGGGCTTGTGACGTCTCTTAGGGTAATTTTTTATGGGGAATGAGCTCAAAAATGCTCCTAAAAATAGTGGCGACCCATCCATATGGCAGCTGGGTAACGGCTGCAGCTCAGCTGGGGGAGGCTAAGAGTTGAATGAGTAGATAGGGCTTGTAGGCTGTAGCTGTTACCCAGCTGCCATATGGATGAGCCGCCATTATTATAACACCTCAACACCCATAAAAACCTACCCTGAGACACGTCACAAGCTCTATCTACTCATTATACTCTTGGTGGCGCGCAGCTGAGCTGCAGCTGTTACCCAGCTGCAATGTGGATGGGTCGCCACTATTTTTGGTACCATTTTTGAGCTCAGCACCCTTGAAAACCTATCCCTAGACATATCACAAGCCTTATCTACTCATTCTACTCTTGGCCACTCGCAGCTGAGCTGCAGCTGTTACTCAGCTGCCATATGGATGGGTCGCCACTATTTTTGGTAGCATTTTTGAGCTCAGCACCCATGAAAACCTACCCCTAGACATGTCACATGCCCTATGTACTCATTCTACTCTTGGCCTCTACCAGCTGAGCTTCGGCCGTTACCCAGCTGCCATATGGATGGGCTGCCACTATTTTTGGTACCATTTTTGAGCTCAGCACCCATAAAAACCTACCTCTAGACACGTCACAAGCCCTATCTAATCATTCTACTTTTAGCCGCTCGCAAATGAGCAGCAGCTATTACTTAACTGCCATAGGGATTGGCCGAAACTATTTTTAGAAGCATTTTGAGTTCAGCACCCATAAAAACCTAATCCTGGACACGTCACATGCCTCATGTACTCATTCTACTCTTGGCCTATCTCATCTGAGCTGCGGCCGTTACCCAGCTGAGCTGCGTCCATTACCCAGCTGCCATGTGGATGGGCCTCCACTACTTTTGTTAGCATTTTTGAGCTCACACGCTTTTCCTCAACAGTTTAGCGGATTTAAAACCAACACGCATCAAGCGGTCAATGGATCTTATAAATATACACATTTGCTGAATCAAAACTGGTTTTACCTAAATTGTATCTGCTCCTTCTTCGTGTCTATAGTATTTCAAAGATTTTTAATAAAAATATGTGATTATTTGACTTTAAAATAACCTTTAATCAAAAATCATCTTATAGTTTAAAGCTTGTAAATATAATTTTGTCATATTTGTTGAGGCTTTAACACAATATTTTTAACACTTCAACACTGCATATTTAGGATGTATAACAGTGGTTATTTTATGCATTATTAGTGATATAAAAAGCACTAATCCTAATTGATTAGATACTTAGCAGTTTATTACACAAAAGTCTATCTTTTCTGTTCTAAACCATTTTGAATTTTATATGGATAAACTTTTGATATAATGAAACAGTAAGTAGGTTAATATATGACACGAAAGGTTCATTTAAAAACATTACTTTAAAAGATATACTTGAATACACTTCATTTACTATTTTATTACTTAATAGTTACTAGGTAAAGTATATGCTTTTTAATTTTAATTGCATTAAAGTTGACAAAAATTTGATAATGATCATCTGATATGTTTTGTATGTAAACAGTATGTATTTTATCTGTAGCTTAAGATTTCGATAGCTGATTTAGTTCTACATTCTAGGAAAGCTTCACGTACATAGGACCCAGGATGGGTTCAGGCTATTTGATTTTTAGATTCAAGTCTCTGGATGATTTTATGCCTTACCCCTTAGAAAACAGACCAACTAGATGCTAGGGGCACAATCGCTTTTTTTTATATAGAGATATATATAGTATATTTTAATTTAACTTCAAATTAATGTCTGGTGTATTAAAGATTATTTAGCAATTGAAAACAATTTTTATTTAATTTTGTATCTTATTTAAGACATGGCAAAACCTTTTTCAAATGTGATCATAATCTACATAGGTCAAAGATTTTGGTCGTTGTGGATCTATAATTATAATTAAAAAAAAACAAGACTTTTTCTGATGCTTGATTTTAATAGTAAAGATTTTCTTTATTAAGGATTGGTCTGTCTGTCTATAACGGATAGCTTGTATCATTAATTTAGGCCTTTTATAATTGTCCTATTGATTTCATACTTGGCATGGCTATTCCTTTAGTAGTAAGGTACGATTTAGAAAGCATAGCAATTCTACAATAAGTTTTAAACCTTTTTGTAATAAATACTACAACAAGGTACAACGTTATAAACGAGGCACATCTATAATAAAGTCCTAAAAATGTAGGAATGTCCTTAAACAGTATGTTGTATTTTGCAACAAATTTACTTAATAGTAAAACTATTTAATGTATAAGAACTATTCAGTTTTTTAACTAATTAGACTATACTTATTAATAACTTCGAGTGTTTAAGGGGGGGGGAAGTTTTGCCACTTTCGCTTACTCCGTGATTATTGGGCTAGGTATTAAAGTTAGACTATAGGTTATTTGGGATAAAAGTTTACTTTTGGGTAGTAGCTCACGTATTTTTAATCATTTTTTGGATAACCCCACCCCCTAGCCCCCCGGGGCTCAAAAACCCCCTAAAAATGAACCTAACCTTAATTTTCTCAGGAACAATTTGACCAATTGAGATGATTTTTTAAACTTAAGCTTTTATGCTTATAAACTAACTTCTAGTTTAGAAGTCACCCCCCTGACGCCAACCCCTAGCCCTCCGGGGCTCCAAAAAACCCTAAAAATGAACCTAACCCTAATTTTCTCAGGAACCATTTGACCAATATAGATGATTTTTTAAACTTAAGCTTTTATGCTTATAAACTAACTTCTAGTTTAGAAGTCACCCCCCTGCCGCCAACCCCCAGCCCTCCGGGGCTCCAAAAAACCCTAAAAATGAACCTAAACTTAATTTTCTTAGGAACCATTTGACCAATAGAGATGATTTTTTAAACTTAAGCTTTTATGCTTATAAACTAACTTCTAGCTTAGAAGTCACCCCCCTGCCGCCAACACCTAGCCCTCCGGGGCTCCAAAAAACCCTAAAAATGAACCTAACCTTAATTTCTCAGAAACCATTTGACCAATAGACATGATTTTTTAAACTTAAGCTTTTATGCTTATAAACTAACTTCTAGTTTAGAAGTCACCCCCCTGCCGCCAACTCCTAGGACTCCGGGGCTCCAAAAAACCCTAAATATGAACCTAACCTTAATTTTCTCAGGAACCATTTGACCAATAGAGATGAATTTTAAAACTTAAGCCTTTATGCTTATAAACTAACTTCTAGTTTAGAAGTCATCCCCCTGCCTACAACCCCTAGCCCTCCGGGGCTCCAAAAAACCCTAAAAATGAACCTAACCTTAATTTTCTCAGGAACCACTTGACTAATAGAGATGATTTCTTAAACTTAAGCTTTTATGGTTATAAACTTACTTTAAGTTAGAAGTCACCGCCAACCTCTAGCCCCCCGGGGCTCAAAAAAACCCTAAAAATGAACCTAACCTTAATTAAAATTTCTTATTTGAAGAGTTAGAGGTACATTTATTAAACCAAATATGCTTATTTTTGGATGTTATTGACATATCTGCTGAAAAAATTAGAATCGGCCTTCAGGTTCAGGTGCTGCAGGCCTCCAGGTCCACTCTCGACAGGTGAAAATTAAAATTTCTGATTTGAAGAGTTAGAGGTACACTTATTTAACCAAACATGCTTCTTTTGGATGTTATTGACATATCTGCTGAAAAAGTTTTAAATCGGCCTCCTAACATACTTGAAGCTAAAATTTAAATCGGCCTCTAAGTTCAGGTGCTGCAGGTCTCCAGGTCCACTCCTGAGACAAGTAAAAATTAAAATTTCTTATTTGAAGAGTTAGAGGGCAACTTATAAAACAGAATATGGATCTTTTGGCTGTTATTACTATTTCTGGAGAAAAATATTAATTTGGCTCCAAGTTCAGATATTCACCTGGCCAGCTGCAACCAGCGGTCACCAAGACGCAGGTAAAAGTGTCCATATCAAAAAGTATCAATGAATATGATACCTAACATGTTTTTAAAAACTGAGAAAAAAAACAGCGAAAATATCTGAAAATACCCCCCAAAAAGCCATCTAGAAGCCTGCAGTACCTGGAGGCCGATTTTATTTTTTCTTTAAATATGGTAATATTATCCAACAAGATGCTTATTTTCTTGGGAATTGACCTCTAACTCTTAAATTAAGAATCTAAATTTTTTCATGTCTAGAGTTGAACTGGCGGCCTGTAGCTCCTGAACTTGGAGGCCGATTTAAATTTTTATCTTCAAGTATGTTATTAACATCAAAAACAATGCATAGTTTGTTTTATAAGTTAACCTCCAAATAAGAAAATTTATTTTTACCTATCCAGTGTCCACCTGGAGGCCTGTAGGACCCGAACCTGGAGGCCGATTTTAATTTTTTCAGCAGATATGTCAATAACATCCAAAAAGAAGAATATTTGGTTAAATAAGTGTACCTCTAACTCTTCAAATCAGAAATTTTAATTTTCACCTGTCGAGAGTGGACCTGGAGGCCTGCAGCACCTGAACCTGGAGGCCGATTCTAATTTTTTCATCAGATATGTCAATAACATCCAAAAAGTAGCATATTTGTTTAAATAAGTGTACCTCTAACTCTTCAAATAAGAAATTTTAATTTTTACCTGTCTCCAGAGGGGACCTGGAGGCCTGCAGCACCTGAACCTGGAGGCCGATTCTAATTTTTTCAGCAGATATGTCAATAACATCCAAAAAGATGCATATTTGGTTTAATAAGTGTACCTCTAACTCTTCAAATAAGAAATTTTAATTTTACCTGTCTCCAGAGTGGACCTGGAGGCCTGCAGCACCTGAACCTGGAAGCCGATTCTAATTTTTTTCAGCAAATATATCAATAACATCCAAAAATAAGCATATTTGGTTTAATAAATGTACCTCTAACTCTTCAAATAAGAAATTTTAATTAAGGTTAGGTTCATTTTTAGGTTTTTTTGAGCCCCGGGGGGCTAGAGGTTGGTGGCAGGGGGCTTCTTCTAAACTTAAAGTTAGTTTATAACCATAAAAGCTTAAGTTTCAGAAATCATCTCTTATTAGTCAAGTGGTTCCTGAGAAAATTAAGGTTAGGTTCATTTTTAGGGTTTTTTTTGGAGCCCCAGAGGGCTAGGGGTTGGCGGCAGGGGGATGACTTCTAAACTAGAAGTTAGTTTATAAGCATAAAAGCTTAAGTTTTAAAAATCATCTCTATTGGTTAAATGGTTCCTGAGAAAATTAAGGTTAGGTTCATATTTAGGTTTTTTGGAGCCCCGGAGGACTAAGGGTTGGTGGCAGGGGGGTGACTTCTTAACTAGAAGTTAGTTTATAAGCATAAAAGCTTAAGTTTAAAAAATCATCTCTATTGGTCAAATGGTTCCTGAGAAAATTAAGGTTAGGTTCATTTTTAGGGTTTTTTGGAGCCCCGGAGGGCTGGGGGTTGGCGGCAGGGGGGTGACTTCTAAACTAGAAGTTAGTTTATAAGCATAAAAGCTTAAGTTTAAAAAATCATCTCTATTGGTCAAATGGTTCCTGAGAAAATTAAGGTTAGGTTCATTTTTAGGGTTTTTTGGAGCCCCGGAGGGCTAGGGGTTGGCGGCAGGGGGGTGACTTCTAAACTAGAAGGTAGTTTATAAGCATAAAAGCTTAAGTTTTAAAAATCATCTCAATTGGTCAAATTGTTCCTGAGAAAATTAAGGTTAGGTTCATTTTAAGGGGGTTTTTGAGCCCCGGGGGGCTAGGGGGTGGGGTTATCCAAAAAATGATTAAAAATACGTGAGCTACTACCCAAAAGTAAACTTTTATCCCAAATAACCTATAGTCTAACTTTAATACCTAGCCCAATAATCACGGAGTAAGCGAAAGTGGCAAAACTTCCCCCCCCCTTGCTTATTGTTTCTATATAAACAAGGATGAAAACATCCATAAAACCAAGCTATGAAACCGTAGGACAAACGAATATTATTAATTGTAAAGTTTCAGAACTGAATAATCAGAATATAAATTTATTAAAGTCTAAACAAAATTATGAGTAAATTTTTTTATAAACGGTTTAAATACAAGTTAATGTTTAAGGACATAATTACATTTTTAGGACTTGATAAAGAGATGCATCGCCTATAACATTTTACTTTGTTGTCCTAGGAATAAGTATCCCAAAATTCAGTTCAATCGGATAATTTTATCACATAAAAATATGTTGTTTTAATTTTTTTTAAATCAACAGTTTAAATTGGGCGTTCGGAAATTCTGGTAACGATTTTAGAGTAGCTACACTTTCTCTAAGTTGTACCTAAATACTACAGGAATAACTTTGCAAAGTTTGAAATCGATAGGAAAATTCTAAATTAACGGAAAAAGCTAACCGTTCCACTAAAAAAGCTAACATTTCCACCTTCAAATATAACTTTTACTGACGGACAGACGGACGTACGGACGGAAAAGAAATTATAGAAAAGCTTTGCTTTTAATAACAGTAAATATGTTGTAAATCAATTCTGTCAGTATTTTTAAAAGCGAAGCTTTTCTATAATTAGGGTCGGTCCGTCCGTACGTCCTTCACAAACGGATAGCTTTTTTCGTTAATTTAGGCATGTTAGAGATGTCATATCGATTTCAAACTTTGCATGGTGATTCCTTTAGTAATTAGGTACGATTTAGAAAGTAAAGCAGTTTTCAACAAATTTACTTACAATTTTGCTTCGACTCTTATACATTTATATTCTGATTATTCAGTTCTGATACTATATAAGTGTTAATGTCCGTTTGTCCTACAGTTTCAGTGCTTCGCTTTTATGGATGTTGTCATAATTGTTTAGTTAAATGATATGTTGATTTTTCATTACTGTTTTTACTTTCTAAGTTTAAGATTTCAAGGTATTTTGAAGAAAAAAAGTATTAATTAAAACCAGAAGGTACTGCCGTCGACAATTTCATGAGTTATAATTAATCTACAAAAAAAGTTTTTAAAACAACTAATGCTTTCATGTGTTAGAGGTAATATACATTTTACATCAAAGGCTATTTTAAAGTCAAATCATCACACATTTTTAGTCAAATTCTTAAAAATTCTATAATCCGGAAGAAGGAGCAGATACAATTTAGCTAAAACCAGTTTTGATTTTGCAAATATGTCTATTTATAGGATCCATTGACCGCTTGTTGCGTGTTGGTCATAAATCCGCTAAACTGTTGAGGAAAAGTGTGCTCAGCACCTATAAAAACCTAACCCTAGACACGTCACAAGCCCTATCTACTCATTCTACTCTTGGCCGCTCGCAGCTAAGCTGCAGCTGTTACCCAGCTGCCATATGGATTGGCCGTCACTATTTTTAGTAGCATTTTTGAGTTCAGCACCCATAGAAACCTACCCCTAGACATGTCACAAGCCCTATTTACCCTTTTTACTCTTGGCGGCTCCCAGCCGTTTTCAGCCGGTTCTAGCCGTTTAGCAGCTGGTACTAAAAATTTTAAAAAATGGTTATTATTATCATTTAACATGAATTAAACCAGAAATATGTTTTAAAAAGTTGATTCCTACGTAATTAATGATGAATTTGCCCTAAAAATAGGCAAAAAACGGCTAAACGGCTGAGCTGTAGCCGCCAGCCGTTACTTTTCCAACTTTTTGTTCGATTTAGGGAAAATAGACCTACCAAGGATTACCCATGCAAAATTTCAGCTCGAAATTCGAATTTTAAGTGCCATTTGCTCACTGATTACGAGATGGTTGCATTAAAAAACCCCCCCTTAGTCACGCAACCTATCTCCAGATAATACTTTTTATCGCTCAAAATCCTTATCAAACGGTTCTAGCCGGTAGCTGTTGGTACTAGAAATTTTAAAAATGGTTATTGCTATCATTTAACATGAATTAAACCAAAAATATGTTTTAAAAAGTTGATTCCTACGTAATTAGTGATGAATTTGCCCTGAAAATAGGCAAAAAACGGCTAAACAGCTGAGCCGCCAGCTGTTATTTTTCCAACTTTTTGTTCGATTTAGGGAAAATAGATCTACCAAAGATTACTCATGAAAAATTTCAGATCGAAATTCGAATTCTAAGTGCCATTTAATCATTGATTACGAGATGGTTGCATTAAAAACTCCCCCCTTTTTACACTTTTTTTCCATCCGACCACTTATTTTTTATCCCCCCCCCCCCCCCCTGAGCAGGGGATCCCATGTAGAATATACACCCCTGCCTATATCTAAAATCTACAGTTTTTACATATAAATCTTAATACGTAAGTGACCCAAAGATGTTATATTTATGAAACTTATCATTAAAAAATATCGGAGCAGGGATGGGAACAATTTTTACAATAAAGTATAATTTTTATTTCATCGATAAATGTCCAAATGTCTACATACACACCTTGGATCAACAATAACAATTTCACAGGGGTATTTCATCTGCTTGTCTGTTGTAAAGCAAATCATGTCTCCCCTAAAACAATAAAATTATTGATTTAATTTTACGAGATTTATTGCAGAAATAGTTCTGTATTTTTAAAGCAAAACATTTCTACTAGTGATGGCAATCCGTCGAATTTTTGGGCCGGATTCGGATTCCGGATTCTTAAAGAATCCGTCAAAAAAAAAGTGGCGGATTCCGGATTCTTAAAGAATCCGTCAAAAAAAAGTGGCGGATTCCGGATTCTTATTTTTGGCAAATTTCGGATTCGGATTTTGGATTTTAACAATATTTTAAAAGGATATTTTTTTAAATTTTAAAAATTAAATGCTACATATGTCTTAAAATAAATGTTCTTGGTGTTCTCTATAATTCACTTGCGAGAATCTAACCAGATTTTAAAATATATTATATATAATGATGAAAATCTTTGCCTTCAAAGAGGAGGAGATAAAAGAAAAAACTCAAGACGCTAATTTTAGCCTCCCAAATAAGAATCCGGAATACGCTATTAAAAAACGGATTCCGGATCCGGATTCCAAAATTGGCCAAAAATTGGGCGGATTCCGGATCCGGATTGCCAACCCTAATTTATACATTTAGGGTAGGTCCGTCCATCCGAAAGCTATGGTTGTTAATTAAAGCTATTAAGAATTGTCCTATCGATTTCAATAGGAACCGTCAGAAACAATTTATACATAATAACAACACTATAATCATTACTAACAAGTCCGTACGTCCAATTTGTACATCATGCTTTGTTGGCTTTTCACATTTTTTGTATGAGCGAAGCATCTCCTAATTAAGTAGGTATAAAAGTGAATTATGTCAATATTAACTAAGTATCCTGTATTTACATAATTTTGAGAGAAAAAATATTTATACGAAATTTGTATTCAGGCTTCTAAATAATGTTAAATATAATGCGTTCGTTTACCTGAAAGTCTTAAGGTAAAGCAATAAAATTTAAAAATCTTACCCATAAGAATAGTTGCAAGATCTTACAGCTGTGTCGGTTTGAATCATACCAATCTGTTTTCCAGTCTCAATATCCCACATCCTATACAAATATATCAATACATTATTAGAATATATATATTTCTACACCCCTAGACACTATGTGCCCAGCCAATGCAAAAACTCCAAAATTCCAAAAAATGCATTTTTGAGTATTGACCAATTTTAAAGTTTTAGGTTAATCTTTGTCATATTTGAGAAGGATTTCCAAAGCTAGAGGTGAAAACATCAATTCCTTATAATTTTACAGCATCGAGAAGTAGCCTACCTAGATATTTAGGATTTTGTAATAAAGTCTGACTATTGAAATTAAATTTTATATGCAAACTTTAAATTATCGTCAAAATACCAAAAATTGAGCTACAGTTATAGAAGAGCTTTATTTCTTTGGGATTAAATATCATATCAATTCAATGGAACTGTTAAATAAAGTGCACGTTTAATAAAGTTTTATAACTATCTTTTGAAACTTAGAATCTTTATTAGTAGATACGTCAATTTACTTTAACGTGCTTCCTTAACAACGAATTTATATTTTTAGTTGCGTTATTAACACTTATGTGTACTTAGTGAACTATATATGTACATAATATTATATAAATATACACTTGAGGAAAGTGACTTCTTGGTTGTAACAAATAGCTACAATTGGGCGTAAATATCCTTGTCTTTAAGCCTGTTTTTGCATTGACTTAAAAATACCGTTAAATAACAACAACAAAGAATTCATCAAAATATAAAACAAACCTAATAGTACCTAGTGGTAAATATTTACTGAACATCTTAGTGTTTAATTTCTTTTAAGGGTATTATCCTTAAATAATTTTACTGGTTAGTTAACAAAAATATATAAATATGTGAAGATTTGGGGAAAATTAGGGTAATTTTTTCTGTTAGGGAAATTATCTTAACGAATTGAAATTACACAGATCCTTTTATAAATGAGATAAGAAGTCTGTCCTTTAGAATATTTTATACAGCTAAATCGTATTTGGGGGGGGGGGGGGGGGGGGGGGGGGAATGCGCAACCCCGAAGAAAAATTGTAAAACAAGATATCACATTCACCATTTTACCCATTTTTAAAAATTATTTATTATTACCCCACTTTACCCTGTTGTTAAATAATTCCACGTCCGTATGTCTCAAATATGGACAAATCTCTCTTGTTCTATTTATGATAATCTCAATATAAATGTGATTTATACAAGGAATATATTTTCATAATGTGTTTCCTAGACACTCTCAGAATTCAAACAAGGGTGTTTATTCTGTACAAGATTCATCTTTTCACAAATTGCAAAGAATATTTCATGGAAGGAAAATGAAACATGATAAGGAAATGGGAAAAAAGGAAAATGAAGTAGCTGAGACTTAGCCCACCCCCCCACTCCTAAATGCATTCAATTAATTCAAGGTTTCTTCTCTTGAAAGAAAAAGTTTTAAAACATTATTTCGTTTTTTTTAAAAGCATGTTACTGAAATAAATATTTACTGAAAATAGAAACATTTACTATAAATTTCCTTTCATATGTTATTTACGATGCCGGATTAAAATTCAAGCAAAGATTATTCAAAACACAATTATTTAAATCCATTTTACTGAATGTACTTTTAGGTTGACATAGATTTTGTTATGATGGGGGGAAAATAAAGTCTTATCCAAGAACACACAAAAAGCTAAATCCTTTAAAGGTTTTGTATTCATACAAACAAATATGTGGGTGTGTGTATTATAAAGTTTCAGCATTTTCCCTCAAAGTTCCTTGTTGTTGTTAAGCACATTTTAACCAGCCCCCCCCCTCCCCCCCTTCTGTTAAAAACAAAATTGAAAATAGTTGACAGGGGATGGTTTATCTTGTGTTTATTACTTTCTGTAACTTTAGTTTCTGTACATATGATTAAATGGCACTTAGAATTCTAATTTCGATCTAAAATCCTTGGTAGGTTTGTTTTCACTAAATCGAACAAAAAGTTGGAAAAGCTGAGCCGTTTTGCCATTTTTTGCTGTCTTAAGAGCAAATTAGTCACGAAACCTATCTCCACTTTTTATCGCTCAAAAACCTTATCAAACGGTTCTAGCCGGTAGCTGTTGGTACTAGAAATTTATAAAATGGTTATTGCTATCATTTAACATGAATTAAACCAAAAATATTTTTTTTAAAGTTGATTTCTTCGCAATTAATGATGAATTTGCTCTGAAAATAGGCAAAACGACTAAACGGCTGAGCCGCCAGCCGTTACTTTTCCAACTTTTTGTTCGATTTAGGAAAAAAAAACATACCAAGGATTACTCATGAAAGATTTCAAATCGAAATTCGAATTCTAAGTGCCATTTAATCATTGATTACGAGTTGGTTGCATTAACCCCCCTTTATATAAAGAAAGTTTATTAACTCATTTATTATCTTGTATACGATTATTTTTATTGACAACATAGGTTATTACCTAAGACACCTAGAGGATTAAATCCACCATGACATTTTGATTACTTACCTAAATGAAATATCCCCCCCCCCCCCCAACCAAACGTAAAGCAATGCCTCTTATTAAACAACTTTCTGTTAGCTTAAAGAACAGTTCAAAATAAGCCAGGGGTGTATAATCTGCACAGGATTTATTTTTTTCCCCGGCTACAATTTTTTATATTTTTTCCTCCCCCCTAGTTTCTTCTCACCAAGTAGGGGGGAAAATGGAAAAATATTTAAAGAACTCGATATTTTATTTATTTTATCCCTCCTACCACACATTTTTTTAGTTTTTTTTCACCAAGGAGGGGGGGGGGGGGGGGAAATGGAAAAAAATGTTTTCAGTTTTCTTAATTTTTACAATTTTTCCCCCTCAAACCACTTATTTGTTTAATTCCCACCCCCCACTGAGCAGGGGATCCCATGTAGAATATACACCCCTGGGCCCTGAAATAAGCTTTTCACGGAAAAAATACAGTTTTTTTCTGTTGCAAAACTCCTGTTTTTATCAATATTTATGAACCCAACCTGATGGAATTGTCGGCGGCACCAGTGATGAGATGGGTATTATCCCACTTCGGATCCAGGCACCAACAGGCACCACCGTGTCCATCGTAGGTACCTAAAAACATGGTAAAATTTAACAATAGGGTATTGCATCCAAAAACTACACCAAAGGTGAGCCACAGCAGGAGGCCTTAACCAGAGCACTTTAAGAATCCAACTCAACGTAACCAATCTTATAGCTATTTTGTGAATTGGTTACATTTTGTATGTCGTGTCAAATTCTTTTTAGAATATAAAAAGAATACAATTGGCGAGGGGATTATCACGAGTATTTCCTTCTTTAAAGTTTATCAAAAATATAAGAATATAGGAGGTTGCTGACGTAAGATATAACAAAATTTTCAAGATTTTCCATTGTAATGTTAGAGCTTTATGGTATGTAAAAAAAATCATTTTTTATCTTATTCAATCAGGCAAAATAAGCGAAAGAAAATCTATATTAATATCAACCTTATCAAGTAGCATAGATAAATGTTTGCACCACAAGAACAGTAGTTTTAGAACCTCTAGCCACACAGTAATAAACTTTCTACTAAGTCATTAGTAAATTTTTGAAAAAAAAAGTACAGAAGGTGATAAAAATAGATTTTCTTGAAAATATCGGAGCTTAACGTTTGAAATAGTTACCTAATCTTTCACCATTGATGGAGTACCACACATTGGGTGTATGATCTTTAGCACAACTGAACAACAGATCACCCTACAACATGAAATAATTTTTATTCAATAATTTACCTATCGGGTTTTTAGATTTATATGGAATGGAAATATGTTTTTAAAACTCTCTAACCCACGAAAAACAATCCCAAGACAATTCAGAAGTTTTTAAAAATAGAACTTTCTACAAGAAAGTTGAAATAATAAAAACTACCTAGCAATAAATTGCGATATTTAAACGATCAAAATAGTATTTAGAATGCATAAAAACTTTGAAATACAAACCGCGTTTTTTTTTAAAGAAGACTTTCCAATATTATTCTTATATTAACCTATTGATATCATTTTTACAAACAGATTAGTAAGAAAAGTTCAAAATTTAATCCTATTAAATTTTCATAATTAAAAAAAACCTACTACAACTAGGTACGTAAGGCTTCTTGCAAAGTTTAAAAGGTACAGTAGTGTGATAAACGTCATTGATGGATGGTTTATTTAGGATAGTTGCTATGAGATTGATGTTATATTAATTTGGATCGTTTATTTCTCTCAAATTACTATCGCATCTGGTTGATCAAAATATGTAGTATTTGACTGGGGTTGGCAATCTGAATCCGTCCAATTTTTGGACAATTTTGAAATCCAGAATCAGAATGCGGTATCCGTTATTTTAATAGTAGATTGTTAATTTTTAGGCTAAAATTAGCGTCTTAGTTTTTTTGGTCCAAATACATATTTTAATTTTTAACAATTTAATTTTGGCCGCCGTAGGGTCTAGAAATAGGAGAAAAGATACTGTGAAGATATGAAAAAACGCAGCATTAGATTCTTCCCAGTACCCAGTAAAATTTACTAATTTTTAAAAAGGCCATTTAGAATATTGCTAGAATCCGGAATTTTGATCGGATTTTTGTAAGAATCCGAATCCGGTCCAAAAATTAAACGAATTGCCAGCCATAAGGATTTCATATGAACATAGACTTCTTATTTAAAAAAAAATTGGTAATTAAATCAGAATTCATCGCATAACGAAATAATCTGCTTCAATATTCTATATGTATGATTTGTTGAGTAATACCTTTATGAATGTTGTCATCCATGTTGTTATAAGAAATTCCATCATACGAAAATAAGACAACATAGACAGAGTAAATGCAAACAAAGACTAAAATTGTTTATCCAAAACGTAAACTTTGTTTTTATCTTGGTGTTAAATTATATAAAGCATCTTACAATGTACTTGAATGCTAGCGAAAGGAAGATTTTAGTTTTCTTTTTAAAAAATTATTGAATTGTTAAAAACAAGCAGAGTATCTTTTCTAACATCTCAAGTCTCTTCACATATCACACCAGGCTACAATTAAATCAAGACAAAAGTAAGTGCCGAGCTCTGGGACTTATTTATGGTGAAATTAGACATAAAACCATGATGATTCCAGGTAAAACCAAAATATTTCAGCGGGATCTTTTTGAGAAAGTCAGATTTAAAAATTTCAAGTTCAATTTTCACCCCCTAGGAGTTGTCGCATAATCATGACAAGAAAAGCAAAGATTATTTATTTAAAATTTTGAACAACTTTGCTTTTATAAAGTTCTTCATAAAACCACCCCTGAAGGGAGTTAATTAATGGCCATTTTTATCAGTTGCTTTGCTAAAGTCACGGAAATTCAGCCTTAAATAAATCATATATAGAGAGGTTTTATGAAAGACTTCATAAAAGCAAAGTAATTCAAAATTTTAAATAAATAACCTTTGCTTTTCTTGTCATGATTATGCGGCAACTCCTAGGGGGTGAAAATTGAACGTGAAATTTTCAAATCTAATTTTCTCAAAAAGATCCCACTGAAATATTTTGGTTTTACCTGGAACCATCATGGTTTTATGTCTAATTTCACCATTAATAGGTCCCAGAGCTCAGCACTTACTTTTGTCTTGATTTAATTGTAGCCTGGTGTGATATCCATTTAATGAAGTCTCTTCACATATCCATTTAATGTTATTTGACAGGATAGGATTACGATAGACAAAAAAGGGGTAGTTGCACAAAATGCATTTAAATTGAATTAAATGACCTGCCTATTTTTTCTGTTCACTAGTTTAAACTACATCTATAGGACATGTATTTGAAAGAATTTCAATTTTCTACCGTGTAGTTTAAAAATATCAAGACTTAATAATCATATTTTTTGGACATATGCAAAATTATTTAATATATTATATTTATTGTAATATAAAATTATGTGTTTGATGTTATAATTGTAACTTATGCTTGCAATCAAACTTGTTAAATGAACTTTATGCAACTATCACTTTCCAGATGCTATTCAGCGAGCAAGATTCTTCAAATGTTGATGAACCCATACAATAAAATAGGTTTTAAATACCTATCGAAATTAGATTGCTGGGAAGTTACCTTCCATACAATACTAAGAATATTTAGAAGACTTTTATGCCATTGCCAAGATTTTTTTCATTAATGACCTAGTCCTAAACTCACCTCAAGATTGTATTTAATCTGTGTTATCGACCTAGAATGGCCGTGCATCATAATCGGCCGCATTTTTCAAACAAAACTATGGTTCTATCTGAAATATATTTTCATATTAGGAAAAAGAATGGCGCCTTTAAAAACTAATATTTGTTGGCAAAACATTTGTATATTTTATGTTTAAACACATTTTATTCATGTAATAACATTTACAGAATCAAAGATGGTAAGATAATGTGAAACAAAGGATTTTTGTTGCAATCCACATGTAAAAAGATGAAGAAAATTGGGGTTGTGAAGGTTTGGCTTACAGCCTGCGACCACGTCTACCACCCTTCTTTCTGGTGCAGTCAGTGGGAACGGGAGTGCAGTCCTCGATACGGCCAATCTTCATGCCAGCACGAGCCAGGGCTCGGAGGGCGCTCTGGGCTCCGGGTCCTGGAGTCTTGGTCCTGTTACCACCGGTGGCACGCAGCTTTATGTGCAGGGCAGTGATTCCAAGAGTCTAAAATTTAAATTAAAATTATTGTACATAGTAAATTGAATATTGTATATTCAGCAATTGGTAAAATCATGTTTACGTCTCAGAAGGCATTCAGACAAGAGTTAATTAAGGTGCTCTAGAATAAAAAGATTTTTGGGGGGGGGATTTCTCTTGGGAGGGTGGTGGTACCCTTCCCCAAAATAGTTATAAACCTAACTTCCCGGGACACATGAAAAGCAACCCTGTTTAAGAGAACCCAATCGGTTTAGTGGTTAGCGAGATCCTCCGGTGCAGACAAAAAACACCCTGTTACTTTATTATAATGATGATCGTTTTGGTTTATATTTTGTCTGCTCTTAACCTTCAGTTTCAAACAAATCACCTAGCTAGGGGCGAAGCTACTGACAACTCCTGACTTACTACTATTCAACTCTACTCCGGTACTTAAGCACTGTCCCTAAATTAAATGTGAATTCAGACAGCTAGCTACCTTAATCTTCTCAGCAACATCCTGAGCAGCCAACATAGCAGCATAGGGAGAAGCTTCATCTCTGTCAGCCTTCACCTTCATACCACCTAAAAGGTAATAAAAATAAAGAAAACAATTGAAAAACTAACGAACAATTTCAGATCTTTTAATAACACTAACAGCTAGCGTTATTTTCAGGTTAAATAAACTGGATAACCTATAGAGGACGGGATAAACCTAGAGTTTATTTTAGTGCATCTCTGCACCAAATTATTGCTAATAAAGTACATGATCAATAATACAATCATCCTTCACTAAAAACCAACACTTTGATTGCAAGAACTTCATCTAGAAGTTTTATTTGTGCAAGATAATAAATTGAACTTTGTACCAAGGCATTCCCCCTTCTCCAGCTATTTAGGACTCGCCCCAGGATTAGCAATGATAACCATTTTTAACGTCTGTAGTTATGGCCCGGTATTGGGCTGGGATTCGAACCTATCACATTTCCGTTAACGAGCGATACACTATGTAAAAGTTGTTACTCCAAAGTTAAATGGGTTTTATTTTCAGGTTAAATGTATAGGTAGAAAAATTGGATATAGTTATTAGACGTATCATTTATTAATAATACCTAGAGATAGGTTAATTACTATAAGCTTAAGCTGTCCTTTACAGGACACTTGTTTTGATTTACTATTCATGACAGACAGAAATTTTAAAGTCATAGATAACAAAACAATAAAAGGATGTTACCAGTAATTCTGCAAATGGTTTCACGACCAGACAGATCAGTGATGTGGACAAAAGTGTCGTTGAATGAGGCGTAGATATGAGCAACACCGAACACAAGCTCTCCCTCACGAACCTAGGATATAAAACATTAAAAAATGGAATGGCATAAATAACTTAGAATTATTGTTCAAACTGCCGGAAAAAGAAATAGCAATAAGCCTTTGTCAAAGTATGAAAATTTAAATAATATCTTTCTTGTTCAAAGAACTTAGTAAATGGGCGGATATTGACTAGAAAGTTGAGTAGCTGCGCTACTAACAATAATAAATATGTATCGGCGGGAGTTAATCTATCACCTGAGGTCCAAGAGAAACCTGAACCTCCTCCTTATTCTCCTTCTTTCCCTTACGAGGTGCCATTTTCTTCTATCTGAAATAATTTTACTATATACCTACCTAAAATTTATCAAAGAAGCAAGAGGAGTAAAGTTTGACCTTTTGCAGTTTTACAAAGTTTTAAACTTTTACAAAGCTAGATAGCGTTGTAAATAAAATTTGATTTTTTTTGGAATCCGGGAGCACTTTCTCTTGAGATGGTGGAGGTATCCTGCATCTCCATCAATAACTAAATTAAATTTTTACTAGAGGGGGACGGAAACTCATCTATAATATTCAAACTTTCTTTAAAAACCTATCTCATAATTTTCGTTAAGAGATGTTAAATTTCAGCATCTTAACACGATATGCAACTAATCATACAGCATGGATGTATATTTACTGCAAACTTGACCCTGCTAAAGGGAGGGGGAAAAAATATATGAAAACATTTATCGTCCCTTCTTGGTCAAAAACTAAAATGTCTGGGAGGGGTGAAAATATGATTAAAATAAAGAGTTCTAAAAATATTTTTCCATTTTACTGGAATAAAATAAAAAAAAATTGGCATCAGCGAAAAAAAGAATTTTGTGCAGAATATACACCCCTGTCACAAAACAAGATTTAAGGTAATTTTCACAAATTCTGTAATTCGGACAAAATAGAGGATTGTCTCTAGTGTTTGCAGTTAACAAATTTACAATGCAAAAATAATACTTTAGGCATCACTTTAAATATATAAAAAAACATTTTTCATAGAAAATCTATCGTAAAATTAAAATTCATTCTCGAATCATAATTATTTTCACAAAATAAGTATTCAAACCATCAAAAACTTAGTAAAATAGCAATATTTTAAGTAAATACGGCATTTCACGTGTACGCTTTGAATTTTCTACTGTCGCACATTTCTAGTGTACACTTTACAATATTTGGTTTGGCAGAATATAATTAAATGTCGTCGTTCATATAAGGTTTATTTAATCTAATCATAACAATTATAAAATAAAATATAATTTTATTTTTTTTTGATACAAATATTAAATATAACAGTAAAACTCGATTTTTGTTTCATAATTAAATAAAATACTAAAACTTTATTTATATTCTTTTATAATGTAAGGTAATATTTTGTATCTGTCCGTTTAGATCTCTAATGAATAAAAAGATTGAGTTATAAATTTTAGAGAAAAGCTTTAATGGGTCTTAAATAGGTTTTAGCTCTATAACAATTCTATGCCCCTAGAGACTAGAAGCACATTCGCTAGTCCTCAAGTAGTAGGGTTTGTAAAGATAACTCTAATTCTCAATGTTTTGAAAGATCCGCATAGGTCTCGGGATGGTTTTAGGCTACGATATTTTGAGAGCATCTATAAATGAGTGTCGATTAAGGTCCCACAAACGGCTTCATCCAACACTCACATGGAGAATTGGGTATTTTTGACTTTTCCAAGAATGGGTGGGTGGGGGGTATAGTTCAACTCCTGTGAGATAACATTTGTCAGTTCTTATAATTCAAGACTTAAAAAATAACGTTTATATTAAAAAAGTTCCTAGTGATGAGGCCAATTTCATATTCATAACCCCCGTACTTTTGCATGGGGTAAAAAAACTCTAATTCGGCATATAAAATATAAAAAATAACTTGATTTGTAAAAACTAAGGACTTTAGAACCATGAAAAGGAAAGTTTCCAAGAGATAATTGGCCCCGCCCTTAAATTTATTACTCATCCCCTCAGCTCAAAATTTAAGGAAGGGATAAAATGAAATGATTTTTTAAATTTTTTTTTGGTGGGTGTAGCCACATTAACCCCTCCCCCTAGGACGTCCTTGCTTATCCAATGTTATTGATTTTGCCACTTTAAAAGGGAAGCCATTTATCTTATTATTCTTTAATCTATTCAATATTCATAGGTTTTATCTTTCTTCCCAATATATGTACTTTGCATAAAACATCTAAGAACTAAAAAATATATATTTTGTATTTTTTTTTCATTCAATATTGTGACTTTAAGGTTTCTTTTAGTACTTGATTTGAAAACTTTTCTTTATAAATCTTCAAAGTACCAAAAACATACTTGTATTAATATATATCCATAATATTTTATATAATTACACTTCTTTTCAATGTGTTCACTGTTTTTAGTAGCGAAGCTACTCTATAATTTGAAATGTCCGTCTGTCCGTCTGTCTTAGTTTGGGGGAAACGTGATTTTCTCGGCTCCTATAAGAGATAAAAGGCTGAAATTTTTTGACAACATTCCCATTATTATGGAGCCCAATTAACTATAAAACATCAATGGCGGTCGGACCGCTTTTTAGCAGGTTTTAGGCTATTTTTGTATTTTTCACATTTTTCTCCGTATCTTTGGTGTTTATGGTCCAATTTCCAAAAATTTTTAGTTTTAGATATAAAAATGAAATTTCCTGTCATTTCAAGAAAACAACTATGACGGTCAGACTGCCTTTAAGCAGGTTTTATGCTATTTTTGTATTTTTCATATTTTTATCCATACCTTTGGTGTTTTTGGTCCGATTTCCAAAATTTTTTCAGTTATAGATATCAAAATTAAATTTCCTGTCTTTTCAAGAAAACATCAATGGCGGTCAGACTGCCTTTTTGCAAGTTTTTGGCTATTTTTATATTTTTCACATTTTTCCTCAAATCTTTTTTCCGATTTCAAATTTTTTTTAGTTAAAAATATCAAATTAAATTTTCTGTTGTTTTGAGCATCCAGTATGTAATTTACTTTGACCGTCAGTCTGTTAGTCATAGTACTGATATATAAGTATTAAAAAATTTTAAAAAAATGTTGAAAAGGTTTCGTGATTTTTCCCCAATATACATGTTTTTGACAACTAATCTTTAAATTCTTATACATAATTTTTTTGCTTCGCTACTTATAAATGTTGTCATCCTTGTTTTCTTTTTATTTTAACTTTTTAAAATCGAAGGAGAATATCTCTCCAATTAGGTAATAATAACCTAATAGAAGGATTAATGATATATTTATAAAACTATAGTATGATCATATATATGTATGTATTTTATTGTATGGTTTCGGAAATGATTAATATCTCCTCGATTAGAACCGGTTCTCAGCTATACTGAAAAATCATGTATATCATCTGTTTTGTTCAATTCATTATTACCTCTCTTGTCAGGCAAATGGCCTCACTCAATAAAGTAAAAATGAATATTGTTTAGGGAGCAAATCCGAATCTCTGTTTTATTGACACGCTTCCAGTAGCGTTCATTCTTATTTCGAACATACATAAATTATAGAGTATCTTCGGTCAGCTATCGGGGACAGATCAAGTAGATGTATATTCATATGATTTATTGGATACATAAAATAGCACAAATTACATCTAAAAAAGAGAAAACAAGATTAGTCAAAATAAAACATAGGTATTGTTTAAATTCAAAAGAATAATCTAAAAAATACCACTTTCTCCAGCAGTAAAATCTTTTAGCATTTGCTGGCCTAAAACTGATTCTCCAAAAAATATACACAACAAAACAAAATTCTAAGGATATAAAAATGGGCTCTTTAATTTTATGATTATTTTTAGCATAAAAAAGATATATTTACATAAAAAAATCTTTGTCTCAAATCCGCGCTATGGACACACAATCGTATATACCAATATAAACGCTTAGGGAGGGTTAAAAAATACTTTTAACATACCTGCTAATGAAATGACACAAGCACCTATAGCACTACCTTGAACACACTGATTTTTCACCCCATCACAAGAACAAGGCACTCTCTCTTGTCGTGGAAAAATCAAACAATGACCCATGCCAAGTTTGCCACACACATCTCTGATGTAGCAAAAATGTCTCTGATGACAAACACTTTATTACACTTTTCCTGCACATTTTCCCTGTTGAAAAAGAGACAATTTTTGGTTTTCTGCAAACAAAACACACACTGTCCAATACAGCATCAAATTACAGACAATTTTCCAAGAGTAAGAAAATAAAATAATGATGAGAGACCAGAGACTCGCCTGAAGTCCATCCTGCACCGTAATTTGATGATCCCAGGATCTACATCAAAAGAGTCCAATGTACTGGAAAGGTTCCATGGTAGTTACCTGATTGAGTTCTGCTCATTTCCCCCCCAGATTAGGGGGATTAGGTGGCGCTAACCATTCTTCCCTAGAAAAAAAATCTACTCATGTTTAATCCTGGGACTATGGCCCCTCGGGGCTAATAACTTATAATTTTTCATTTCATATCCACAAAAAGCTGTCTATTATGCGATGCGATAAATGACTATTATCTAATATCTTGTACTAAATGATATTTTCTTCACTCTTTCCTGTTTGTGACCTTTGATGTTTCTTTCTTTGTCCTCTTTTTTTTTTTACATTTTCCTGTTCTCTCATGCACAGAATTTTACTATGAAATAATTATTTTAAATCATTAATCTATTTATTAAAACATATTCTTTTTATTCAAAGGATACTAAAGTAAGAAGCAATGGATCTTAACTAAATTTTGTAACTTTTAATAAATATCCTTTCGACTCAATGAAATTAATAGACGGACGAGAGTTGGTGCTACAACGTAAATCTTCTTCTGACGTAAATTATCTTTTAATTGCAAAAAATATTTTCTATAGAATCTGAATAAACGAACAATTACACAGGATGGTGTTATGAAAAATCTATTTGCCTAGGAGTACAAAACCAATGAGAAGCGAGGCTCTTAAAAACTATTTAATTAGTTTACAAACAACGCAATATTCAGACTCCTACCTACAATCCTTATTTAAAAGTATAAAAGTAACAGGATTCTTTTTAAAAGAGAGCTTTTCTATAATTAGGGTCGGTCCGTCCGTCCGTCCGTCCGTAACGGATAGCTTTTTTCCATTAATTTAGGCATGTTAGAATTGTCCTTTCGATTTCAAATTTTGCAAGATGATTCCTTTAGTAGTTAGGTACGATTTAGAAAGCGTAGCAACTCTATAATCATTACCAAAATGTCCGTACGTCCATTTTAAACATGTTGATTTTTTTACTTTTTTAACAACAAATTTTTATGTGAACTAATCATCTGATTGATCTGATTTTTGATATATTGATTCCTTGGACAACAAAGTATAATGTAATAAGTGAAGCAACTCTATAATCAAGTCCTAAAAATGTAAGTATGTCCATAAACATTATCCTGAATAAAGCAGTTTTTTTCAACAAATTTACTTACAATTTTGCTTCGACTCTTATACAATTATATTATGATTATTCAGTTCTGACACTATACAAGTGTTTATGTTCGTTTGTCCTACCGTTTCAGTGCTTCGCTTTTATGGATGTTGTCATCCTTGTTTTTTTTCAACCCGCGACCGTGGCTCAACACGTAGCGCATCCGCTCGTCGTCGGGAAGGTGATAGGTTCGAATCTCGGTCCGACACCGCGTCATAACTAAAGACGTTAAAAATGATTCCCACTGCTTCTATGTCAGATGCGCGACGTAAATAGTTAGAGTGGGGGGAATGCCTTGGCCCAAAAGTAAGCTTTTTTCTGTCGGTAGCGAAGGATTTCGCTAACCACTGAACTAATATGGATCTCCTTTACAGTGAAACATCTTATAGGTCCTGATTTTTTAGGCTATTTTTTACCCTTCCATATCCCTTTGAATTTAAAGCCCCTGATGCTAGGGGCGCGGCCGCTAGTTATTTAATATTTCAGCGAAAAATATGTGTACACTATTTTCAATAGCGAAGTTACTCTATAAGTCTTAGATAAGTATTTAGTCTATTCTTCTGTTTTTAACGATAGCCTAGCCCGATTATAAATAGAAATAAAAGTAATTCACGACCTTTCCTGTTAGTCCATATGTTTAGCTTATTATAGACAGCTTTCTTACAACTGGACGTACTCGTTACTTGTTTCTAATTAATTCATTTTTTCATTTTGCGTCACAAACGCTTATGTTGTTGTTTTATGATTAAATGCGAATTAAATAATAAAAATCATTAAAAATATATTAATTATAAGATAGGGTAGAATTATTAAATAAATCTGTATAATTAATGAATTTATAAACCTAAATGAGAAAACAAAATTATATTTTTTGCAGGGCTTGGAACTGACAGCTTATATTTGTAGGAATGTGTATCTTCCCATCTAGCAAATTTTTTTTATCAGTCTATCCATCTATCTATCTGCATGCCTGTACAAGTTGAAATGGGGTATTCCTGTCCAGTTTTTTGTTTAGGAATGAATATTTCTTACCCGAGGGAATAAATGATGGACCGATAGGTCATCATTTATTCACGAGGGTAAGAAATATTCATTCCTAAACAAAAAACTGGACAGGAATATCATTCTCATTTTAACAAAAACTCATTTTTATGCTGGTTTTTAAATTTCATTTATTTCCCTGGTATAATTTTTCTTTCTTTTAGTAATTAATAAAAATTATAAAATCTTCCAAAAAAAATTAAAAATCTTCTAAAATCATACCAGGGATATAAATGAGATACCAGGGAAATAAATGAATATTTACATCCACTATTTATATGGGAATGTGTTTTTATCACAACTGCCATTCACAAATATTTGTACATTTTCTCTGTTTTTTTGTAAAAAAAAGTTTTGGTAGTAAACCTACTTTACAAGTTTCTGCCTGTAAGTTTTTAATAGACAATCCTATTATATAAAGTAGTAAGCTTTTTTGTCTTTAGCGAAGGATCTTGCTAACCGCTGAAATGATATCATTATGGTCCTCCTTAACAGTGAAGCTTCACATAGGTCTAGGGATGGTCTTAGGCTATTTATTTTTAGACATAATCTTTCAAATGAGTTAAGACTATTTTTTTTACCTCCTTACCCCTTTGAAGACAGTTCGCTAGATGCTAGGGGCGTATCCGCTAGTTGACATATAAGATATTAAGAATTTCCTTTGCCGTTTTTTATTCTTCTTTTTGCACTCTTTATTTGTTAAGCATTTTTTTTGTATCCTATTGGATTAGAAATTATTGTTCTCTTGTATTATCGAAGAATGGTTTCTATGCACCTATTCTTTCGTTAATCCAAACCACACTTTACCTACACCTAAACTTAACAAAGATATCAACCTCATCAAAAGCGAAGCTATAAAATCAGACTGTAAGTCAAAAGAACATTGACACTTGTAGTGTGTCAGAACATAATAGTTCTAATATAAATGGTGTATAAATTTGTTATAAAATTTCCTTAATACAGAATACTCTTTAGGAACATACTTAAATTTTTATAACCTGGCTATAGAAATACTTTGCTTATGATATTATACCCTGTTGTCCTAGGAATATTAATGATTTATAGTACTATATGATCTATTAGTGTCTCTCTTTCCCCAACTATAGGCAAAAAAAACTAAGAAACAGATTTTTTTCCAAAAATGTTTTATGTGTGGAAAATAACTTCTATTGAAAGATGCAGCTTGCATTGAAGAAAAAAGTGAAAATAGATGGATGATTTGCACTTTGCCAAATATTGACAATGAATTAAAGTAAAATAAAACAAGAAAAGTGTTCACAGTAACATAGCCGAGCACAAATATTTTTAATTCTTCCAAAGAACGTGTCTAACTTTTGTGATTTTTTTGAACCCATTCGCGACGAGTTTTGATTCACCGGGCTTCAACAAAATAGATTTTTTTTCAATAATTACTCAACAGAATTCAAAAAGTAAGGTGTCAAATTAAAGATCTTACTATTTTGTTCATAATGGCAATTTTCTTCTTTTTTTGTTGCGTTTTAGTACCTTGAAACCAACTTAATTAAAAAAAAACTTAAATTACTTCAAAATAAGAGGTCTACAAAAAAAACCGATTTCATATCTAAATTTTATGGATCATTTTACATCTACTACTAACTAAAAGCACCGACTAGCTATTTTAAAAAATAACAAAAGTTAGGACACGTTTTTTCGTTTTTATATAACAGAATTTATAAATTTATTTTATGGTGAAAATTGGCGGCGTCTCAAAAAGATAAAAAAACTGCCACAAATTTTAACAGTTACCTTTCTGTCTGTGTTACTTTCTTTACAGAAAGTAAAATCTCACAAGGGCAAATAATAAACTTCCTTTCCTGGAAAATAATTTAACCCAGGTATAGCTTAACAATTATTCAGCTCTTTTTATATCTTTTTATGAGATCAAAACTTTTAGAGATACTTTGTTCTAACTTAGGATAATATTTTCCTAGAATGATCGAGTAGAAGAAAAATATGAATTCTATTCTATGATTAAGTGTCTAGTTTTTTTCCTAAAATCAATTTTAAATCAAAAAGTACTTCAAAGATAGTTAATGGTGTTAGAAAGAGAACTTAACATTAATTTATCATTGATATTGGCAAGATACTAATGTATTTGAATAGAACAAGATCGCAAATAGTCGTATAAGCATAGGATTTCCCATAAAAACAAAAACTGAAGGGACGTCAGGGGGGGGGGGATGGGGGGGGGGGGGTAAATAGTGCGCGAAGCCTTTTTGTGTGAAAAAATTAGCATTTTAAATGTGAAATGTCAAATTTACCTAAGTTAAAAAAACAGCTTTGAAACAAAGTTAGTTACTAAGTTACACACTCACACATACAAAAATGTAAGTTTGAGTTAGTCAGTGAGGGAAGAGACCATTTTCCTTCGTCCGGAACAGTTAGCTCTTTGCGTTAGTTTAGTCATGTCAGAATTGTCATTTCAATTTCAAACTTTGCATTGTAATTCCTGTAGTAGTTAGGTACGCTTTAGAAAGCGTAGCAACACTATATTCGTTACCATAATGTCTGTACGTCCATTTAAAACATATTGATTTTCATGTTTTACAACATTTTTTTATGTCATATAATTATCCTATTCATTTGATTTTTTGTTATATGATTCCTAGGATAACAATGTACAATATTATAAGCGGAGCATCTCTATAATCAAGTATGTATGTTTGTTCCTAAGTTTTCTGTACTTACAATTTTGTATAAATTTAGACATTTATATTCAGCTAATTTAGTTCTGACACTCTACAGATGGTAATGTTCGTTTTTCCTACTGTTTCAGAGCTTCGCTTTCACTAAATAAAGCTCAGCATCTCATTTGATAAATTTAAGTTTTAAAATAATATAGTAGTACAAAATATTCCATGCTCTGAAAAATATAGCTAAATAGATTGATAGCCTCCATAAAATTCACATTTTGGTGATAAATCTACATTTATCAATACAATAGATTACCATTTGGGCCAACACTATATTTTTTTTAATGGTGGTAGAGTTTCTTACATCGACCAAAGCCAGCTGTAACTGTAACTGTATTATTTCAAAAAAATATTTGGTAATTTCAGCTGATTTTTTATTCCTGGATCAAAGACTTTTTGCCGGTTTTTTTTAGCATAAAGTGAAGTTGTGAGGTTAAAAAAGGCGTCGGGTTGCATGTGGCTGCAATGTCATATGCATAACAACCAGATTAAATAGTAAGAATACGGTTAATAACTTATCCTTGTCATAAAGTAACAGGATGTTTGTCTGTTTGTACTGAAGGATCTCACTAACCACTGTACCAATATATCTGGGAAGGTTTATAACTATTTTGGATGAGATTACCTCAATCCTCCCAATTTTTTAATTGGGTTATCGAATTCAACTTCCCTCTCCTCAAGTACCCCTAGAGGTCTCTAGAGGCGTAGCTACAGTTTATAAATAAGCCACCAGACTGTGAGAGCAAGAACCAACGGACAAAAGTAGGGAAATCAAAGGTTTTTTTATAGGCCTCATCATCTTGCTCTATATTACTCAAGATTGGATCTTGGTATACCAAATTTAGGACTTTCGATGGACTCTTTTAAAGTTATCTGCCGTTTTTATCTTTTTTTTAATCTTTGTATTTTCTATTTCTTGCCTTTTAATGTTAAATGATATGAAAATTTGAAATATTTTATATTTTAGCATAAAAGTTAGACATCATTCTGTTATTTTTCTATTATGTTGCATAAAAGCTTTTTTTCTGAAAAGAATAGGGTACGTACATGCAAAGCAACAAATTAAACGAAATTGTTGGTTGAAAATTTAAATATTTAAAAGGTACTGGTTAAATTCAATATAGATTTATCCCTCTTCTAAAATTTTATGTTAATTATGAATTTTTAATTTTTTTTGTTGCGTAATTGCAACACTTTTGCTTTACATAATTTCTTACAAGATCACTGGGATAAAAAGACAAAATATGCTGAAAATAAGCGATTTAGTAACAAATTTCTTAAAATGATTACTTTGACAAATAATCATCTTCTCTACTACCTACTTTAACCGTCCATCCACCATTAAAGTTCAAAAGAAATAAACGAAATTTACTAGGCTCATGTTAGATACACTTCTATAGTTTCTTTTATGTATGAGAGCTGCCTTGCATTAAGTTTACCTGCCAGGAGTTCAAGGAAATGGAGAGCAAAACTGAAGGTTCTACCATTCAGGAAGGTCGCTACAGAGGATCCAGTCAAAACGCAGCTCACCCTCTACCCCTACGGGAGGTTCAAGAAGAACTTTTCATCTTGGTAGTAAAAAGAAATTACTGAAATGTTTACGAATCAAAACTCCAGACCAAAGTGCACAAGAAGCTTCAGAAATGGATAACAGGATGGCTGCCTGGCAAACCAGCGTGGACCAGACAGGCGGATGATCTTGGGCACAAGATCTTCAGTCAGAATAGGGTGCTGGAATGTTAAAATAATGTTTTAAGCAGGAAAAACAGAAAATGTATAGTTTCTTTTCACTAATGCTCAAAAAATCTCTAAATAAGTCTAGAAAAGGGTAGGGTATAATATGGATAAAATATTCAAAATTTTGTCTGAAAGCATTAAACAATGTATAGTGATCAATCAAGTAACTTCTTCAATATTAAGAAAATGATAAAATAAGTTCTAAAACCTATTTCAAAAGACTATAAATTATACAATATAAGCAACTGTTTATTAACCCTTAACGGTCAGGGGGGGGGGAAGGGCTATTTTCTATCTCATTTTCTGTGTGTGAAAAATAAAGAGCCCAAACTGCGTGAAAATATGGGTATGACACTAACTGGGAGTTGGAATTTTTTGAATATTTCCATCCTGGCGGGCACAGGATGCCAGCAAACCTGGCTGGGTCATCCAGGTAAAGAGCAAAAATATTTTTTTTACTTAAACAAAGCATTTTATCTAACCAAAATACTAAAACATCCTCTAGTAGTACATCTTCATATGAAATACAAGTGTTCAAGTCAATTTCAGGTTCCAGGTATGATCCTGCAGGTCTTCAGAAATGTTTAAAAGGCTCCTGTGGCCGCAAATTTTGCCTTAGAGACTTCAAATTTGAAACTTAAGCTTTTATTACATGTATTAAAATTTCATAAAGATCCGCCGCCGTTTTCCCGCCAACCGCCGACTGCGGCTGCTGGCAGCTGCCAAGTACAACTGCGGTCGCTGAAATTTATATTTTGATATTTCTAATATGAATTTTTTCATAAAGATAAACATTTTCTGCAAAAATTGTTCTTCTACCTTCAAAAATATGAATATTACAGCCGTTTAAAATTTTTAAGTAAAAAGGACCTAAAAACAAAGGTTGTTAAATAAAAGGATGAAGGAAGCGAAAATTGACTTTGGTCGGAAATTCATTATCAAACAGGGGACTTGCCCTCTACTTTAGCCCTCTATAATTAGGATCGACCCGTCCGTCCGTACTTAAAGGGCGAATATAGGTTGAATATGATATGGGCTCAAAAAAACCGTGCCATTCCATAGATTATAAATAACTTAAAGATATTGACATATCCAATTGTATAAGTCTGTTTATAGCTTAAAACCTGTCAATCGGAAGACAATATTATGTAATTAGTGTGGTTCCCTAAGAACTCAAACACCCTAGCATCACACAAGGCTTCGTGGCAAGGTTGAATTAAAAAGCTTTCGTTAAATGATAGTTGTAATAACGTGGAAATCAATTAATCAGGGGTGAATATACCCTCCTTCTACCTTCATAAATTAAATTATTTAAAAGTTAAAAAAACATCAAATAATGTAAAAAGTAAAAAAAAAATAATCGATAAAATTTCTTGGAGGAAGAATGATTTCAAATCCTTGTTTTTTGTGGCTGTGTGTGTGTGTTGAAAATACATACTTAAGGGTGTTTATATCCTCCAGAGTTAATCAATGATCTTTGTACAGAAAATAAACTTTAAGACGTATTATTTACCCTAGTCAATACTCCTGACGCCCTTCTACGCAAATTATTTTTACGCTTTTTAAAAATTAAATAAAATAGTATATAATCTAAAATAATAAACATTTAAATTATTATTTAAGATGCATGCCAATGTAATAGTCAATCAAACTTAAGCAAAATAGTCAAAAAAAGTCTTGTAAAGGGCTAAAATAAACGATTTTGTCGGCAATCTGATTTATTATATGTTCAATTGAAACAGAAAATTGCAAAATCTACTTAAGGATTTTTTAAAATTTTTAAATTTGGCATAGATATTCTAAAAGTATGTAATGGCACCTTTGATATAAGCTCATATCATATCGAACCTATATTCGCTCTTTAACGGATAGCTCTTTTCGTTAATTTAGGCATGTTAGAATTGTCCTATCGATTTCAAACTTTGCATGATGATTCCTATAGGAGTTAAGTACGAGTTAGAAAGCGAAGCAACTCTATAATCGTTTTAAATAAATTGCTTTTTAACTTTTTTAACATAAAATGTTTATGTGATAAAATTATCCAAATGGTCTGATTTTTGGAATACTGATTCCTAGGATAACAAATTACATTGTTATAAGCAAAGCTTCTCTATAACCAAGTCCTAAAAATGTAAGTATGTCCTTAAACAATATCCTGCATTTAAGCAGTTTTTCAGCAGATTTACTTAAAATTTTGTTTCGTTCGACTTTTATACATTTATATTCTGATTATTTAGTTCTGACACTCTACTCAAGTGTTAATGTTCGTTTGTCCTACCGTTTCAGAGCTTCGCTTTTATAGATGTTGTCATCCTTGTTTTGTGTGTATTAGACTGGATTGTGTTGGAATGCTTAGATTGAATGTAATGTTTTACGTACGTTATATCTGACATACAAACGTACAGTAGCGGTGCTACTAAAATGGCAGTCCTATGCCCCTATGCAATCTTATTCTTGTTCTTTTAGTTTAATTCAATTTTTCTATGTATAAAAAGAAAGTTTGGTTTACTTAGTTTTTTTTATGTAAGTTGACAAAACATGGAACTCAGTAATTCACAGGAATCCAGGCACATATAAATAACAACAAAAAAGCTCACATTGTTTTAATTTTGTATTTTATTAAGAAGTTTTAATTCAAGTGCAGATATTCTAACAAATTAAAATTAACAGCCCGATGTCGAGAAGGTGTCGGGTTCGAATATCAACCCCAATTATTTGGGTCCACTGAATATATCATCTCTTGTCCTATCCCTCTATTACCGATTACTTATACAACATCCAACATTTTAATCATAATCAATTGTTTTACTTTTCAAGAAACTAACGTAAACACTTGGGATAAAGCTTTCTTCCTTGAATGCAAATTTCTAAATTTTTTAGCCCTTTTAGTTTGCTGTTTTGGACGATGTAACTAACTTTATTGTTATTTGGTCTTTTTTATTATGGGCAACTGTAAAAGTTATTTAACCCGTAACGGCCAGGGGGGGGGGGGGAGGCCCAAGGGGAGCGGGCGAAGATAAACATTTTTTTCTAGCTTCAAAAATAAGAAAATTACAGCCGTTTGAAATTTGTAAGTAAAAAAGGACCTAAAAACAAAGGTTGTTAAATAAAAGGGTGAAGAAAGCGAAAATTGACTTTTACTTACTTAAGGTCGGAAATTCATAATTAAACAGGGGACTTACACAAATTTTAGCACTCTAGCTCTAACAGGAACTTAGATAATAGGGGGTGGGGGGCGTTGAACGCCCCCCCCCCTTATTCGACCGATTAAGGTGCGGCAAGGGGCCCGACTCTTAAGATTAAGTGAAACAATTCATATTGGTGGAATATGTATGCCTGAAACCCTAGATTTGTGCTAATATTTATAGTTTGTACATTCACTCAAACCGAATAACAATTTTATTCTAAATTTTATAGATGTGTATTAGGGGGATGCCGACACCCCCCTAAAAAATTGGGTAGGACTGTTTTCCCCTTTTTACACGTACAAGAATGCACACCCAAATGATCATTCCATATGCACTTCACTAGTTTTGGATCTATTATTTGTATTTTTTATATTTATTTTTATTTACAACTGTTTTGTATGATAACATTAGACATACTTGAAAAGTTAATAATAAAATAAAAACTTTAGTATTTTCAAACAGATTCAGAAAAGACTTTTGTCCCGTAAGAGGAATTATTTAACTGTTCCTTTGTACTTAGAGCATTCTCTTTATTAATGTAACAATAATATTATTTTCACAATTTCTAACATTTCTGATATATATACTTTCAAACAAAATGAGCTCGACATCAGCATTCTTATTATCAGATGATTTTTTTCAGCAATTTATAGTCAACCAACTAAAATTTCTTATAACAATAAAATACATCCGAACATCCTCCTTTTTTCAACAATCAGCTTTTTCAAAATGCTTATAAGTATTTGGAATAATAATTCAATAAAATTTTCCTTTACAAATTATTTGCAAATAATTTCATTTTAACATCTCGGAAGTTTCTGCAAAACTTATTGATTGATGTAATTTGCAAACAAAAAGCTCTCACAGTTCTGTGTAAATCTTTGAGAAAAAGAGAGAGAAACAAGGATGACAACATTCATAAACAACAAAGCTTCTAAATGTAAGAAGGGGAGCAGCAAAGGAAATGAAAAGAAAAAAAGGAGCTAACAGACAGACAAACGGATGGTCAGTGGCCATACTAATTTGCACACAAAAATGTTATGTATTTGTACCTCTGTACAACGCGATTAATAAAGTAGACTTTCATTGGACAGAAAAAGTTTTATTTTCTAGAGCTATTACAGACATCCTAAAAGACTAATTGAGATATAGGGGGGATAATAAGAAAAATCTTCACCCGATATCATCACCCGAATGCGCCCCTAGAATCATTCGAAGGGCAGAAAATTTAAAACAATTCAGAAATTTACTCAATTATACAATAACAAATGATATCTAATTAAGAAAAAAAATTGGTAATTGAACTTCGAGTAGACTGAAAACAAACCAATAAAATATATTTTTGATGATTATTTTTGGTCAGGTAAAATATGTGTTAGCTGCACCTAGCGCAGACCTCATCGCAAGGAACACAAATTTTTTTTTTTAATTCTTGGAATTGAAACGAAAAGTTACCTACAAAACTTTAATTGACTGAAGTAAAACACAAGTAATGAAAAGAAATATCATATTTAATATTTTCATATTTATTTTATTTTATTGAAAAATAATATTAAAGTTGAAGTAGAGTTGAAGTTTCTGTTAGAATGAATTTTTTGCAATTTCTTTCGATCAAATATAATGTAGCACTTTTCATAATTCTTGGTTTGTATACAATCCAGAAGCAGCAAAGCAAAGTAGAATATAAATTAAAACCTTAGCTGCATGTCTTCAAAGCCGCCTGTTTATCGATATTTTTTCATAAACTCCGGCCGATTTACTCTTTTCAACTTTTTTAGTAGCGAAGCTACTTTATTATTCTCTTATTCTTGTCTTTCCGTTCTAGGGAATTTTTGTGCTCATAGATGAAAGGACAAGTAACTTTATTTTTTATTTAATATATTTTGATTTTCTATGCTGCTATTGAAATAGATTGCTGATTTTTTATTTGAAGATACTCCCTTCCAAAGAGCATCCAGTATACAAATGCCAGTCCATGGGTTGTGCAAAAGTATATAATTATTTTTAAAAAGGTTTCGTGATTTCTATCTTATTTTTTTTACATGCTTCATTGCTTAATCTCTTCTAGTCTTATGTTCTTCTTTCTTTTGCTTCTTCTTCTTATCTTTTTTGTCAGTATACGCTTCGCAACACATGGATGTTTGTCATCCTTATTAAGTAATATTTCCCGCAGCAAAGCGGCTTTAAAAAAAAACTTATTGGACGTAACTTGTTCTTAGGTATTGTTCTATGTTAATTATTCCTAAATACCCATGGCGAAATTTAATATTCCATTAGTATTAGTGAAAATTTAATTAAAGTAAAATTTTGCATAATAAAGTAATATTTGATATCCATATATTTTCACTGGCAAAAATTTAATATAAAATTTGTTTATTGAATAAGAAATGTTTATATTTGAAATTGGTTATTATATTGAAAAGCTCTTTGAGTTGTACTTGTGTAAGAAATAGACAAAATATATTTTTTAGTAACGAAGCTACTTAAAAATTCATTTAGCCTGTCCTTCCGTCTGTCAGTACGTCCGTAACGCTATGGAGGAAATACGATTTTATCGACTGCTATTGAAAATAAGCAGTTGAAATTTTTGGTATGCATCAAATGGATTAAAAAATTTTTTATTGTTATATCAGAAAGATTTCGCAATTTCTAAAAATTATTGCATATTTATCAACTGAATATCTTCTAAATAGTTCTTTTGTTCTTCCATTAATTGTTTTTGTGCTTCGCTACTTATGGGTGCTGTCATCCATGTTTCAATTACTATCAATTTCTGTTTTTTTTTCTTCTATGTTTTTATTCTTTAAAGTTACGCAATAAATATCAAAATTATCCTATTGTATTTTTTTTGTCTAATATTTCGATAACTACTAAACCGATTGTTTTCCCAACTTCATGAAAACTTCATATAGATCCCTGGATGGTTTTTGGCTATTATTCTTTTTACAAGTATAGATTTAGGCTATGTTACCACTTTTTTACTCCTTCGAACAGAGAGCTTCTAGATGATTGAAGCGCAGCCGCTAGTTTACTAATAATTAAATGCGAGGAGATTCGATGTGTTTTTACATTATTAGAGGGGAGACCATAAAGCATTGATATTCTAGAGCAAAACATATAATAATAAAAGGATGGCAACATCCATAAAATCAAAATTATGAAACGGTAGGACAAACGAACAATAAAACTTAAAGAGTGTCTTAACTGAATAAACAGAATATAAATGTATAAAAGATGAAACAAAATTTTAATTAAATTTGTTGAAAAACTGATTAAATACAGGATAATGTTTAAAGACATACTTACATTTTTAAAGACTTGATTATAGAGATGCTTCGCTTATAACATTGTACTTTGTTATCCTAGGAATCAGTATTCCAAAAATCATTTTAATCGTATAATTATATCACATAAAGATTTGTTGTTAAAAAAGTTAAAAATCAACATGTTTAAAAAGGACGTTCGGACATTCTAGTAATGATTATTAGTTGCCACGCTTTCTTATTCTTACCTTACTACCACAGAAATCGCCATGCAAAATTTGTATTGATAGGACAATTCTATCATGACTAAATTAAGGTAAAAAAGCTATCCGTTTTTGACGGATGGACCGACCCTAATTATAGAAAAGCTTCGCTTTTACTAACATGATGTGTCTGATTGTGTTTGTAGCGAACTGCTGAAAGTAAAGCTTCTAATAGGCCCAGGGAAGGTGCATGTAAATTTTTCGGGAGGGTACTTCAACTCTCCCAAGCTCATTGCCCCTATGAAAAACAGCCACCCCCTTTACAAGGTTTTTGACGGTCTAATGATGTGCAAACCAAGGCTTTGTTAGCAAGCCGTTTGTTTGGATTTATTTAGCACCGTATTGTACATTCTTCAATCAATGAAATAAACAATTTTAAAATATAACAACAATTTATTCTCAAAGATTTTACTTTTATAATTATACAATTAAATTTTTTTTTTTTTTTTATAAAATATATTTTATACAATTTAGATTTTATTATTTACATAAAAGAATACAAAGCTATTTTTCTTTCTTTTGTTGTATGATAAATAAAAATAAAGTTATGGCTTATTTTGTAACAAATTTAACCTTATACCATGCTTAAACTGTTTTTAACCTATTTTTGAATGGGGGGTCAAAAATATACTAGGACACCTATAGAATCAGACTGCAGAGCCCAAATTTGAATTAAGTCCCCAATAAACTTTTTTGGGGGGATTTAAAAATTAATTTTTAGTGTTGCTGTAATCATTTTGACCGAAGCAAAAGCTCTTTTTTTACTTCGGGTAATATTGTGGCTTACAGAACATTTTTATATAATTCACTTTATATTGATACAATAAAAAAACATTACTCTGTTCATTGGAAATAATTTTTTTTTCCAAAACAATTAATTTCATTGAAAAATCTAACATTTACAGTAAAACAAATAATTCTGAAATCTAATCAATAAGGAGTCTTGTTTTATTTCAATTCCTAACAATTCAAAAAAAAGTGTTTTCACAAAGTGACTTATTTCCAATGTAGTTAAATAATTTTTATTTAATTAAAATGAAAAGAATGAAAACCATACACATAAAAGATACATTCTTTTTAAAATTATTTTAAAAAATAAGTTTGAATAATCTTATTTTATAACGCATTTGTATATGTGACAAAAATAAATTTGTTGTATTGCATAAACATTTGTTGTCATTTAACCCTTTACAGCCATTTTTTATGTTTTTAAAATAAGTGAGAGAACACAAACATGTTAATGTTAATTCGTTGATATATTATAAAGAATTAACTTTTTAGTGAATTTTTATAGTAAAATCATAAGGCCTAATTTTACTCTATACCAGAATACAATATTTATGAAGCAAAACACTCTTAAAGCTACGAATTTTACCCAATTAAAAAAAAACCTTTTGCTTTGGTCAAAATGATCACGGCAACAGTAAAAATTAATATTTAAATCCCCCCAAAAAAGTTTATTGGGGATTTAATTCAAATTTAGGCTCTGCAGTCTGATTCTACTTGTGTCATAGTATATTTTTTATATACGTTTTAAAAATAGGTTAAAAACAGTTTAAATTTTAAAAAGGGTCTTTACAACTTTTTTTCTGTTTTCAACATGGTTAATACCGTGAATACAATGCAGTTTTACTATTAAAAAGGACTGGACAGAAAACATTTATCCGTATGGCCTCAAATCCGAATTTTATTTTAGTCAAATCAAACAGATACTCATCCAAACTGAGAATCCATGTGTAGTATCGCACTAAAGATGATTTTCCTCTAAAAATCCAAATCTAAAATTTGTTGACCCAGGCATACGACCTCTCAGGTCTAGCAGAGCTGGAATTAATCTTATAATTCTTTATCTTTTAAACCGAGGAAAACTGCCAATAATACGAGGCATTGAATAAATATTTTAATAATGTATGATAAAAATCAATTGAATTACTGTCTTTGTGAGTATGAGCAAAATAAGTTAACACTTGACAAAAATAAGAACGATCATATCCATAAGTAGCGAAGCACAGAAATAAAAAAACTTATATGAAGTAAAATTAAAAAGACAAATTGCTCTCTTTAATAGCATAACAGACAGACCGACTGAATAATAATAAAATTAATTTAAAAAAAAACAGCTTTCTATCTCTAATAGAAACCAAGTAACCTGCATTTCTGAGTATTACCGACTGACCGACGGACCAACTGATTTATATTGTGAATGCTCATTATCATTGGGAATATTCACAAACAAATTCATTAGTATATCATAAATATTTTAGCTAAGAAAACCTAAAGTCTGACAAACGGACATTAAAGATAAGCTTTGCTATTTAAATTGTTACAAAAATAAATCGTAGTATTTTAAATGTACATTTGGTATTGTTTTATATTCACTTTTTTTTATACATTTAGTTAAAAAAATTCTATAAAATTATTTGTATAGACTGTTAGTCAATAAATTTTTATAAAGAATCTTAAAATCTAAGAAAACATTGAAAAAAACTGTCTTGAATGAATTAATTACATAATTATCACATTATCCAATACAACCTTTGTCAATTATACACGTTTAAGAGCATTTATTTGAGTAGCGTATCTACTTATAATTAGGCTTGTATGTACATATGACGATACATTGGAAACAGCTAAAAAGATTATCTGAATGTTTTTTTAAGAATGAATACTGTTTCTGTTTACTTAAAAGTATTTTTAATTTTTTTTGTTTATTGTTAAAAAAGGATGTAAATAATTTTAAAAATAGTTTCATTGACAAAAATATTTGCTTTTTATTTCTACGGTCTCATTTCTCACGGAGAAATTTTATCTCTAAGAAGAGAGTGTTAAGTTTTAAAATTTGTTCCAAAATAGCATTTTAAACAAGAACTCTTACGGTCCAATTGGAGCGAAGCTGTTTGATTAAAAGCTAAAATGATAAATAATGAAAAAGAATAAAAGAAAAAGAAGAAAAGATGAACATAAAAGGAAAGAGAACTCATGAAATCAATCTGCGGGCTTGAACCATGACTGCTGGCCTTAGTACTGTCATGGTTAAAACTACATATAAGTTTATTACAGAAGAACTTACAGACACACTTATAGAGTAGTATTTTTCATCCATTTTTTTGCACAAATTTATTAAGATGGTCTTTTTGTTGAAAATTTTGATAATAGTAAATATTTTATATAGAAAATTTGTTTTGTGCATCTCTCCTTAACTTTTGTAAGCTTTGTTTTAAATAAAACGCTATACTATTGACATTTTTAAATGAGTTATTTAAGCAAACAAAATTTAGCATAAATGGATATTTAAATCCCAAGGTATTAAATGATCGAGCGTTAGCTCATCATTTAATACCGAGGGATTTAAATATCCATTTATGCTAAATTTTGTTTGCTTAAATAACATTCTATTGCAACAAAAAGGTGATGTTAGCAAATAATTTCTTGAATAAAATCATAAAACGTTTTTTCATTTAATTTTCATTTTTTTCCCTGTTGTGTTTTTATTTGACATTAAAAATAAAAATCATAAAAAATCTTCCAAATCAAAGAGAAAAAATTGGTCAATTTAAGTTCAAAGATTTTTTTATTGTAAAAAGTTAATTTTTTAAAAATATTTTAGAAAAAAAATCTTCTAACAAAAAAAAATTATCATAATCCAAGATGGCGTCAAAACATGTAAAATAATATTTTCAAAACAAAAAATTAAAACTTGAATATCTTTTTTCACAGATTGAATTTCAAAAATCGATCTGACAGTTTTTCCAAAGTCAGTATGATTTATCGAATGAAAAAGGTTTGAAACTGATAGAACATTTCTTTATACTAAAACATATTTTTTCTCACGTTTTTTCCCACACTTCCAAAAAATGAAATTCAATGAAAATTAAATGGTTCTCACGTTAAAAAAATTTTCTCACGGGTCCTAAAAATGAAATTAAATGAAAAACATATGTACCATTTAAATGAAAATTAAATGGTTCCCACATTAAAAAAATTTTCCCACGCTTGACATTCTTGAAAAAACCTAATTAATTGAATATTTAAACAAACCAAAGATCGCGTTTTTTGCAATGGAATGTGAAATTAATAAATAATTTTCTTATCTTCATTTTAATTAAAACTATTATTAACATATGATAAATACAATACATTATAATTTTCTTCTTAAAGCACGTAGACAAAGTAGTTTTCCTCTATTGTAAAAATAATTTATTTTTGCTAGACATCGAACATTTAAAGTCAAGGTTGTTGATTTAATGTAATTTTAAAGCTAAACGAAAAAATATGATGGTTTCATTACGAAAACCATCGCAGTTCTTCCATTTAGGGCTACTTTGTCTTAAGGCTCTAAAAAGAAAATATTTTACTTTACATAAAAATGGTCTCAAAATAGTCAGATCTTTTCATCACATTTTCAAAGTTGACTTTTTTGTGTGTTTATTAAAACACTATGTATAAAGTGATATATGAATATAAACTTGAACATGAGTAAGTATTCATTCCCACTGTATTTGTCTTATTCAAATGATTTGATGTGTATTTAATTCAGAACTCGCATCTCAGTGTTGGGGCTGTTCTCTGAAATAAGAAAAAAACTATTAATTAAAAAGATAGTAATAATTTATTTTCTTAAATTATTATGTAATGCAGAATAGAAATGAAAAGTAGATGCCTTTTTGCCAAAAGGCATAAAAATCAATGGACTTTTACACTTTCTTCTGACACCTTTTTAAAAAAAAGATTTACATAATACAGTAACAATATAAATCTAGCTTTCCGGAAAATGAGAATTAATTACTACTATATTTACATCTACCTATATAATATACTTTTATACAATCTACCAGTGCTTGGCGGCCTCGGCCGTAAGCCTTAACTTCAGCCGACCAGCTTACTTAAGCTTCAGCCACACTTTATTTAGCAGTTTCGACAAGCTGCGGCCGAAACCAACCGCAGTTTAAGGGATGAATAACATTCTCAAAGTAAGCAACTCTAAGCAATTTTAGATTGTAAGGCCTTGTATGAAAACAATGTAAGAATATACATTACTGCATAGTTCCTACCTTCTAGGAAACTACTATTTTGGAAGAAAATTTTCATATAAATTAACCATATTAACAAAATTTAATTGTATGTATATTATATTCATTTATTATTGTTGTTCTTTTTATTTATTTACACCCAAGAATAATAAATCTAATCAAATCTAATCTAATCTAGTTATCCTTTGCTTTTAATTCAGCCGCAACTGCAGCCACGCTGAGTTCTTCTTTGAATTATATACATACATTTTAATTTATATATATATTTTTATATATATATAAAAATATATATATATTTAAGTATACAGAGATATATAGATATATATATATATACATATAATTATTTTCAGTTAATATTAGCCAAAATGGCAAATTAGATATACAGCTAGTATTCAAAGAAACTGATAAATTAGTTTTATTAATTAAATTAAAATAGAACGTCCATCTTGGATCATAAACTCAACATAACTCAAAATTATACAATTACCACACACAGACCTTATCTTATCCTATTATACTAAATGTTATATACTATCACATTTTTAAAAGCGAAGCTTTTCTATAATTAGGGTCGGTCCGTCCGTACGTCCGTACGTCCGTCCGTCCGTCCGTCCGTCCGTACGTCCGTACGTCCGTAACGGATAGCTTTTTTCGTTTAGACATGTTAGAATTGTCCTATCGATTTCAAATTTTGCATGGTGATTCCTTTAGTAGTTAGGTACGATTTAGAAAGCGTAGCAACTCTATAATCATTACCAAAATGTCTGTACGTCCATTTTAAACATGTTGATTTTTTAACTTTTTTAAATAGCTTTTTTCGTTAATTTAGGCATGTTATAATTGTCCTATCGATTTCAAATTTTGCATGGTGATTCCTGTAATAGTTAGGTACGATTTAGAACGCGTAGCAACTCTATAATCATTACCAAAATGTCCGTACGTCCATTTAAAACATGTTGATTTTTTTACTTTTTTAAATAGCTTTTTTCGTTAATTTAGGCATGTTATAATTGTCCTATCGATTTCAAATTTTGTATGGTGATTCCTATAATAGTAAGGTACGAGTTAGAAAGCGTAGCAACTCTATAATCATTACCAGAATGTCCGTACGTCCATTTTAAACATGTTGATTTTTTTTACATTTTTAACAACAAATTTGTATGTGACCTAATTATCTGATTGGTCTGATTTTTGGTATACTGATTCCTAGGACAACAAAGTACAATATTAAAAGCAAAGCAACTCTATAATCAAGTCCTAAAAATGTAAGTATGTCTATAATCATTATCCTGTATCAAGCAGTTTTTCAACAAATTTACTTACAATTTTGCTTTGACTCTTATACATTCGCATTCTGATTATTCAGTTCTGACATTATGCAAGTCTTAATGTCCGTTTGTCCTTCCATTTCAGAGCTTCGCTTTTATGGATGTTGTCATCCTTGTTATAGTCTGTAGCGAAGGATCCCGCTCATCGCTGAACCGTTATGGTTCTCTTTTACAGGAAGGCTTCTGATATGTCCAGGGAAGTTAAAAAAAAACTATTTTGAGAGAGAGTATCACAATCCTCTCAAAAAATGCTCTAATCCCTTAATTTTTATTACTATTTCGTTTTAAAATGGGAATTAAGTGCCACTAGTTATTTTTTATATTCTACTACAGAAAAAATAATACAAAGAATTAATAATTACGTTATATGTGTTTTTAAGTTAAAACCTTTCGATTTTCTTTTAAGATTTCATAACAGGTTATTGTTTTGTAACAGCACATTTTGAAGGCTAAGAAAAAAGTTGGATCAAGATGATGATGCGTCAACGTCACATTTTTCAATTCTCTAGTAAGGATTTTTTGTATATAGCTTAAGATTTTGATAAATTCTGATGCGATTGAGTTATACACTTTAGGGAAGCTTCACATATGTCTTAGGATGATTTAAGGCTATTTTTCTGTCCTTTCCTACCCCTTTAAATAGGATCATAGCTAGTGGCGAAACCGCTAGTACATTAAAAGTCTTCTACTATAAATAATTAAAGCCTCTGAACAAAAAGCATGTAAAAGCAACGACAAAATTACTTCATTTGCTAATCTATTACAAGAGGCCAAAAGCTAAGCTGTCAGCCCTGTGGTCGCCAGTCAGTGCTAAAAATGGCCTCGTATCTTGATCTTGATTCTAAAAATCCAACACAACATTGTAATTTGTATTCTAGAGACTGTCCATCCAATGTATCCAACTTGGATACACGTATAATTGTGAGGGATAGATAAAGTAAAAAAAACCCAGTATTTTTGCTGACTTTACTTGTTATGACAATGCATTGGAAATAATAGTAAAACAAAATGTAATGGCCAAGATTACAACAAATTTACTTTTTTATCCCTTTTTTAAATCATTCATTTATTTGAATCATTTGAATAATCTTTGCTTAACGATGTTTCCTTAAGACTTCATTAGTTTGCCAGTTTATTTAGTATTTCTTTGACATTGTTTTGAATTTTGATTAAATTATATTTCCATTTTACATATCTCAAAATTTCTGACATGAAAAAAAAACATGTCCGTCTGTAAAGTATAGCTCCATACCTGGAGAAAATGTTAAGTAGTATTATATACCTGAAAAAATGTAAAGCATACAAATAGAAAACTTTGTAAAGTCTTTTCAGTAAATACGGCTCCCTTGCAGCATATATATGTGCCTTCCACTTCAATTCAATACAAGTTTGTTTACGTACTTTGAGAATAAAAAAAGGCAGTCATTCATTTTTTCACTCTCTTTAAAACTTCTGTCAAATCAAATAAACTATATTTTTGTAAAGGTTCTTAAGTTGTGAGACAAAAGAAATTTATGGAAAAAACCTTTAAAGGCTAAAGCAATCTAATAGTATTTCTAAAATAAAGATAACCCAGTAGTTTTAAGTTTTATGAATTTTCTGTATGTTCATAAAAACCATAAAACTCCCCATACATTGGTCTAGTAAATATAATTGTTTTACTTGATGAAATGTGTGCGTAGTAAAACTAAAATTCAAGAAAAGAATAATTTTACAATATATAAGCTTCATCTGAAAATTATCCAAAGCTAAAGAAGTATGTAAGAAGGAAGTTAGTTGGATAATCAGATGTCGATGTAAAAATACTACGTTACATATTGTAAAAACCCTGCGGGTGGTAACAATTTTACACATATTCTACACCTTCCCCTCAGTCTACTTAAAAGATTCAAAATACAAAGACATTTTTTAAATTCTGATTTTTTAACGTCTTAAGTGGAACTGATGATCTATTAATTAGTAAAACTGTTTTATTCCATGAATAAAATGATAAAGAAATAATTTGTGTTTCTACCTATAGTACATTATACATTACTAAAGTATATATATTATAAAATAATATGTATATTAATGAACACAAACCGCACGTGTTCTGCCTCTCCATACATTTGTCCAGCCTGAACAGGGCTATGAAGGAGGCCTGGAATGATTTCCCGCCGAACAGGTAAATTGGAAGGTTGGCACTGGCGTTCAGAGCCTGAAATACAAGATCTGTGAGAACTTACATCATCATAGTATTTTTCAAAGTAATCTATAGTAAATCAATTTTATTTCTACCCAAATACTAAAACACAGTTAAGCTAGATAAAAGCAGGGGTAGCTATTCTAGATTAGATTAGATTTATTATTCTTGGGTGTACATACATAGAAAAAAAAAACAACAAAATAATAAATGAATTAAATGAATATTATATACATTTATATATACAGTCAAATTTTATTGATATGATTAATTTATAAAAAAATTTTCTTCCCAAATGGCAGTTTCCTAAAAACTAGGAAGTATGCAGTAATGTGTATTCACACATTGTTTTCATACAGGCCATATAAATAAGACAAAAAAAATAGAAAAAAAGATAATAAGCAATAAATAAAATCATATTGGAGAGGAAAGAATGATAATAGGAAGGATTGATTAGGACAAACATACAAGTCTCACACCATTATTGCAATAATAGAAATTAAAAAAAATTCTAACAATCAACTCTACAAAAAATCACGGAAAATTTTAAAGTAAGGTGGAAGTATATTTTTTTTTTGTTATGTGATTGAAGGGGGATTGGTAAGAAGGGGAGGAAAAGAGGATGGGGGTTGTGAGGAAAATTTTCCTTTGTAATTGTTTGTCAGAATATCATTCCCTTTTCCCTAAATAAAAGCTTCCCGAAGAAAATCATCTACATCAGTAAGCCAAATAAAAGATGTGTGTGATATACATAACATACAGACCAAGGAGTACTAGGAATTAAGTATTAAACTAAACATTTTAATGAAATATTTCTGGACCAATGCATAACTCTAATGTATTTCAACGTCTTTAGTATGATGCAATATATACTTACATGAAATAATAGATCATATTAACTCAACGATAACAAATATAAATGTAAGCAAAAGTCATAATGAAGATGCACGTTTTAGTTTGCAACATATTTGATTTTATAGCTTTTCATTATAAGATGAAATTGAAATCAAGTTTTAATTTCGTTCAACTCTAATTAATTAATCATTATACAATATGATACATTCATTCAAGGTTGAATGTAATCTGTTTATTTGATGATATTTTCAACTAATGGAAAATTAATTATTTTCAACTTATTATGACTTATATGTTTTCAATTAGATTTAGAACATCAAAACAATTCAATATAGATTTGAAAATGTATTTTTTGAGGAATAGTCAAAAATAAAAGAACGTTGTTATTTCCTATATTTTGTTAGTTTGACTCTTGAAAGGCATTTGATAGTAAACAAATACAAAAAAATAATGAAAATATTTATAGACAAGATACATTTTAAATGAAATTTCTGAAAACTATTAAGTATTATTATATCAGGAATAAATCTAATTTTAAATGATTAAAAAACAAATATCAATTTAGCTTGATAGATAGATAAATTTACATTTATAAAGATATTTACCTGTAAGACATTAGTGAGAACAATTATGTGTAGATACCATAGCTTCACATAATCCTTCTTCTGTGCCTGACATTTGGACTCGTTCTCAATTATCAACGCTTCATACACGTTTGTCATCACCCTGAAATTTATGGAGCATGGTAAGCAAACTTCAAAGAACAATTGCTATTTACTTTTGTAAACCAATATTTTTTTATGGAAGCTTAGGACGGCGAGGTTTATAAATTTTCTTTTGTTAACATTTTATGATTAAGCAAAAGGGTTTTTAAATCATCATTCGTAAAATTTTGCTACAATACTTATATGGAAATAATCGTCCTTTTGAATTATGCAATCCGGTAAATCTCAGGGAGAAAGGTGATACCGTTCCCAAAAGTTTTATTATAGTGTTTTCTTATTCATTGGCTCAACAACTTTGCAGACTTTTAAGTTTTTGATTAGTTGGTTTAGTAAGCTCAGTGTCCAAACGATTCAACCCCTATTTGTATTCTACAGCTAAGGGGTAATTCTATGTATTATCAATGGGGATGTACATTAATTTATTGGCCATTATCTTATCCCTTTACATCCCTGGGTAAATTTAGTAATAGAATTTATACCTAGCCAACCAATTGTACAACTTCAAACAAACAATTGTACACACTTACATAACAAATCCATAGGAAGTAATTTTACCAAGCCACTCAACCAATAAATTATTTTATTTCTACTTAGAAATAATATAGAAAGCAAAGCTTTTCGATAGTTGGTATGAGCAATTTCATACAAATGCCTAAACTTTTTAAAGATAGTTCGGGTGTAAATAAAGAGATTTTAGAATCATCCTATCGACTTTATACCTTGGATTAGCAAGTCTAGCAACACTATCCTAAATATCATAAGTTATTTTTGTATTTTTGGACAAATGATTCCTAGAATCATAAGGCAAACTTCTAAACTATAAACTATAAAATCTCTATAATTATGTCCTTAGCGATTTATAACAGTTCGTTTGCATTTTTGACATATTTTTATAGCTCAACTTTTATGAAGGTTGTCAACCTTGTCCCTGAGTAAAGAATTTAAATAGTTCTTAATACACTGTAATAGTTTGATCATGAATATATTAAAACTTTAAAGGATCAAAAATATTCTTAAAATTCTCTATTATTCTTTTGAGTTTTCCTAACCTATGTAATTATATAACTTGAAATATCCTTTTAATAGCGGCTGCTCCGCAAGCAGCACATATCTCAGTATTCGAAGGGGGAAAGGTTGGAAATAAAAATAGTCTAAAACTTTTTAAAAAAATAAATAAAAAATATCCCAAAACCATCCCGGGGCCTATGTAAAGCTTCATTAAAATCGAAGACGTTTGCGTTTCAGTAATTCTCAAAAAAAACTTGCTGTTAAGGATACTAAAAAAATCGTTTTTTTAAAATTTATGTTACTTTAAATTATTAGAATGACAGTTCCAATTCTAATATGCTTTACAGCTAAGGAAACACAGAGCATTAAAAAACTAGAATGCACACAAACATGTATTACCTTGGGATGTGACACAGAAAAAAGAATACAACAGTACAGACTAGAATGAAGGCTAGGTTGCACTCTTTGTTCTGCTGATTAGCCCTCTTTATTCTTCGAGATTCTGGATTATCTAAGAAAAAGAAAATGATTATTTAATTTACATAAATATATATTTTATAAACCTATTTGCTTAAAACCTTCTATATCATTAGACCATCTTCAGGAAAAAATGCCATTATACGATTCTCACAATCTAATTATGTAAAAAGTAATGTATTCTAAATTGTTTGCAAACTGATTTTATTTACCTTCGGCTGTAATTTGTGATACAGGACTCTTTCCCATGTTGGTTGTTCTAAAAATATAAAAGAATATTAGATTTTCCATAATAATCATAAATTTATAAATAATTCAAATCTCCCCCCCCCCCCCCAAAAAAAAAGAAATATATATGCACTTTCTTGCATAAAATATTTTTTTTTAATCAGTATTTCAAACATTTTTACATCTTACTTTTTCTATACAATTTGCTTTATTATACTATCAAAAAAATGTTATTTTCCTCTCCATAAATATGATAAGAAATTGAAATGCACTTTTTTACTTTCTTGTTTCTTATTGAAAGAGAGAGGTAACAAATTTTACATGTAGAAAAGTTTTACTTGATGCATTACTAAACAAACATATACACAAAAGTGTTTTGACCAAACAGACCTAAACAAATATTTAGAAAAACTTATAATTCTCCATTTGAAATAAAATCTTTTTTGAGGTAAGATTTTTCTATATGCTATTTTTGCTATTTTCATAAAAGTAAAATGTTGCAGTGGTGAAAGTAATTTAGATTACTTTTTTGTTTTTATTAGGTGAAATACAGTGTATCCATATGTATCAAATATTATTAACAAATTAAATAAACTATGGAATAAAAATGTTTAACTCTCTAATGAAAATATTTATACATGTATATATTTAGAATCTCAAAACAATACACGGTTTTTGAATTGAAAAAGACTATGTACAAAAAGGCACAAACATAAAAGCACCTTTTTAATAAGTTTATAGGTGTTTTAAAAAAAGACACTAAGAAGTGGATTTTTAAAAAAACTAGCAAAAAAAAAAAAATATTTACTGTCTTACATGACATAGGCAGTACATGTTATTTCTCACTTTTTTCACTCTCTATCTTTTAATATAAATTTTTTGATCTACCTACATATTTCATTGTTATTGTATACAAATGTACAAAGATGTATTTCAGAATTAAGATATGCTAGATACAAATATTTCAAACTGTGCCAATGTGTTTTTTTAGCCATTTGAAAAAATAATTATATATGTATATTTCCCATAAGTGATAGAATTTTAATTTCTTTTAGTGTTTGAAATTTGGGGTTTTTCATTTGTTTTTTTACTGGTTGTTCTCATATGTTTGTAAAAGAAGTGGCAGTTGTTTTTTTTATTTCAAAAGACATAAGTTTACATGAAAATAATCTTGTTTGTTGGTATGATTAATGTTGTACGTAAGCAAATTTTTGTACAAAGGGGGAGGTCATTTTCTAGTAAATTCCGTAAAGGTGTGTGTGTTATAAGGCCTAAAAATAGTAGTAGAACGATAAGGTGCTCTATATATTTGTATTCCCTATTGAATAGAACAATAGGGAGCACCTTATCGTTCTACTACTATTTTTAGGCCTTATAACACACACACCTTTACACACCTTTACGGAATTTACTAGAAAATGACCTCTCCCTTTTTTCTTTTTCTTTTCCAACTGAGATTTAGATCTTAAACAGACATTAGATATTATCAAGATTTGAATGTATAGGTAAACAAATATACAACTATCTTTAAAAATGTATTTCCTTAGAAATTTTTTGATCTATATTAGTTTAAATTTTTCAAGACACATTAGAAAGTGTTGAGAGGAGCAAAAAATTATTTATTTTTACTCCTCTCCTTTAAAGAATAATTCCCTGGAAGGGGGTGGGGGTTAAGATATTCGTCAGACCCCCCCCCCCTCTGACCTGTTTACCTTAAAAATATTTCTTACCCCCCCCCCCACCCCACCCCCACCGTAAAAAATATAATGGTGTGTTAATTGGTCTGGATGTTTATAGTATACAATATCTATTAACTACTATTTAAATAGTATCATCTTATATGAAATACATGGACTGCTTAGAGACTATAGACTCTAAGACGGAGAACGTACTCTAAGCATAGAGTAGCTGTGCTACTAAAATAGATAGATAACAAGGACTTCAAAATAGATTTACCTGAGTGCAGCGGCCCCAAGGTTACCAGTTCTATGCTGCAGGTTCTGCTTCACCATCTGGATGGCATGGTAGATCTTATAGTTCAGGATAGTCAACACAACTACTGGTATTATTCCTAAAATAACATACAAGATACAGGCATATCACAGTGAAAGATAAGTTTAAAATGTATGATAATTTATTTTGATCTGAAATGTCGTAATTACCCTTAAAAATATCACTTACAGTGCCAAACAATATCGCAGCAATAGCACAAACAAATGTAATTGAGGTAATTGGAAACATTAACATTTTTACAATCACTAGAAAGTTTTACCGATTCCCATTCAGTGTATTTTATTTTATATTTTTCAAAAACAAAGAGATAAAAAATCTTCAAACTGAAAACATTGAGAGAATGAAATCCTCTAATGAAAACATCCAATAATTTTAATGCTAATCCCTGTTATATTGGTTATTGTTTTGCGAGCAGACACAATGACATATCGCAGATATAAAGTAGCTGTGCAATACACAATTCATTGATACCTGTAAAAATTAGCCAAGCAATGTTTGTGTAGTACAGAACATAGTCTGGACTCTTTCTTAGATCTGACATAGTTACTACAGATCTAAATATAATATCTATATAATACTGAACATAATCTGGACTCTTTCTTAGATCTGACATAGTTACTACAGATCTAAATATAATATCTATATAATACTGAACATAATCTGGACTCTTTCTTAGATCTGACATAGTTACTACAGATCTAAATATAATATCTATATAATACTGAACATAATCTGGATTCTTTCTTAGATCTGACATAGTTACTACAGATCTAAATATAATACCTATATAATACTGAACATAATCTGGACTCTTTCTTAGATCTGACATAAACCCCGAACCACTTCATTATGCAATCTACATTTTCCTGGATATTTTGTCTACGGTAGACCATAAGTGTACAGCTTTACAGTACATTGTTTCTATTTGCTAAAGCAACACGTATGATAAAAGAAAAAGATTCTGTTTTAAGTAAAATGCTTATATTTCAATCAAAATCTATATTTTTGTATTTTTTACCGATCCACTTCATTATGCAAATCAAAAGAAAATCAATGAGAAAACGTTTGTTTTGCCCTTTTCTCCACTTTTAAAAATTAATTCTAATAAAATAACAATTTTTAAAGGGATTTATGCATTAATTATAATGAAAAACAGTTTAAGGTAGATTTTAATGATTTTTCTAAATAAGAAATAATTGAAAAAAAAAATTCTATCCCTATCACTTTAGAGGACAGCTGCCGACCCCCAGTCTTATGGATGAAGCTAAATACATGTAAAAAATAAAAATTTGCCTGAAAAGTATACAAAAATGTTTTTTGATGTGTTAAAAAAATCCATTTTAAAATCTTGATTTTAAGGATGATGGCCTTTAAGATGCTCTTACTGGTGGTGATGGTGAGCTAAATGTTATCAAAGTGCATGCCCTTGAAGATAACTTATATATTGAACTATGGTCCATTTTTTGTAGTCATAGCAGCCTCCAGCCAAGCAATATTAAAAAAGAAAAAAATGCAAGTTTAATTACTAAAATTCATAAAGTAAATAATGTAGTTTTTAGATAATGGTTATATTTCATGTCGAGAGGCTCCACTGGAGGCTGCTATGACTACAAAAAATGGTACATAGGTTAATAGACAAGTTATTGTAATGGTCATGTACTTAGATAACATTTAGCTCACCTTCACCATCAGTAAGAGCATCTTAAAGGCCATCATCCTCAAAATCAAGATTTTAAAATGGATTTTCTTAACACATCAAAAAACATTTTTGTATACTTTTCAGGGTAATTTTTATCTTTAACATGTATTTAGCTTCATCCATAAGACTGGGGGTCAGCAGCTGTCCTCTAAAGTGATAAGGATAGAATTTCTTTTTTTCAATTATTTCTTATTAAGAAAAATCATTAAAATTTACCTTAAACTGTTTTTCATTATAATTAATGCATAAATCCCTTAAAAAATTGTTATTTTATCAGAATCTTTTTTTAAAAGTGGAGAAAAGTGCAAAACAAACGTTTTCTCATTGATTTTCTTTTGATTTGCATAATGACGTGGATCGGTAAAAAATAAAAAAATATAGATTTTGATTGAAATATAAGCATTTTACTTAAAACAGAATCTTTTTCTTTTATCATACGTGTTGCTTTAACAAATAGAAACAATGTACTGTAAAGCTGTACACTTATGGACTACCGTATACAAGATATCCAGGAAAATGTAAATTGCATAATGAAGTGGTTCGGGGTTTAGTTACTACAGATCTAAATATAATATCTATATAATACTGAACATAATCTGGACTCTTTCTTAGATCTGACATAGTTACTACAGATCTAAATATAATATCTATATAATACTGAACATAGTCTGGACTCTTTCTTAGATCTGACATAGTTACTACAGATCTAAATATAATATCTATATAATACTGAACATAATCTGGATTCTTTCTTAGATCTGACATAGTTACTACAGATCTAAATATAATATCTATATAATACAGAACATAGTCTGGACTCTTTCTTAGATCTGACATAGTTACTACAGATCTAAATATAATATCTATATAATACTAAACATAGTCTGGACTCTTTCTTAGATCTGACATAGTTACTACAGATCTAAATATAATATCTATATAATACTGAACATAATCTGGACTCTTTCTTAGATCTGACATAGTTACTACAGATCTAAATATAATATCTATATAATACTGAACATAATCTGGACTCTTTCTTAGATCTGACATAGTTACTACAGATCTAAATATAATTTCTATATAATACTGAACATAATCTGGACTCTTTCTTAGATCTGACATAGTTACTACAGATCTAAATATAATATCTATATAATACTGAACATAGTCTGGACTCTTTCTTAGATCTGACATAGTTACTACAGATCTAAATATAAAATCTATATAATACTGAACATAATCTGGACTCTTTCTTAGATCTGACATAGTTACTACAGATCTAAATATAATATCTATATAATACTGAACATAGTCTGGACTCTTTCTTAGATCTGACATAGTTACTACAGATTACTACAGTCTGTCCGTCTATTTGTCTGTCTGAAGCTTTCAGTAATCTCAGTAACCACTAAATCAATTGGGCTCTACTCTCCAGGGAATATACCTACTGGTCCTGTGAAGGTTTAAGCTATTCTCTTAGGGGGTGGGACACCACAAACCCCCCCGAAAATTGAAAAATAACAGAGGGGGGTCGACTCCCCCCCATTAAAAAAATTCCAACCCCCCAGACTTTTTATTTTTATTTTTTATTTTTAAATCTAAATAACGAAAAATTATGTTGATCAAACTCCTTGGGGCAAAGCCCCTAGAGGCTAGGGGAGAAGCCGCTAGTATTTATGTAATACAGAAATAGTCTGGACTCTTTCTTAGTTCTGACATAGTTACTTCAGATCTTAGTTGTTTTTGGGGAGAGTAGACCCTTGAGTAGACCACCTTCTGTCCGCCTCTGTTAATATGATTAAATGATTTAAAACTTACTGTAATCCCACAGGACAATCGCAATCAGTGAGGTCTATACAGTAGTGAACTACAACCAACTCAAAAAATCTAAAAATATAAAAAGATATATTTAAGAATTATCAAGAATTTTTTTTTAAATTGAAAAAAAAAATTAGTATACATATGGTTGTACATTTTTAATTATCAATAAAGTTGAACTCAGCTTACTCCAACAACGAAATTAATTTTAAAAAAAATCACGAAACCTACACGTAATTTCAGCTGTCCTTTGGGGCCAACAATTATTAAAATTGACGACCTTTCATCTGCCACCCGAATTTTATTTTAGATTTATTTCGCATATTGGTTATACCTTATACCTGAATCGAACTAAAATTTCGCTAAAATAATACCTTACTTTAATATCCTTTCTTCTGGATTAGACGTATTCCTTTGAAAATAGAATTAAGAATATTCTAATTTACTTAGAGAATTATTAGAGATATATTAGAGTGTTCAAGCCGATAAACAGTTTTTTGATATGTAAAATTTTAAATAAATTTTTTTTTCTGTTGGTTTTTCTATTAAAAGATGCTGGTAATCCTTCCCTTACTATTTAAATCATATAACCTAAACGGTGGGGGGGGGGGGGGGAGGGGGTTGAACGTTGCAAACCTGGTAATGTCATCCAGGTAAAGAGCTAAAATATATATTTTTTGACTTAAACAAAGCATTTTATCTTACCAAAATACTAAAATATCTTTTTGTATTAAATCCTTATATAAAATATGTGTGTTCAAGTCAATTTCAGGTTCCAGGTATAATCCTTCAGGTGCCAATCCTCCAGGTCACCAGAATTCTTTAAAAGCCTCCTGTGACAAAAATAAAATATTCCATGACTGTATTGTCTAGACAAAAGAAATAAATTCTTTGAAAGAGACTGCACAATATAAATCTACATATCTACCTAACCAGTTCTTATTATACTAATCTTAATAACTAAAAGCAAGACTTTTCAAAATTCAATATATTTTCATTTTTGCGTTTTTTCATTATGAATTTTACTTGATTGAACTCTTAATCATTCTATCATGTTTCACATTTCTTAAAACTACCGTTTAATCATATATGATAGAAAAAAACAAACATATGCCTCATTTTAAAATTATTTTTGAGTGTCCTCATTATGGATGTTTTGATACTTGTTTTATATTCAGCGCTTTTCTTTGTTTTTAAGTATCCTGTTTATAAGAATAGGAACGGCGGAGACCATGAACTGTAAATCATATACTTATCACGAAAGTTTATAAACACTTTCTGCCATACGTTGGCTTTAAAACTTTGGGGGGTCAAGGTTGATTTATTATTTATCTATTCAAGTAAAAGTGTGTCAACTTTTCAACCAATAATTATAATCCATATAAGCGTGATGTTGTTTATCATTATTAGGGTATTTAAAATTATCGTCCATTCCATCTATTTAGATTACCTTTTTTGGCCTTTAATGATTTTTACAATCTCGTATTGCTATGGAAGAAAATTTTAAAATTTTATTATTTAATAAGTATTTAAACAACTTTGCGATATTTTGTAAATTTTGAAATACATATTATTCTGTAATTGATTAGAAACTTCCCTGAAATGAGAAAACAACAGAATTTCGTTGTCAAAGTTTGTTAAGAAAGTTTTGAAAGAATCCAACAAACAAGGTAAATATAATATACAACTTTTTCCTGTAAACCCATTTACTAATTGCCTAACAGATATTTTTTGTAGATATTGATGTAGACTGCGCAGATACTTTGTAGTGCCCCAATGGATGTAGAATATACCTGAATATTATGACAGGGAAAAACTTGTCTTCAATTTAGCTTGCTAACATGGGATTTATTTATTGGTCAGTTTGTTAATCCACTAGGAGTGGAGGGGATGGGAAAAGGGGGTAATCGCTATTTTAGCCAGCTGGGTGTTTCACTTTATTAGAGAACATAAAAATCTGGTGTAAGAACCAAGTAATAATATATCCATTAGTGCGAACATAAATATAAGTGTGAAAAACTTTTTTCCTAAATCTAATGATAATTTTTATTGTTTTACATTTAAATTTATCTTCAAATATTTTTACCTGAAGTGGTTTAAGGGTAAAAGAGTGAATTATTAACAAAGTTTTACGAAGCGAGAGAGAGAGAGAGAGACACAGAGAGAGAGAGAGAGAGAGAGAGAGAGAGAGAGAGAGAGAGAGAGAGAGAGAGAGAGAGAGAGAGAGAGATGGAGTGATTGGAAAGTTCATGATACATAATCAAAGTTTGAGCCAGCAAATTTAAGTTTTAAGAATAAATATAACTCATGGTACCAATAAGGGTATCAATAGATCTTTTATTCTAAAGTTTTTTTTATGAAATGTAAATAGTACATATTAGCTTAATTATACTTGTCAGGGCCTAACACAAGAATTTTAATTTTAAAAATTTAAAATTAGAGGATTTTTCCCTGGGTACTGGGTAGTCCCTCAGGGTTAAGGCCTCCCGCAATGGTTAAGCATAGAAATACCTAACCCTAACTATAACTAATAAAAAGTAAAATTTATTTTAACAGAGTATGGATGGGCTATCTAATTATTTTTCATTGTTCTATCGGTTCTTTCCTGTAAAGTACCCTGTTAAACACTATCATCCCCAATTGAATAAAAGGAGGGGGTCTGGAGAAGTGATTGTTTACTACTTTATGTCTGGTTATTTATGATATATTGGATACTGGGTAGTCCCTCAGGGTTAAGGCCCCCGCAATGGTTAAGCATAGAAATACCTAACCCTAACTATAACTAATACAAAGTAAAATTTATTTTAACAGAGTATGGATGGGCTATCTAATTATTTTTCATTGTTCTATCGGTTCTTTCCTGTAAAGTACCCTGTTGAGCAGTAGTTGTTTATTACTTGAGGTCAGGTTAGATTATTACATATTGGGAACTGGGTACTGGTAGTCTCTCAGAGAGTTTTTAAATTTATTTCTATAACATGGGGCTTCTTTCTAGATCCTAATCAATCAAGCAGAACCTGCAGGATCATACCAGGAACCTACAACTTATATTTTAAGTTATCTCTTACTGTAATGGAAATTTTCATAGTTTATACACTTTGAATGACAAACCCCAAACTGTCCCAGTTTTGAGCAAGACGATTCCTGTGACGTCATATAAAAAGGGAAGGGGAGAAGAAAATCTCTTCCCTTTTTCTTTCCCGAAACGTATATGACGTAACTGGAATCGTCTTGCTCAAAACTGGAACAGTTTGGGGTTTGTCACTTTGAATGCTTTGTTAAAGTCATAAAAGTATGCCCACCAAGATGGTAATATCAAAAAGTGTCCATTCTCAGATGTGTAGAATTATTAAACTTTTAACAGAACTTAATTACATACATTTTAACACACAGAAAATGCCTATGGGATCGGTTTCAACACCCCCTATCCTCCGACAGGTGATTGGTGAAATCCCGTGAAAATACTCGCTAAACATATATTTAGTTTTTAAAAACCCCAGAAGAAAAAAACGTTGCAAAACGTTTTTTTTTTATTTTCAATATAGAGTTTAATTGTATAATATTTTGATTATAAAATATATTTATAATCAATTCAATAGAAGAGTACTTTCATAATATGTGCATAAGCAAATTAGAGATCAAGTAGGAAATAATAAAGAAGGTAATTTTGAAATATTTTTTAAGGCTTCCAGTGGCAAAACAGCTAGTCACATCATAAGAACTTGCATAAAAATGCTTAAAACTATTATTTTAAAACCAAGTTCAAATAATGATCTGGGACTGCATAGAACACGTAAAACCGTGCCTTTCATGTGCATTATTTGGATTGGTTAGTTATGCTTAACACTTATCATCTATAATTTTTACTTCATATATATCAACTTTTAACATATCATTTAGCCCCCCGAACCATTAAATCTATCAAAAAATATACTGTTCTTCGTATTTTTAACATGGTCAAAAATTCTTTGGAAATATGATTTAAAAAAAAAATCTTTTGATTTCTAATCAAAACAAAAAGTGAATTATAAAGAATTTTTTAATGTGTTTTTTAAGTACACCTGTATAATCTTAAAAATAAATAATTATATTCTATTTTTATTCTATTAAACCCATCTAACAAGAACGAGTACCAATAAATATGCATAAAGTTATAATTAGGTATGATTAGGTCTGATTATTTTAAATTTTGATGTACCCCATATGATTAGTAGTTAATTGATTAACTGTTGTGTAAATTGTTTTCATCTAGCTCGATAAATTGCATTAATTCTAATTAAAATTTTGATAAATAAAGTTTTAAATAACAAGAAAAAATATTTTTTTTTTAAAATAGCGAAACTCCTCTATAAAAGAAATTGTCACCTTGGAATATTGAGAGCAATAGCTGCCACTAGGCTGGGAAAGATGTAAAGTAGAGCTCGGTTGTTTCGAACCTGTAACTCTCTGTAGTGATGGGGTCTAAATAGATAGATAGATATTACACTGTATAGTTGTTTCGAACCTGTAACACTCTGTAGTGACGGGGTCTAAATAGATAGATAGATATAACAGGGTATGGTTGTTTCGAACCTGTAACTCTCTATAGTGATGGGGTTCTAAATAGATAGATATAACAGGATATGGTTGTTTCGAACCTTTAACTCTCTGTAGTGATGGGGTTCTAAATAGATAGATATAACAGGGCATGGTTGTTTCGAACCTTTAACTCTCTGTAGTGATGGGGTTCTAAATAGATAGATATAACAGGGCATGGTTGTTTCGAACCTTTAACTCTCTGTAGTGATGGGGTTCTAAATAGATAGATACAACAGGGCATGATTGTTTCGAACCTGTAACTCTCTGTAATGATTTGGTCTAAATAGATAGATAGATAAATATAACTGGGTATGGTTGTTTCGAACCTGTAACTCTCTGTATTGATTGGGTCTAAATAGATAGATGGATAAATATAACTGAGTATGTTTGTTTCGAACCTTTAACTCTCTGTAGTGATGGGGTCTAAATATATAGATAGATATAACAGGGTATGGTTGTTTAGAACCTATAACTTTATCTAACATTAAGGTAAAGAAATATAAATGGATTCGAACCTGTACCTTTCTAAATAGCTAGGTAGAAAGTAACTTTAATAGACATATCTATGGAATTCTATTATGAGCTTAATAAATAATTTTCCTTCCAGTTTAAACATTTAAAGTTTAAATTAATTTGTTTTTAAAACATAACAACAATGTTGAAGCTCTCCAAATGTTAATTGTAATAATAACATAAAGTTGGAAACGAGTTCAACTTTGTTAATAAAAATTTATGGAACAATTTGGTTGAGTTCAACTTCATACAAGATACTACAAAATAGTGTTATTATTTTTATGAAGTGAAGATGCTCTGAAATAACCATGGCTGTCTGTCTATCTTTGAGTATTTTATCTTCTCTTCTTCATCATGTTATTCTAAACTCGATTCTATATGTATATTTTTTGTTTTAAATTTTACTATTGAGTCCTATTTTTGAGTCCTTATCAAACATATTGTTAGCTTTATGTATATTTGCTTGCATAGAACTGTGGAGTTAGTTTCTTGTTTGTATATTTGTTTCATTAAAAATAAAGAACTAAAGTTTTCTAATTAAGTTAATGGATCTTTAACATAAATTCTTCATGATTTTTTTTACAGTTTACGGGAATTTTTAAGATAAAAATTAAAGTAATGAAAATTATGTTTCTTAAATTTGTTAATAAGAAGCAACATTGTTTTACAAATAAAAAATATTTTTTATACAGAAAAAAATTAAACGAGAGATTTAATGTGCCAATTGAAACTTAATAGAGACCATAGACTAATACAGAGGCGTGCAGAAAGGGGGAGTATTCACCTCCCTGGCAAAATAAAGAGGAGTAAATAACACTTTACACCCATAACAATGGTTCACACCCCCTAATACACACCCAAAATACAGCCAGGAATGGGGGGGGGGGGGGAGGTGTCAAGTTAAAAAGCAACAACCCCCTTAAATTTAAAAGAGTTGTCATACAAAATTTGCACGCTTCGCGCATCAATTTACAAATAAAAAAAAAAAATAAAACATCCTCCTATAACTTATAATTATTTATTTACTCGAACGACAGTACACATTTACCCTAATTATATAGCTACTGTTCTACTAAAGTATACATCGTATTCAAATCAGTGCTTACCTACAAACGGCAATATATCTTTCAACTCCAACCCCCATGATCATGTAAATACTCGCGCACATCAAGATCCTGAATACAGTAAAAAGTAATTCATTTCTACTGGAGTAAAACCGGTTCCAAGCCATACTGAAAAAAAAACACATATCATGTATTATAGTATTATTAAAAACTGGCGACTGTAGCGTAAAACGTAGCGTTTCAACTTAGCCAGAACCACGTCATAAATAAAAACCTTAAAGAATATATCTACTGCTGCAATATCAGATGAGTGACATTGGTTCTCGAGAAAGTTGTATAAAAATTGAATTTTAATTGCTTAGGTAGACAGTAGTAGTGTTCAAACTTTACAACCAATAATTTGAATCTCTTAATATTCTTTATTAACATCCTAGTTTATTTACGTGATAACTTACATAAATTATAAGTAAATATAATTGGATAGAAATCAATTATGGTATGAATAATCATGTGATGTTTATCCAATTAAACTTTGAAAAATATTTGGTCTTACAACAATCATATGCAGCATATTTTCATAATTAAACGTATTTTTATTTAGAAAATTAATCTACTTGAAATTTTTTGTTATTTAATGACTTTCGAGCGGTTACGCCCCTATATCTAAGTAAAGGCCGCGCTTACTTTTTTCAAAGAAAAGTAGCATCTTCACTATTATATGGTTTTATGTTTCAGTTATTCAGTACTAGTGGCTACACCCCTAGATATCTCAATTTTCAATTTATAAAAAAAAATTGGAGGGGGTTGGATTTTGTGTTTTTTATGGGGCGATTTTCTTTGGGAGGGTAGAAAAATCTACTATAAGAAAATAAGTTACTTCAAGAAATAGTTATATGTAGAAATAGTTATATGTAGAAATAGTTATACATAAAATCTTTGGTGCCTGCCGGTTCACCATTAGTCGTCTCATCCTTATATGAGTAAAAAGATGCTTGTTTGTCTGTGTATATATGTGTCTGTAAATGAAGACCTCGATAACCGCTGGATAGTGAAGCTTCTTATAGGTTCAGGGAAGGTTCAATACTATAGTGGGAGATGGTATTTCCTACCTCCTAAAAGAAATCGCACTATAAAAACAACACCAGAATTTTTTAAATTTTATTTTTTTAAACTTAAAATTTAAAGAAGATGTTGTTCAACTTATTTCCACCTCCCTCCCTTCCCTCAAATGCCCCTAGAGGAGTGTATCCGATAGTATTAAAACTGAATACATAAAACCTAATGGTAAACTAATTATGATATGTTTCCAAAATTAAGCGGATGTTAATGCTGGTTATTAACTTTTTTAATAACTTACAAGAACTACATATTAAAACATAATTATATCTTATACACTCTTGCATTCAATTATTAAAAAGATATATGAATATTTTATAATATATTATAATCATTAGAATAAGTATATAATATTATTATGATTTTAAAGTAAACCTTTTCTATATAATTGATTTGACTTTATATTGTGATGTCTGTGCGTATATGGCATAATTTATGAGGGTACATTGGACTGTAAATTTCACAGGCATCAAATGTTTTTTACACATGTTATTTAGTCAAGATAAAAAGTAATTGTCTTTATCAACTTTTAACTAGTTGATACGCAAATAGAGGCATCTATGAACACGGTAAATGTTTTCTTTTCAATTTATGTTAAGATCAGCTGCTTACAAAAAATAATTCACCGTTAGATTGGGTTAATTATGTTTTTTTTGCGATTTTTCTTGGGAGGGTGGCGGTACCATCCGCCAAAATAACTATAAACCTTCCAAGAACCGATGAGAAGCTACAGTGTAAAGGAGAACCATATCGGTTCGGCGGTTAACGGCTGGTACACACAGACAGACAGACAAACAGTGATCCTGTTACTTTAATTTGAGGATTGTCTTTTTTCTTGAGATCCATGGCAGAAATTTATTAAGTAGAAGATTATACTGAAAAACTACCCAATATTCATTAATTAAAGAGGCCCATTAGAAATTGTTGAATTTCTTATGCTTAAAAAGGCTCTAAATTATGTGAATGTCAACATAACTTTAAACAAAACTATGTATAACAATATTCTTTTTTTCCATTCTTGACAAATATTCCTCTCCGTTGAATAATAATAGAATAAAAATTAATAAGGAAATAAGGGAAAGGGGGGGGGGTCCAATCGTATCTATTTAGAGGATTAACAAAAAAGGGCTTCTTTTAGCAACATGTCAAAAAAAACTTTTAATAATAGATTTGTCAAAAAAAAACCTTGGCGCTAGGACTTGTTTCTTAATTTACTCACCAGTTTAGATGAAGCGTAACGCAAGGCACAAGGACGTTAAAGCTTTTTTATTTCTGGGGGTAGGAATCAATCTATGAATATATAGGGTCATTCAAGTTTTTACTTATTTGTTGGAGGGGGGGGGGGGGGGGTGTAAAATGTCACTTTTAAAAGCAAGCAAAAATTTGCTTTACAACTCCCACAAAATTTTTTGTTAGAAAATACCCTTCAACTTTTTATGGGTGGAGGGGGGGGGGGGGGCATGACAAAATGGGGACAGGGGAGGAGAGTTATTTGGTTCATTTCATGATAAAATGGATTCTGTAGATTATCTCTCTGTATTTCTAATTAAATTTGAGAAGAAATCTAAGCTTGTAACTAAATTACAAGTTAGATGCTAGTTTCAACTCATAGCTTATACAATAATATTAACACAAGGACAAATTTGCAGTGATTTAGATCCACTTTGATATCATCTAATATCTAATTGTAATTTGTTATTTCTGCTCTTTTTTTATTCAAAAAAGATTCCAAAAAGCCTTATCTATTTTATAAAACAAATTGAAATAACATTTCTGATATTTGTTTTCTAATCTTTAAACAAATTTTGTGCTTTTTGTAAATTATATTAATTATAATGATTTAAAACGAATTATTCAAATTGTGAAAGTCCATAAATGACCACGAGTCCATAAATTCGTTTTTTTGTATAATTCTTTATCTAAAAGCGGAAATGCATTTTAAGTTAATTAATTTTGACCAATAGGATAGGTGGATTTTAAACTACCTGCGCTCTAATTGGTTGAATGATGTACGCCATCCAATTAGAGCGCAGATTTTTTAAATCCACCAATCACAGATGCCGAAATTAATTAACCTAAATTGCATTTCCGCTTTTAGATAAAGAATTATAGAAAAAACGAATTTTATAAAAAAAAATCCTCAAAATTTGATGCAGATTTTAAATCTCCCCATAACTTCAAAATTCCGGAAAACTTATATATCTTAGTGCTCATATCCAAACAAGGATGACAACACCAATTAAAGGGAAGCTTTACAGATAAGATCGTGGGATAAACAAACTTTTTATGCATGCACCATAAAACCATTTTATATTCAACATTATCTTGAAGTCTAAAAATATTCTGTATATTATTCTGTATATTACTATACCCAAATTGCATAAAATTTACATAATTTTTTACTTCATTTTAATATTATGCCAAATTGTCTTAAGAATCCATATTCAATAATCTAAAATTCAAGTGACCATTATAATTGATGAAATAAAGGATAAGTGATGAAAAAATAATTATTTATATTCCAAACACGGCTGCACTACTAGTAACTTGTTTTATTCCTTGTTAAATGCAAAACTTGGCATTGTGTATGCTTTTAAAAGTTTCTCCTTCCAAATGTAAGGTAGCATGAATTCGTTGAAAAATATAAGTTATTATTATTCCTTTAAAAATTATATCATTGATGAGAGATTATATGGTATTGTGTATAAACCTTTTTCAGCAAGCTGTATTTAAATTTAATCTGGAATGTTTTTTTGATAATCTGCTGAAGCCTCAAATGGTAGCTGAATGGCTTACATTTAATTGTAGCATTCTATGCAAAATTGGAAAATTGTTTAAAATCCGCAGTCAAAGTCGAGCGGCAGTGTCAGCGTTACCAGTTTTTGTGCTTTATTCAGAATATTATTTAATAGACTTTGCATTGTTCAAAATATTTGCAGCAAAGTAATTTCTAATGTTCTTTGTATCCTTGAAATAGAAGTTACAACTATATCTACAGTTAGAAGAAGAAAACGGTGGGCCTGTAATGCATTTGGGTTTTCCTTATTGTAAGTTTATATGTAATATATATCAAAAACAATTAGATATGTTTGTGTATTGCCAATTTTTTTTTACTTGCGACTTTGGCGCAACACCTAGCGCATCCGTTCGTTGACGGGAAGGTGATTGGTTCAAATCTCGGCCCGACCCTGCGTCATAACTAAAGACTCCAAAAATGATTCTTACTGCTGCTATGTCAGGTTTTCGACTTAAACAGTGGGAGTAGGAGGAATGCCTTAGCCCAAAACAGACTTAACTCATTCTCATGCACAGTTAGGACCACCAGATAAAGGTCGTGCAAACAACAACGAGTAGGTTATCTAGGTTGTGTATAAGGTAGACACTATACGCTGCTTCAAACACATCACAGCGGCTTTCTTGTATTCAAACTTTCAAAATGACATTAGCAAATTATCTAAAAGCCTAATTTATAATCTAATAGATTAATTTTATCCTTTATATTACATTACAAAATAGAGCCTAAACAATAATTTAACTGATTAAGTTTTATCCCAGATTTGATTACTCTACAAAGTATGGGGGTAATCTAAATATAAAAAGTATTATATCATGTTTACAACTTGATTGTAAAACTATTTTTATTTCAATATCTCTTTTTACATTCTATATTTGTCTAAAATGTTCAAAATAAAGCGTATTCTTTTATGTAGATTAGGGGCCAATACTTTAAGAGTTAATAGTTATTTCTTTCATCGTATTATAAACGGCTTTCCGCGGATATAGAATGTACAATTATAAGATTAAAACTAGTTTTTTTTAGCCCCGAGGTGCCGAAGGCACGGGCTAAAAAAACTGATTTTAATCTTATGATTGTACATTTATATATTCGTAGAAAGCTGGATATAATACGATGCTAGACATAGTTTTTTCGTATGGATGAGAACCGGTTCCTATTCACCGGATTCGAATGAATACGAGAATAGTTATGTCTCGAATCGTATTATAAACGGCTTTCCGCGGATACAGAAAGTAATTACAGAAAATACAGAAAATATATTATAATACCTCATCATTCGAGATATCTGACAGAGTACTAAACTATTATCAAAACCTTTTTTTCTTGTTAAACATTGCTTTGATGTTGTTTAATGAAAATAAGATAGTACATACCAAAGATCAAAGCAAAGAATGAGAAAGATTTTCATCAAATTCAAACGTAACAAATCATTTTGGGAGGTACTATAAATATTAAATATATTAGGTTCATGTATTTACCCCAAATGCGTCAGTCAACATTAAGCCCTGATTAATATTCAGACTATTTATTTTAAAACAGTTGCTATGTCAAATATAATGACGTTGATATTAAGAGTTTGGCCAAAGATATTGCAAACAACGTGTATGCCGTTTACAAGAGTATTTATGTAATCAATGATCGTTAGGATAATATTATCTTTTGAGCAAACCCACAACAAAATTATACAGAGATTTAAAGTATGACAGAACATACACAAAAACAATATATACATATAGTTAAAATAGAATAACATTTGTCCATGTCTCTTTTAATTCATTGTTTGTCTGATAGAGTTTTTTTCTGACCAAACAATTTATCTTTTGCTTTGCCTGATTTTTTCTTTTTCTCAAAGGTTCTTAAACAACCACTAACTATTTAATATTTTCTTCTTGAATCTTGGACGTGGTTATGTGGTTTTAGCCAGCTTATACCAACAACGAATTTAATTTGAAACAAAAACTTATAAGTGGTTTTCAGCTGTCGTTGGGGGAAACATATAGTAAAATTTATGACCTTTAGATAGCTCTATATTTTTTTCCTAAAAAATATTTCAACAATCATGATTGAAATCCTTATAGAAAAGTACAAAAATAACAAGAAGCCAAAACAAATGAAAATTTGACAACAACAAAAATGCCAAATGAACATGTGATCTATACTGAATATTTGCATAGAATACCAATGAATTATTTGCTAATGATTTTAGTCTAAAAGATTAAAAATCGGATGAAAATCAGCTAATATATGTCTAATATTTTTTTTTTTTAAATGGAATAGTCAAACCTTTAAGAGACCATTGTTTTGGAGTTCCTTAGGGGCTCATAACAAAGATAAAAAAGTATCATTTCAAAAGGTATGATAAAAAAAGGAAGGTGACCGAAAAAAATATGTCATTTAATTTCACAATATTAGACTAATTAATAATTATACAGAAGTTTTTCAATAATTAAACAATATTCTATTCTGAGGAACATATTATGAAAATATTTCTTTATCACGAGAAAATATTTTAAATTGGAATTTCAATATTGAAATTATTTTCTACCAATATTACATACATGTGAACAAGGTTGATAACATCCATTTTTGGCGATTTCCACTATGTCGGATGTGGACCTCAAACAAGACCAATGCTTTGTAATTATATTTTTAAGTTATGCTAACCAAGGGTTATAAAAGCCGCACAGTGACTCAAAATAAAATAAGACGGAACATTTTCTCAACAAAATATAAAACAATAAAATTTTTTGATATTAAGCAAAATAAGTTAAATTTGATATCCTTTGTTTGTTATATCATATGTATCATATCATATAATTAACAATCTTTTTTTTATCAAATGGCAGGAACTCAGCGCTTGGCAGCCTGTGCCAAGTGGATGTCAACCGCGCAGCTTAGAGAAGCCAAATTATACAGTCGCCTCTTTCTTAATTCCTAACCCACACTTGGGTGGAGCCGCGCGGCTGTAGTTGCAGCTGCTGGTCATCCGGACGATACCTTATTTTATAGTTAGCTGCACTGCTGCTAGAAAAATTTTAAAAGTGTGAATATGTAAATATAAAATGTGAGCAAAATTTGAAATTAAAGCACGTCATATAGAGAGAACAAATTATAGAAATATGTTTTTAAATAGCGACGCAACTCTTGTGTTCAGTAGGTCTGTTTGTTGGTTTAGTAGTTTTCACCCAATGAAAGTTTAGTCATCTCCTTATATCAAAATAAGGCAAAAGTCGATAGTCATACATTTTTTGTAGTAATGTTTATTTTTGCACGTAATTTTTAAGTAAATTCATATAGATTTGATATTGCAACAGAAAGTGCAAAAAATATATCAGCTTTAACTACTTATATTGGGAACACATATTTGACAACTATAAAACTAACTAGCTTGATAATAAAGCGACAGCAAGGCTGAAGTTGTAATGTTAAACTGGACTTAAAAAATACAAAAAATATAGTTGACTTGAATTCTTAAAATAAATAGATTTGTTTTATACATCAAATTGATAAGCTTAAAATATTTTGGTTGTAACTATGCTTGGTAAAACTTGCTACTAAAAACCAAAACAAAATAAACATTCCAAACCATAAATTGTATGTTATGAATTATTATGTTTTGTGGTATGCGTACCATTTATTTTTATTCTAAACAAATTTATTTCTTTACTTATTTATACTGAGTTATTTCACTGCACTCCCTCCACTAGATGCCAGGGGTGCAGTCAATAATGAAACTTCGTATAGTGTCCAATAAAAAATGACGTCATGAAATACAAATAACCAATGCTAGGCCAGCATATAATTTACCATTGACAAATTACAATGTATACTGGCCTATCATTGGTCATTTGTAGTGCATGACGACATTATTAATTGGACACTATACGCTGTTTCTGAATAATTGTAGATGGTTACCTGTGAAATGGAAAGTGTACCATTGTCAGAAAGTACGGACTCAGCTCATTAAATGGCTAAATTATTGAATAGTATATGACACATTATTTTTAACAAACCATTAAGATTTCGTCAATTGGCGAAGTTTTTTTTGTAAGACTAACATATTCATTTTAACCCTCAAGAGTCGTGAAATATTCAGGAAAGTATAAGAGGGGGATAGATGAAGTCGAACAGTACACATAAATAGACTGACATTCTAGACTTAGAGAAAAACTTTGCTGTTTGTAAAAAAGGATGACAACATATATAAAAGCGAAGCGCTGAAATGGTAGGACAAACGAACATGAACACTTGTAGAGTGTCAGAACTGAATAAAGAGAATATAAATTAACAAAATGTTAAGTAAATTTGTTGCAAAACTGTTTAAATACAGAATATTTTTTAAAGACATACTTACATTCTTAGGACTTGATTATAGAGAAGCTTAGCTTATAACAGCAGTTTAAAATGGACGTACGAACTTTCTGGTAACGATTATAGAGTTGCTACGCTGTCTAAATTGTACCTAATTGTTACAGGAATCATAACACTTTCTCGTATTCATTCGAAACCGATTAATATCCGGTGGATTAGCACCGGTTCTCATCCATACGAAAAAAACTTTGTCTAGCATCGTATTATATCCAGTTTTCTTCAAATATAAAGGGAGTGGGGACAAAACACCTAATTTAAAAATGCCTAACTAAAAATGCCTAACTAAAAACACCTAAGTTTAAAAATACCTAATGTTAAAAACACCTACGTTAAAAACACCTAATTTAAAAACACCTAATTTATAAATGCCTAATTTAAAAACGCCTAACTAAAAATGCCTAACTAAAAATACCTAATTTTAAAAATGTCTAATTTTAAAAATGCCTAATTTAAAAATACCTAATTCTAAACTATCTAAATGCCTAATTTAGAAATGCCTAATTCTAAAATATCAAAATACTTAAAATTTTGAAAACATTAATCCAATCGCTGATTGTTCTTTTGGGGGGGGGATAAACAAAATTTACCCCTGCCAACAGATTTTAAGGGGGGTAATTACCCCCCCAAGCAAATTTAACCCCCGGGGTAAAAATTTTATGGGGGGGGGGGGAATAAAAATTAACCCCTCCCAAAAATGAATTACCCCCCCCTTTAAAAAATTTTCCTCCCCACCCCAAAAAAAAAAGCTTGGACGCCCCTGCTCTAGGGAGCGTAGCTGGTTTAATATATTTAACAACAGTTTTAAGATATGCTTAAAATTAGGTTTTTTTAAATTAGGTATTTTAAAATTAGGTATTTTTAAACTTAGGTATTTATAGTTAGGTGTTTATAAAATTAGGCATTTTTAAAATTAGGTGTTTTGTCACATTAGGCATTTTTAAAATTAGGTATTTTTAAATTAGACATTTTTAAAATAGGTATTTATAAATTAGGTGTTTTGTCACATTAGACATTTATAAAATTAGGCATTTTTAAATTAGGTATTTTTAAATTAGGTGTTTTGTCCCCACTCCATATAAAGATGTACAATCATAATTATACTTTTTATATCCGCGGAAAGCTGTTTATAGTACGATGCGAGAAATAACTATTCTTGATTTTATAATTACAAGAAGTGGATATGATAAGTTATCTAATGTGTCATATCTAATTTCCTCGTATAGATGGGGAAAATCACTTCTGATTACGTCCAGAATAGCAAATATCAGGTACAAACTGAAAATACAAATAATTTAATCAAAATATTTTTCATCAAAATTTAATCTGAATAGAAAATATCTTATTTTGGTAATGTATGGTAACCATTTGAGAATTGAGTTATCTATCTATAAATGCCCCAGGGTGGTTTTATGCTATTTTATTTGAAGATTTGAAGTCTTGGGATTGTTTTATGCTATTTTTCAATCATCGAATGTGCCCCGCGCATACTAGTGGATGCTAGGGGCGCAACTACCAGAAAGATAAAGTCTTATTAAATATAAATGGTTCAAAACCGATTAAATCCACTGGATTAGAGCTGGTTCTAAGCAATACTGAAAAATGATGTATTGTATTTTATTATTATTATATACATCTAACAGCGTATAGTAAAATGAAAAATTGTTAGATTAATGGCAGTTTTATTAGACCTGAGGGTGATGAAGAACAATTACCTGTCAAAAGTATTGAGCGCTATTAGGAGCTGATTAAAACAATTCTTGGTTTCCTGAAATTCAAGCAATAAGAAACTAAGAAATAATTGAAAGCTGCCCATTGTAGTTCAATACCCACTCCAAATTTACCTGTGCAGATATGGGGGGGGGGGGAGTATTGTTAATAATTAATTAAGAAGTGTATGTACTTATATAAACTCCTTCATCAGTAAGTTTGAATTTAAATTTATACTTTTATTTTTATATAAATGTACTGTTAAAGGATTCAGATGCACAATAATTACAACGAATTAAATTTATCATTTATACATTGTTACTCTATAGTTCTTGATGTTCGTATGTCAGACCTTATGATCTGTCTAGCTTCGCTTTTATGGTTGTTTTCATACTAGTAAGAATATGGGATTAAAATTACCTTCAAAACGAGAACAACTATGCTGACAATATTTCCAATTATCCCCAACACACTCAATGCTGAAACAAGGTTTATATCAAGCTAGATACACATTCAACAATGTATTATAAAAGCTAAATCTTCTATGCATGTGTTTCGATTACTCTTAAATATAGTTATAGATCAGTGACATATCAAATCAGAAAGACAGATTGAAAGAGTGTCTGTGTTTAAAGGGCATAGAGTGGCAAGAGTGTTAATCTTTCCTTTTTTTTATAGCGAAGCTTTTCTATAATTAGGGTCTGTCCGTCCGTCCGTAACGGATAGCTTTTTTCGTTAATTTAGGCATGTTAGAATTGTCCTATCGATTTCAAACTTTGCATGTTGATTCCTCTAGTAATTAAGTACAATTTAAAAAGCGATTATCCGATTGATCTGATTTTTAGTATACTGATTCCTGGAAAAATAAAGTACAATATTATAAGCGAAGCAACTCTATAATTAAGTCCTAAAAATGTAAGTATGTCCATAAACATTATTCTGTATCAAGCAGTTTTTCAACAAATTTACTTACAATTTTGCTTTGACTCTTATACATTCGCATTCTGATTATTCAGTTCTGACATTATGCAAGTCTTAATGTCCGTTTGTCCTTCCATTTCAGAGCTTCGCTTTTATGGATGTTGTCATCCTTGTTATAGTCTGTAGCGAAGGATCCCGCTCATCGCTGAACCGTTATGGTTCTCTTTTACAGGAAGGCTTCTGATATGTCCAGGGAAGTTAAAAAAAAACTATTTTGAGAGAGAGTATCACAATCCTCTCAAAAAATGCTCTAATCCCTTAATTTTTATTACTATTTCGTTTTAAAATGGGAATTAAGTGCCACTAGTTATTTTTTATATTCTACTACAGAAAAAATAATACAAAGAATTAATAATTACGTTATATGTGTTTTTAAGTTAAAACCTTTCGATTTTCTTTTAAGATTTCATAACAGGTTATTGTTTTGTAACAGCACATTTTGAAGGCACATTTGCATCGACTCTTATACATTTATATTCTGATTATTCAGTTCTGACACTATACAAGTGTTAATGTCTGTTTGTCCCACCGTTTCAGCGTTTCGCTTTTATGAATGTTGTCATCCTTGTTTCTATTACATTTAATATACAGGCACAGCAGTGCTCATCTTGAAATGGGGTGATCATCTATAATACAAAGTAGAACGATGTCTGTCTGTTTGTTTCTGTGATCTGTGTGTACCGAAGGATCTCGCTAACCGCTGAACCGATCGGGTCTTCCTTAACATTGTAGCTTCTCATAGGTCCCGGGAAGGTTTATAACTATTTTCTTGGGGGGTGGGACACCTCCAACCCCCCAAAAAATGAAAAATACCCCCCCAAAAAAATTTATTTTTATTTTTTTAACTAAAATTTAAAAAAAAAATTCCACCCCCCAAAATATTTTTTTTACTTTTTCTTTTAAAATCTGTAATAAGAAATTGGGTTATCAAATTCGACTCACCCCTTCCTCAAGTATCCCTAGAGGCCTCTAGGAGCGAATCCGCTAGTATTAAATACAGCAGTAAGTTTTCTCTCTCTGCAGCTTAAGATTGTTCTACTACCTTTCCGGTTTAGTTCTATATTTTAAGGAAGCTACAAATAGATCCCGGGATGAATGTAGGCAAATACATTTATATTTTTACGTTTCAATACTACGGGCACATCAGCTAGTCAAGTATCTAAAGTTCCATTTAAAAAAAACACACACAAGTAGGAAAATCAAAGTTTAAAAAAATTGAAATAGAAAACACTTCTAGATCTTTTAATTCAAAACAAGAAAGAGTTTGGTTTGATAATAGAGAGCTATTTGAAAATAACTATTGGCTTTGGGGTACCCGGTACACTCAGTCCCCCCCCCCCCTTTATATTTATTTTTTTAATAAAAAGAGGGATTTTTTTCGTGGGGGCATATCTCCTAGAGGATGTTATTCCTCTCCTTAATAGCTTAAAATCAGTTTTTGCGATATTGAGTTGTTTCTCATTATGAAAAATTAGGCTTTTTCCATATTAATCAAGAAAGAATTGTAATATTTCTATGTTATGTAATAGGATTATTATAAAAGTGTTGATGTGATTTATAATGAATAATTTTTTAATAGCTTGTACAAACTAGTTAAAAAAAGAAGCGTAGCTTCTTTTTTTTTTACATATCTAAGATGTACAATGTTAACTATTTTCCGTATGGCTTAGAAAACGATTAATATCCGCTGGATTTGAACCGTTTCTTAGCAATACTTAAAAATTTTATATTGCTTTCATTGTATTACATACAATTTTCCTCGAATGTTAAAATAAAACCCATAAGATTAATAAAACTTTGTTAGCCCGGGCCTGGTTTTAATTTTATAATTTTTAATTTAATTATAATCCGCCTAAAGTCATCTAAAGTAAGATTTGATAAATAATTATAATTTTATTCGTTCTATATTTATAAGCAAAGCTACTGTACAAATTGTAGTTTCTGGTCGGCATTCTAAAATGCAAAATATCCTCATTCTCCCCTTTTCCCTCATTTTTTTTCTTGTACCCTTTCTTTTCCTCTTAATATTCCTGGTTGTTTAACTAAATTAAAAATGCTGCAAATGGACGCAATTTTAAATTCAAATGGTTAACTTATTCTTGGCAATCTCCTATTGAAACAAACATATTTAGTCAATGCTTTATATAATTTTTAATGGCTTTTACATAAAAGAATTAATATTCCTCATTACCAAAATTGGGCATAATGTTTTTGACATTCTAATGCTAACTAATTTTTTGTTATACAAATAGAATAACAAAATAATTATTTTTTTAGTGGTGCAGCTAATCACTATTCTTTCCGCCAGTCCGTCTGTCCATAACGCTATTGGGGAAATGTGATTTTCTAAGCTGATATTTAATATAGATTGCTGCTTTTTTGATAATATACTCACTACTAAAGAGCATCCAGCATACGAATTACTTTAGTCCCTTAATCTGACAGTGAAGTTACAAAAGAGTTTGAAAGGTTTTGTGTTTTATAATCATATATTCTTTTTTTCAATTTATTTTCACTTTATTTTAAACATAACGATGGGGGTTTGGGGGGAAGTGTTGACTAACTTTTTTTTCCAACCTGGTTATAGAGTAGCTTATGCTGTTCTAGATCTAGAATTTCAATCAAAAAGAATATTTAAAATTCCGAAAGATTCCCATTTTTGTTGTAAATAGTCTGGTGCGCATACACAATTTCAAATTTCTTATTTTAGGAAAGTTAATTGTTCATATAATATTTGTACATTCTTTTTTATTCCTTTTTCTTATTCTTAATTCAAATTTATTCAAATTCCAAGCAGCTGACGGTAATAAAAAAACGGCTTATTGTTATCTTTCTATCTTTAAGAATCAAAGAAAATTTAGGCTTATCAATAAAGTATCAATGCTATTGAATTATATGGAAAATAAAAGGGTGAGGGGGTAGTTTTTTATATATTATTACTTCAAGTCAGTTTATGTTAGCCCCACAGGTGTATGTTCTCAGGAATGGGGAAAACCTCATCCTACCTATTTAATTTTTTTTCATAGAAAGCTCAACCGGCACTATTTGGAAAAGAATCCTCACCTTTTTTCTATCATTTTTAATCTTTACACCACCTCTTGATTTTGTAATTTTTTATAGCTTTTCATCGCTAACTAGTCCAAGGATACTGTATAAAAAATTGAATAAAGTTGAAGTAATTTGAATATTCTGTTGATGTATTACACTCACCACAACTTTTAAAATAAGTTTTCAAGCAAAGCAGTAAGAAAATCCAAGGTTTAAAAGCAAAAGCAAGGCCTGTAAATTATACTGGTACCTAATTTGTTATAAACAAGTTCTCTCATTCGTTGTCCTTTGGGTACAAGTTATTAAGTGACCAATCCCCTATCCTTGCTATTTAGATGTGAGTTTTAGTCCACAGTCGAAAAATGTAAGTATTAATATGTTGCAGGTTTGGGGCTATTTTATGTGAGGTTTTGATGCTTTTAAGAACATAAGTTAAATTTATTTATGATAAGAAAATAGTTTTAATTGCAATAAAGAACAATTTTCTTGCTGTTTTGATTAAATAAATTTTCACCATTTCAAATTATAATCTTTTTGAGGTCTAGAAATAAAATTCTTTTTGACCTTACAATCGATTGATTAAATATGCGAAATAAAAAAACATACTTCATACTTTCCAAGATAGTTTAATTTAAACCTTTTGTAAGCACATAGATATAGTCTTTCTTCAATTACTACAATAAACAACTATAATCTATTTTGCAACGTTTTTGCTGAAAGTATGTTTTTTTTCAACCTGCTTTATTAAACTGATCTCCTAAATAATAACCCATTTTAAACATTCTTTTACCGCAAAACAAATTCAAATTAAAGGAAATTCCCTATCTTATAATAAATAACCCTTTCCTATTTAATTAAAAAGCTCAATGTGATATTTGTGTGTTGTCATGAACCCCATTAACCAGGATAATTAAGTTAAATGAGTATAAATACACACACCTATTGCCCTCAACAATCTAACCATTAATTATCGTAACAACAAAGCAAAAAATATTCCCTTTCTGGTTAATTTTTTTAAAAGTTATTTTCATTGAATTTATTATTCAACACTTTATTTGTATAGTCCCTTTCGCGGCAACGCCTCTTAAGGGGCGTTTCGTCGTAATTTTTACAGTAGCTTTTTCCCTAATTCTAGCCACGGCACTGCAGGGGGCTCTAACCCTGCGGGGCTAATAGCCTAACCCTACAGGTCAATCACTTAACCCAACTTCCAAACCTAACCTAAAATGACCTATCAAAAGCTACGACGAAACTCCCCTTAAGAGGCGTTGTCAAAAAAGGGACTATACTCCATTTTTAATTGTTAATAAAAAAGAAAATACTTTTCTAAAAGCTCCTTTCTTGGATTCTACATGTTGTTTTATATGCCATAACATTAGAATATTGGAATGTATCTATATCTTTTTAAAAAGGGTCAATTTAGGTATATACATAAAATATGCAGGAAGGACAAATTTCGTGAATAGGGAAATTATCTTGTATTAGTATATGCAGTTGTATTCATATTTTTGAATGGAATGTAATTAATGAATGACACTATCAGTCTATTGTATAGACACAAGGATAAAAAACTTAACATGCTTTTTAAAATCATTTTTTTTATACATGATTTTATGAGGTAATTATTTTTTTCGTATTCATTCGAATCCGGTGAATAGGAACCGGTTCTTATCCATACGAAAAAACTATGTCTAGCATAGATTAAAACCCGTTTTTTTAGCCGGAGCCTTCGGCACCTCGGGGCTAAAAAAACTAGTTTTAATCTTATAATTGAAAATTCTATATCCGCGGAAAGCGGTTTATAATACGATACGAGAAATAACTACTATATTTATTGCGGTAGTTGCATACAAAACAACGAATTCATTTTGTCACTAATTTTAAAAACTTTAACGAAGAAACTAGAACTACATTTCTGAACAATAAAAAAATCTACTTCTTTTAAAGAAAATAGAAAAAGGTATTTATGAGGCATTTCTATCAAAAGTATTTTTTTACAGTAGTGTCTTTTAAAGATAAAATTATTTTTGTATATATGAATATTCATACATATGTATATATTTCCTGCAACAATATTAATTTCATTGTATGTAAGTATTTTTATTTATTTATAATATTTATTTCCCTCATAATTAGCAGATTCTTGAAAAAAGGACGGTTAAAGCTCCCAATTTTACAAAAGTTAATCGGCTAAGCTGTGAATTTGTGACTTACTTACGGCTACGGCTTTGAATGTGGATTATTGACTGATGATAATAAAGGACGGAAGAAAGTTTTTTATATAAAAATCTCTGGCATCCGAAATAAATTCATTTTAAGCTAGCTTACAATCCTTGTTATTTGACATCCTTGTTATCTAATACACAAGAGAAAGACACTAATTATGTTGCTTTGTCATGTTTTTTGTTTGTAGTAATCTTAATTAAAACTCTGACAAATAAAATAGTTAATAATAATAACAACCAAGAAGGACGACCAAACTTTCCTTTTTGGATAGGGATAAAAAAATAAATTAGTGAGGGATTTAGGGTAACAAAACCCTATTTTAGCAGTTCTTAGTTAAAGAGTGAACCTTTTTTTAGTGACTATTAAAAACTTACGTACAAATGACTAATGATACACAATACACAGACTAGATTAACAATGGTAGGCCAGTATACATTTTAATTGACCAATTGTAGGCCAGTATTGCATACTTTTTTATAGGCACAATAAAAACTTCTTAAAGAATTTCTTTGCATAGACAAGTTTTTTTTCAATGCCTTCATGATTTAGCAGATATTTGGAAATTGTAGGTATAATTACTAAATAATATAAAAACTGGGGTCGGCAACTGCGCGTCAGCCGCGCATAAGCCTCAAGTTTAAACCAGTTTGTGTGCAAAAAAAGAAATTCAGAAAAGATGGTTTGTCTGTGTAGAAACAGGTTTAGACAACAAGTTGAATTTCAAAGTTACAAAATGACGATTTCACTGAGACTTACACTCGGCATACGCGCGGCTACCGAGCCCTGAATTAAAAAAAACTATCCTTTTATCATTTTAAAGATAATCTTTTAATCTAAAATATATCTTTATGACAGTTTCTTGTTTATACTTCTTAAGATATTATGTTCTTAATTCCTTAATACTTTATAATAGAAACTAAATCTACACTTCTATACTTAAATATATAATTTACTTAATGTTATAAAAATTCGAGGTATCCTATCGAATTCATCCTATATATCTTACCAACGACTTAAATAATGATGCTGATGTTCAAAATATTGAATTAGAGATAATGAATAATGAATATAAATAGCAACTTTGCTCCTAACCTTAAAACTTTTCAAAGTACAGGGTACATTATCGACAACATTTTCAATAAATGAAATTAAAGAAAAACTGCGATATGAACAATGATGAAAATGCATCTCACTTAGTATCTACAAGGTTTTAAAGTAAATAATAATTTGTAATCCATTGCCCTTTCTCTTTATCCTTGACTGAGTGCAGGGTAAAGTTTAATCCAAATGACATAATATAAATGTTCTCCTGGAATTCTTAATCGCACAAAGTTGACAAAAAGCAGGGCTCGGCACTTGCAATTGCCAGCCATAGGTAAGGAGAGCAATTTGCTGTCATTGCGGCCAGAGAATTATCCAGCCGCCTTTGCAAAAACAGCACTAAGCTAAGCAACATTTTCCATAAATTTCTGGTATAGCAAAATCCAGCCGCTTTTGAGTTCAACTTCTGCTGATATCTTTCCTAACAACTGGCCGCTGCCGAGCCTTGATAAAAAGTTTTGTAATAGAAAGGCTTATATGTAACAATTAGTTGTTTTTTAAATACATGTTTAGCATTTTTATAGACGCTTTAAATGCAAGCAAATAAAAACTTTTTTTTTAAATAAGAGAAATAAAAGTATCTCAAACCTCAAGAGCATTTCAAACTTAAACCAATAAAACGATTATTATTCTGAAGAGGACATGGACATTGTTTTCTTTGATTTTTTCATTAATTATTATCATTATTTTCTTTTCTACCTGTAATAAAAAAAACATTTTTATTTTTATTGTTCATAATATCTAAAAAAAATACCAATATTATTTTGGCAACAAAGCCTTACAATTTCATATTTTGGTTCTAGAATAAAGGATTTGACTTTGACTCATTCCCCATACCCCATAATTGTGTCTGACCTGACAAACTAAAGCTACATTTGCTCTGGCTACGAAGTCCACCCAAACCTTTATCTGTTTAAGATTCCTGCCCCAACTGCATCAATCATTCTAAAACAACTCTGCACCTCTTTGATTGCAAAGGTAAATTACACAGACCTTGGGGCTAGAGAGCCAGAAAACAGTTTAAAAAAAGTTTTCTTGTAATATGATTATACTACGTTCTGTATCGATATGATGTGCTATTATGTGTGTTTATCATTTATCATTTATCCCTGATTACTATTTAAAGCATTGTTGTAGCTGTAAGTTGTTATTGTAAAGATTTATGATAGAAACACACAATGTATTTTAATGCAGGGATCTAAAGGGATAAAACAATAGCCGATAAATTAATGTAGATCCACAATGGTGAAACACAAAATTACCCATTCTGTACATTACTATTAGTGGTTGAAACGTTAACAAACTATTACTCATTCTAATAAACAAACCAATAAAAAATTCTAAAAATCACCCAAAGTTGTTAAGAAAACGAATAAGAAAACTTTATTATAGAACTTTGGGGACTAGTATATTAAGCAGCTCAAAGTCTCCTACCTCTCTAATTGTAATACCAACCTAGGATGGGCAAATTTAACTAATCCACAACCCGTTCCTCCCCAAAATATTTATTTTCTACAAAAAAAACCATTCAATAAAATTCGGCAGAGATGAGTGGGGGGAGGGGGGTTACTTTAACGTCAATGAATTGTGAAATCCCTTTATACCGCAACAAATGTGCAATATCTAATTTATTCTATAACAAAAGAATCTTTGTTACGATAAAAAATAGTATAGAATGATTTAGACTAAAAATAGACGTTGCTAGTAGATTAATAACATATACACGATATATTTTTTGTTGCTTTAACATTCAATGCTAACATCCGTATCATCCAAGAATTGCAATGTTTGTTTTAGTTAAATTTATGACACTTTTTTTTTGGCAAATTTGAACCATTAAGATTTGCAAATTTAGGCACACCATTATTTCAAGTGCAAAGGGCAAAATTTATATCATAAACTATAACAAACATTTTTTGTAAAGTACTTATTTTGAGTTTTAAAAGATTTTAAAATGAGTATTAATTTCATGTTTACTAAAAGGATAAAAAAACTGTGAGAAATTCTTTCTTCGTTTATATGTATGACAATCTTCTTTTTTCAGAGTATTGTAATAGTTTTATAATTATTTAAAGAAGATTTCAAATACTGGTGGCTTCAATCCTGGCATTCGAAGGGTATGTTAATAAAAAAAACCTCAAGACTAAAATATAATTAAATAGCCTAAAACCATTCTCGGGCCCTAAAAAGGAGAACTAAATAATATGCGTTTATTACGGTATTCTAAATATTTTTTTTCATATATATAAATTTAATAAAACAAATATAATTTTTTCTTGGTATACTTTTCTCCTATTGATAAATCATCCTTTTTCCCCCGTAAAAAAATAAGCTTTATCTAATCAGGACCTTAAACAAAGTTGTGTTCAAACAAGCTTTTGGGGTAGTATCACCTATCCTCTTCACGCCCGTAAATCGATAAATAAAACTCACCAATGATGATAACTCCCACAGACTTGGCAAACTAAAATAAATAAAACATTTTTAAATAGAAAATTATTTTGTGTAAAAAAAGTAAAATTGAAACAATGATTACAACATTTTTTTCTTCTTTTACTCACTCTAGATAAGTATTTTAAAAATCATTCTTTCTTAATTTTTTTTCTTTGCGTTTTTATGCTTGTTGGGATACCTATAGCAACATTCAATGACCAAAAATTTAGAGTAATGCTATCTTTTAATCTTGAATATTATGAATCTCTTCATAATGCCTTTACAAAAAGGGATAAATCTAAAAAAGACTTTTGGCCGAAATAACCCATTCCCGAATGACGTCATATTAGAAGAGTCCATTATTCTAATATGACGTTATTAGGGATACTTATAAGTTTTTTCCCCTTTTTTATGTGCACCATAAAAAGCTTCGAATATTTTCTGTAAATTATTATAAAGTTAGTAATTAAAATCCTTATAATGTTTGTAATTTTTGTTAAATATTTAACGCAACCCTACAGCCATAATTCTGTAGATTTTTACTATCTATTATTCCCTTTATCCTGTGATAAACAATAATACACCAAAATGCTGGCAAGCTATTGTTTTATTCTCTTGTTTAAAATTTAAGTTGCACAGGGAGGGAGAGGACAATGGTGAGTAAATAAATCTTGACCTCTTTATTCCCACGAATAGTTACTAGTTTTAATATGTAAAATTTTACTTATAATCAAGGGAAATTTATAATGTCTATTGGCCTATCTCTATATCCCGGGAATTCAATATTTTGTAAAAATCTGATAAAATCTTTTAAGTTTATATGTGTATAGAATCTGAACAAGATTTATTCATATTTACGTCTTAAAATTGTTAAAAATTTACTTGCAGCCTTTTTAAAACTTTCAACGACAACAATCCACCGACAAAAGCAATTCATGATTGGTTTTACTACTAAAAAAAATGTGAAAAACAAAAATCAACTTATTTAAGGTTAGTTTGACTTTAGTAAAGTATTTGAAAAAAGATTAATTATGTAATTATTATTGAAATATTATTTTTGCTGAAAATATTTCAAAATATATTTGCAGATTTCGATAATAATAGATAATTTTAGAGGATATTAGGACAGTTTTTTTCCTAAAGCTTTTATTTTCGACATGATTTTTAGCTCAGGGACATAGTTATAATAAACCTCTCACCAACCAACAGACGAACAAACCAAAAACCAACATTATAGAGTAGAATTTCTGATAAAGTTTTTCAAATCGGAAAAAAATTATGCTCTCATTTTAGGATTATAAACGACAACAATCATCATTACATTGAACACCCAATGGACAAACGGACTTGTTGATTTGAAAAGCATCACTGTTGTATTATTCTACCTGTTTATATCTGAAGTAGTCAAGACTTGCTTTCAGTTCTGGATCATAAAAACATCCATCTTCGTCATATTCTACTGTTCCATTATACACTAAAACAAAAAAGTATAAATTCATTTGCTTTTAGGCGGAATTTTGGGGATTATGTTAAGTTAGATAATTCAAATGTCCAAAAAGTCAGAAAAACAAAATATGTAGTTGGAATTATATTTGGTCTTTGTTGGTTAAATTCAGTTCAATAAGTAAAACTCACATGGTTAAGATACTTTTCTAATTAATGGCATAACTTATTAAAAATCATCAATCACCGGCACGATAGAGTGCCTGCTTGCTTTAGGGGAGGTGTCGGATTCGAGTGTAGTCCACACCTCGTCATACTAGAAATGTTAACATGGTATCTAGTGCTGCTATGACTTACTAGTGACACTACTAGTGTGAGTAGGAGTAATGCCTGGGTCCTAAAACAGGGTCAACTCATTACTATGCACAGTTAGGCCTTCCTGACAAAGGTCGTGTAATAAAACTAAAAGGCTTAGTTGTATATGGATGTGAATAACAAGCATATGATGCTATAGCTTCTAGAAATTATCACGAAAATCAAAGGATAATCCCGCACAAACGAGGTAATTAACGAAGATAAAAACTAGTTAATAATAACTAAATCAGTATAAAAAATAAAGACTGTGTTGAGTAAAATACACTTATAAAAAATTTCCATATCAATATTAAATACAAGTACCCTCAAGACAACTCTTAGTGTTAATAAAAACAAATAATTAATTTTCCCCTGAAAGCCACTTCAATTTTTATTAATCCTTTCACATAAATACTAGTGGGTGTGGAAATATGATAATTTACACGTAAATCGTGTTCAGCCTGTCTTAAAATATCTTCAAATAATTTTTTTGCCGTAGCGTTAAAAATGAGAGAATAGTTATTTCTGGCATCGTATTAAAAACAGCTTTCCGTGGATATAAAAATAAGCAATTGTAAGATTAAAATCAGTTTTTTTAGCCCCGATATAACTGGATATATTACAATGCTATACATAATTTCGCCGTATGGCTGAATGGCTGAGAACCAGTTCTAATCCATCGGATATTAATCGGTTTCAAAGCGATACGGGAAAATACTTTATTTCTTAACTTGTATAATAAACTAAAAATTACTTTTGTTTGTTGAAATTATGCAATTTATACAAATAGCAATGCAGATTATTTCAAATGGAAAAATGTATTTCAAAATTAAATAGATACTGGTAGAAAAATATTATAAATGTCTAGAGGGAGAACAAGAATAGTATTTTCCAAAGTGTTTTTAAATAACAACCATGTGAGCAAAGACACAAATTTTCATTGCTTTCCTTTTTGATTGCAATACAGAAATAAAATATAAACATACCCCCTAAGTACAATATTTATGAATAAATTAATTCGTATGGGATTATTTTGGCTGTTTTTCTCTAGTATGACGCAATGTTGTGTAGAATAAAAAACAACACCTTCCAGACATTAACAAAAAATCCCATAAAACCTCAAAATTATTAAAATGTTAATATTATGATATGACCTTTGTTTTGAGCATATGTTTAATGTATCTTTGTAAAATAACATTGTATTGTTGTAATAACATAATTTGCATAATATAATTGACAATATTCTCTTATCAAACAGAATAACACAATCTTATATTCAAGTAAATTGTATATCAAGAACATTTGTATAAAAATTTTCTTCTTTCTTTTTTTGGTAGCGAAGCTACTCTATAACTCAAATTTGCCAGTCTATAAAAGAATAGAGACATGAATGGGAAATACGTTTGACCTATTTATTAAGCAAGACATTCTGACGTTTAATGAAAAGTATTAAGAAATGGGCGCTATCATTCTTTCGTTTGTTTATTACCTTAGGTCGGGTTGGGTTAGGTTTTATTGGGTACAGGGTAGCCCTGTAGTGTTGGGGCCTCCAAAAGAGGTTAGGCATTGTGAAAAACTACCCCGTCTTATTTCGTTTTGGGGGGTTAACAGTGCTTATCCCGCACTTTGCGTGATAGCACAAAGAAATGTTTTAAGCTAAAAAAATCTTCTTTGTTTAATGGACTAAGAAAACATTTCATCGAAAATACATTAAGAAAAAAAAGGAATCACTCTTTTAAGTATAAACAGAAGAAAATTTTAAAAGATTTAGGCCTTCTATTTTTCTATGCTATGAAAAAAAATGTGCAACAAGACAAAGTGTTGAGTGCCCTTTTAATTAAAGTAGAACAATGCGGACCATACCAACATGTGGCTTTTGTTCATATACAAAACAGCAAAAGAATCAATAAAGACTTTTGCACTTTTAAGGTTTGTTAGACTGTTTATGAGTATGATGAGTAGCTCTTGTCTTATTTATATCGGGGTGAAATGTTCCAAATAAGAACACCCGACAATAATTGGGAGGGGGGTGTTAATGGAAATATCCAAGCACAGTGTAACAAATGTACGTTACAGTTTTCAAGACTCAAAAGCATAAAACATAATATACTCCAAAACCTTTTAGAGATTACAAACACAAAATCAGAAACTAAACTAACATGCAAGGACGTCCAAGGGGGGGGGGGGGTAAAGGGGTGATTACCCTCCCCCAAATTTTTTTTTCATTTTAAAATTTACTCTATCTTGGGGGTGCCGTAGGCAACCCCAACCATTTAGGGGGGGGGGTATTTTCTCAGCTTGTTTTTTAAAAACACCTTGTGGGTTTTAATCTAGTGTCATATCAGATACTAGCGGCTTCGCCCCTAGCCTCTAGGGGCTTTGCCCCAAGAGGTTATACAAAAAATTAAGGTGAAATTCGTAAAAGGACCAAGGAAATCTCCTACAAAAAAAAAAAAAAAAAAATGGGGGTGATTATTTTGTTTTTGGGGGGGTTGGGGTTGTCCCACCCCCCAAGAAAATATCTTAAAACCACCACAGGACCAGTAGGTATATTTCCTGAAGAGTAGAGCCCATTCGGTTCAGTGGTTACCGAGATCTTAAGCTTCAGACGGACAGACAGACGGACAGACATCTTTCTACTTTGTATTATAGATAAGAAAATGAACTCTTCTTAGGTCCATAATTACATTTTGGTTCAATAAGAAATTTTAGCCGCTTCCTTTTTCAAAGACGTTTTAATGCTTAAATTTTAAACTTAAACAAAAAACTGTTTTTTTGCTAATGAAATAAAATAAAAATAGAAATATACAATTTGTAAACAAGTTAAAATTTGCTCGAATATTAATTTCCTATACCTTTTAATTAAACCCGGGTTTCTTAAGATTTATTTATTTTTGATTCATAAACTAAGAAAAAGTATGTTTTCCAGTCGTCTAAAATATCAAAAACTCATTTAAAAAGTTTCCAAATAAATCATTTTTAATTTAAATATTTAAATTAAAAGTTTTAATCAATAACTTTTCAATTTTCAAATAAATTTTTTTTTTGCGCCGAAGTTGTTGAAATTACATAAAAAATTTTACTATTATGAAATTATACATTTAAATCAAATAAAAAGTAAGTACAAAAGAATAATTTTCAAGAAAGTTTAAAACAAACATTGTCTTTATTATTAAAAAAATAACTTGTTAAATGTTTAAATTTCAAAATTAAAAATTTCAAATCACAATTTATCTTAGTTATTTAAATCAAATTAAAAATCATATTTTGCACATACTATACTATACATTTATAACTGAAATATATATTTAAGAAATGTTAGATTCTTTTCAACCCATATTATTTTCCTAATAAATATATTTTGACAGACTTAGTATTTTGGGACTGCCATTAGGTCATCTTGCAAAATTATTCCCAGGAGTATTCTTAAGTTGAACAAATTATATACTTTTTAAAGAAAAATCTTCAATAAATTATTTTGGGGTAAGAACGGCTTTACTTTTTTGCCATGAATTTATAAGCAACTCTTTGTTTCAACTAACTTCTGTCCTTTATTAAAAACCAAGTCCATGGACATACACAAGTTCACTGTTCACATTGACAAATGCATTAACTTTCAGGATAGGATTTGAATATATTTCTGTCTTTGTATTTTTTCTGTAAGTGTAAGAATTCAAATGCAGGCGAATATATTATGTACCATAACCTGAAAGTCTGGCCATTTATATATTATGCAGTTTTCAACCTCATTTAATCTTTCTCAGCTTTTTTATTTTTACATGCTCTATGTTTTGAAAGAAACAGAAAAAAAATTATAGAGAATTATTAATCAGTGTTACTATTTATTAAACAAGCAGTTGGAGGCTTTATATTTGAAAGGATATGTAAAAGCAGAAAAATAGCCTAAAACCATACTCAGACTTATTAGTAAAAATGTAAACAGCCCACAAACATCTCAGGGTCTATAGAAAGCTTCACTGTAGATGAGAACCATTCGGTTCAGCGGTTTGCAAGATCCCACGCCACAGACAAAATAGGGCTTTCTACTTTATATAACAGGATTACGTAGGTTGATTTTACTTTTTAACAGAGAGATCTAGAACCTTGTTATTGAGTATCTTTGCTTGTAAAAACCTTGCTCTAACCTGTGTCTCCATCGTCTTGACTACTCATAACTTTGCATGTCACGTTGTCAACAAACTAAAAAAGTTAGAAAAGGTATTATTATAAAAAATATAATAAAGGTGACAATTAATAGAGAGCATATACATATAAAAGCCATTAAACACCTTGACTGCTCAAAAAGTAGGCGTCCATCTTATCAATAAACTAAATAATCAGAAAAGAAATAAAATCGATAATGAAAAAACGTAATCAACATTCAAGTTAAGCAGTTAACAAGCCGCACAATGTCATGACTTCAAATTATCAAGGAATAAAACAAGTTTCAATAAAACAAGACAATTAAAATATTGTTTCAGTTCTAGACAGAAATTGTTAACCAATGACTTGTTTTATTCAGTTTAGCAGCACAAGTAAAAAAGATTTAATTAAATTTCTTCTGAAGGGCTACAAACTTATTGATTTATCTAAATTTATTAACTGTCAATTATAAAATTATATCATTTAACCCTTTAAAAGGTTAAAAAGAATAAGATTTAAGGTTAAAAAACTACTTTTCTCGTCTTAACTTTTATTTTAGAGCCAAAGTTTTTTTTTAATTAAAAGGAATGATTTATTTTGTTATTATTAGTATTTGTTTATAAAGGATTAATAATTTAAACTTTTTTGTTTAATCTTCTATAGCAAAACTAAAAGCATAGACATTGGTCATGGGTAACCTTGATTTTTCTTTTTATATTTGGACATGTTAACCATGTCATACACTCAGTTTGTTGACATAGATAATTAGTTTTCTAAAGTTTGAGAACTTTATAATACTCTGTGAAAGGTTTATGGGTAGGTAGGTAAGAAATGCATAAGTGCTTGAAAAATGTAATTATCTGCGTAATTAGATTATGTGTAATAATGGAAAACAATGCTAACAAATAGCACTAGACAATATACTTTTCCTTTCCTTAACTTTCATTTATAGAAAATATATTACGATGTGTTTTTGTATGATTTAAAATAAGATAAATAGATGTAACTGGTATCGTATTATAGACATCTTTCTGCAGATTATTCTAGTTAATATGTGCATTATAATGGTTTTTGTTGCCATTTTCCTGCTAACCCTCCACCCTACCAGATGCAATCCCCGAAGGTCTAAATCTTTTTTATAAATTTATATTTGTTCTAAATCCTTCAGTAAATATTCTTTTTGATGTAATTTACTGAACCCCACTAATGTTTGATTTGACTTCCTACAAATCTACCAAAGAACAGAATAATTTGATTTATGATTTGATATGTAATAGGTACTTCTGCAAGATGGAACCAATAATATTTGATTTATTTAACTATATATTTGTATTTCATAAACCCTACACACATTTTTAATTTAATCTTATTCTCTTAGAAAGAACAAAAATAGAAAAATCAAATAGTCAAGTATATTACAAATATTTAAAGCTCTTTATAACAAATACAATATTTTAACGATTGTATATATACTAGGATATATAAGTTGGAAGGAATTTTAATGTTAAAGTTAGATTTGAATTCTGCATCAAATTTTAAGGATTTTTTTTTATAAAATTCGTTTTTTGTATAATTATTTATCTAAAAGCGGAAATACAATTTAAGTTCATATATTTTGACCAATAGGATAGGTGGATTGGAAACTACCTGCGCTCTAATTGGTTGAATGATGTGCGACACTTAAGCTTCTCCTATCAGAGCGAAGAAAATTTTCAATCCACCAATCACAGATGTCAAAATTAATTAATATGAAAATTAATATGAAACTATCTAGAATAGATAAACAACCCAATCCTTTTTTTCCCGAAGGATTAGTAATTGAAAGATACTTTTAAATTAGCTTTTGCGTATCTATAGCCTTCAACCTTTTATATGTAGTTGGACGCAATATAAGTAATTGCATTTTACCATTAGATTAATTTAGCAAGCAAACATTTTCTACATATCAATTCCAGTACTTCGTTATGTACATCGTTTCCTCAAATTGAAGTGGCTCACGTTTTAAAAATATTTTGACTCCGTGTATTTTGAGCGCAGCCACATTAAAGAAAAAGAATATAGGAGGCACAACATATATGGACCCTGAGCCGACTTTAAATTGGGTCTTTGAATATCAGTTAAGTCCCTACAAAAGAGCAGAAAGCAATTTGCTAGCAGGTCACCACAGCTTGTGCCATGTAGTTGTCTGGGTTATACATCTATACTTATTAATTTATTGCCGCTACTCTTGTCTAAAGTCTATCACTATTAGATCTAGCAAATCTTGCCGTTATCTAAATTATAATTTAATATCTTTTTGTTCTTTGTAATTTATCCAAATTTTGAAGTTTTAAGCTATGCTATTATGACTATTGCATCTGTGTTTTCCTCTAACCCTTCTGTCATGAAGCTGATTTAAAAAGGAAATCTTGAGTAGAAAATGCAATTTTATCTAATTTCTTGTAATTGGATATCTTAAATGAAGGAGGTATCTCTGCAAATATTTATCTACATTTGTTTATGAATTTATTTTTAAAAGAAACAAGAATGAGATAAAAAATAACTAGTTCTTAACTTTAGATTCACATTATATAATGAAAACGCTAATTTACACTTCATTCATGTCAGTTTGTCTGTTAATAAGTATTATTGTACGTTATCATCCTTGTTGTTTTTAACGTAAAAAATACATGGTTTCATGTGAATCAAAGATTTGTACGAAGAAATGTTTGACATTTAAAAGGCAGGAAAATATGATTTTTCACACGTCATATTATACCAGAAAACAAGGACATATAAGTAGCATATCAATTAAGCTTACTGGTTAAACCATAAAAAATACAAAGGAATTGCTAATTTATATTAGTTTCTATTCTATATTAAAAACAGCTGTTAGTTTTGTAAGTGTAAGTATATGTGTACGATTTAGCTATTGGCCTACAAATGGTTTCAAAATTTTTATGACATGTTCCTATTGTATGGTTCAGGATCGCGCCCTTTCTCCCATCCCCTACCTTAAAGATATGGCACCTGAAACAAGCGCCTCGTATGTTAAGAGGAAAGCTAATGTATTGGTCGTTGGCTTTTTATAAAAGGGAGGGGGGGGGGGGAGTGAGGGCCAATCCCTCAAAGATAAATGGCCCCTGAGAAAACTTTAACCCTACCCCTAAATCTTTTAATATTTCAACATTAAATCCTCTTAGGTTTATAAATTGTTTAATAAGGAAAGAAAGAAATATTTCTATTATTCTATAGATGAATTTTTAATGTAGTGTTATTGAATTTGAAATTGATTCCACTATTTTCATGAATATTCATTTTTTGTACAGAAATTCTCTCGCTAGGCTGAGAATAAAACATTAATTCATGGCACAATTTTAAAGAAATGATTTCTTAATTTGTCAATAAAATGAAGCAATCATATATATCCTTGTAAAAAAACAGTGTATTTAAAAAAAAAATTGGAAATTTTCTAAAATTCTATCTCATGTCGTTTAACTTTATATATTTTCAGAGCTAAATTTTCTATGATCAAGAATTTTTTTTTATTCTTATTGATTCTAAATACCTAACCCAAAATAAAACTAACAATCAGATATTAGTCCAAACTAGTTTACTTTAAAAATAAGGATGGCAACATCCATAAGTAGCGAAGCACAAAATCTATTATGAAATAGACAAAAGATCAAAGTGGGTTATAAAGCAGATTATCTGTTATTATAACAAAGAAAAGAAAGAGAGAAAGAATATGCAAAAACTTAAAATCACCAAACTTTAAAAAAAGGTTTATATCTTTGAAAGTTGTAAAAATAAAAGCTGCTAAAAAGGTGCTTTAAAGCAGTCAGACTACCATAGATTTTTTACACCTAATTATGATGCATAATGAAGGGAATATATCTGTTGTAAAAATTAAAAGCGGCTAAAAAAACTGCTTAAAAGCAGTCTGACCGCTATGGTTGTTTTATACTTAATTATTTATTTTGATGTGACTATTGACAAGAAGTTTTAGCCTTCTATCTTTTACAGGAGCCGAGAAAATCAGTTGTGAAAAATAAAAGCTACGGATGTATTATGCTAGTTATGCTTGGGAATGTTGACAAGAAGTTTCAGCCTTCTATCTTTTATAGAACCGAGAAAATCACGTTTCCTCCAAAAAGTTTCAGACATACGAACAGACGGACATTTCAAATTTTAGAGTGTAGCCTCTACTATAAACTAGACAATAACCATCAAATAATCTATAAAATGTAATGTCTACAATTAGGAAAATATCATCACAATATAATTACAAAAAGCTAGAAACATAAATTGCCAAAAAATAAAAAAAGACTCTATTGTTATAGCGGAAGGATAAATTAGATGTCATTTTGTTATCGACAAAATACTTTCTCAAAATATTTCTTTTGTTCAAATATAGGTTAAGTTGCCTTTACATTATTAGTATAATGCAAAAAATATTTAGTTTTTTTTGGAAAGTACTATTTTTTCTTCCATTAATTGAATAATATTTAGGCTTTATATTTATACTAGCGGTTGTGCCCCTAGCATATAGGTGGCTCTGAATTCAACGGGGTAGATAGGGGACAGATCGGTTTAGCGGTTAGCGAGATCCTTCAGTACAAACAAACAGCCCAACACATATCCTGTTACTTTATTATAAGGAATAACAAAATATTACCTCACAAGTTTCTGGTTTCCAAATAGAGGTGATGGTACAGCCCTCATATTTAGGGTCTAATACTGTCTCATTTACTAATATATCCATTTATATATCTATCTATTTATCTGAAAAGCAAAAATATTAAAGTTTGATTTAAGTTTAATTGCAAAGCTACTATATCATACTGCCAAAACTGTCCTAATGAATTAAGCATGGTTGTTAGAGATTTTAGGTTGAAGAAAAGTAGAAAAGGGACTTTTTTTCTTTTTCTTGCGTTTAATTTCTTTTAATTATAAGGTAATAATCTACACAAATTCAAGGCTTAAGAATATTAATAAATAATCTAATTTGTATAAGTAGTCGTGATAATGAATGATTTTATTGGTTTCATTTGTAAAGTTTACCAATTTCAATGTTAACAAGGATGACAACATCCAAAAAAGCGAAGCACTTAAACGGTAGGACAAACGGACATTATTACTTGTATACTTTCAAAACTGAATAATTATAATATAATGTATAAGAATCGAAGCAAAATTGTAAGTAAACGGACATTCTGGTAATGATTATAGAGTCGCTACGCTTTCTAAATCGTACCTAACTACTAAAGGAATCACCATGCAAAGTTTGATATCGATAGGACAATTCTAACATGCATAAATTAACGAAAAATTGCTATCCGTTACGGACGGACCGACCCTAATTATAGAAAAGCTATGCTTTTAAAAATGAAGTCTTATTATTTTTTTTTTGTAGATAACAGATACCCTATGTGAGAGGAATAAATTAAATCAAAAATAAATCAAATTCAATATAATTTAATTAAACTGATAATTATAAAATATTATATTCATAAATAAATTATTATTTACTTGAATTTACAAAAATAGATTTCAATAATCATATTTTAAGAAATATAAATTAACAGCTTTTTGATATATCATAACAAGAACTTTAAGTTATAAATCTCATTTGAACAAAATAATCCAAAGTCTTAAACATAAATATCTATAATACAAAGTAGAGCGATGTCCGTTTGTTTGTCTGTCTGTATGTAGCGAAGGATCTCGCTAACCGCTGAACCGATCGGGTTTCTTTTTACAGGGTAGCTTCTAATAGGTCCCGGGAAGGTTTCTAATTATTTTCTTGGGGTGGGACACCCCCAACCCCCCCAAAAATGAAAAATCCCCCCCCCCAAAAAAAAATTTTTTGTTTATCTTTTTAAAACTAATTTTTTCTTTTAAATTTTCTTTGAAATCTAAAATACAAAAAATTGGTTTGATTAAACCTCTTGGGGCAAAGCCCCTAGAGGCTATGGGCAAACCGCTAAAGTTTGTACCCTAAGATATCACTAATCACTATATACCGTTGAAGTCCTTTATTTAATGAATGCTTTTTGTAGGACCTACCCAGATATTTTATTTATTTTTGGGCGTGCAAGGTCAACCCTCCAAGGAAAATAATTACAGGATATACTTAATCCAAATAAATTTTTGCAATTTGTAAGGTGTTTTAAGTAACTCACATCTGATATGCATTAGATGAGGGGCACAACCTCTACTGTAAATTAATTTCGTGTTTAGGGGCTGGAGGGGGGGGGGGGGAGGTGTCAGATAAAAATTAAAATTTAAAAATTAATAAAATTTAAATTCAGGAGGATAAAAACAACCAAAATATAGGCATACGAAAGGGTAGAGCGCGAAAGGCCTATAACACTAAGAGGATCTGTGTCGTATGATATACAGAGTAGCCTCGCTATTATAATACATTCAATATAATTCTGAGAAAAAATCAGTGATAAAAGAAAAGAAGAAAAAAAGAGGCTATTAACTCAAATAATTGAGTACATGTATTTTACTTCCTATGTAATTGTACTGTGTATCATAGAGACAAATAAGTCCATAAGTTGCGCAGCATTATTATTTATAATATCAGATTAATATAACTCGATAAAAGAACAATAAACCTTACAAAAAATAGATTTGTCTGGGCCCGATACTGAAATAAAAAATGAAAAAACATAGGTATAAAAAACTTTAACTACATAATAAGGGACTTTTGGCTACATCCTATAGCGAGCAGTTGTTCTATATGAAAGCGAATGTGATAATTAAGATTAGAATACATTAATGTCAATATATTCGGTGATTTTTATATCATATTGTAAATATACCACAAATGAACTCAGAAACGAGATTTTCATGGTTATTTAAGATGTTGTGTTTCATAAGTAAAGGTTAAAATCATTGTGGGGATCGTACTCCTCTTGAACCCTTTGGATTATAGAGGCAAAAAAAGGGTAGGGTCACAGGTCCAAAACTATGTAGATTTCAGTAAAAGCACCAAGAACCGAAAAAGGAAAATCCATAAAAGCGAAGCTGAACCAGAAAAATTGCTGAAATACATGATGCATGATTTGTGAATACTTACCTTATTGTAAAAGAATAAAATAAATTTATCATGTCACATGTCATAAAAAGTTCATCATATTTAAAAGAGACATCATTAAGGTTTTGCTACTTATAAGCTACGCGCATCAAATAAGAAAAGCTTCGCTCTAGAAAGAAGAGACTATATTTTTTAAAGAAGTTATTAACTGAATAATGAAAATAAGAAAACTGAAGTAAATAAAATAAACAAATCACTAAATATTTTTTCTTAAAAAACAGTTTTACTCGATCAAATACATAAGATGTTATTGATCTAAAACCACTATGAAAACCTTTTGTTAAGGTATGTAAAAATCTACCATACACTAATTGATTGATTTGCCTTATTGTTTGACGCATATACGCATAATTAGCAGCATAAAAGGAATATCATTGGAGAATAAAAGAAGGAAGTTTCTCTCATGACGCATTTGGACCACAAATAGACTTCTTCAAACAAAACGTGTTTTTGTTCATTGTTAGGTTAGGTTAAGGAATGGATACGAAAGTCCAATAGGGATATGAATAAGTATTCCGTAAGGTATTATACCCAATAGGTGCTACATGTAACGGCTTTTTGACTGGCAAAAACGTTTGACACGTTTGTTTCCATTACTACATAAATATTATATATTGTATAAATAAACATGAATATATTTGTAAAAAAAAATAATTTCTACTACACATTTATTCATATTTACTAATTTCTAAAGTGAGTATATGTATTATTTTTAATGAAAAAAGTGTTCTTTATACATTTATTTCTCTGATTACATTAAAGGTATATCAAATCTTTATGTTTATTCAATTAGGTGTTTTATCTTCCATTACATTTTAGAAAAAGAAAATAACATTTTTCTTTTCTTTTTTTTGTTGTGCTTTACTTAAAACTAAAATATATGTATTAATAAATAAATAGTGACTTTTAGATATCTTTATTTTTAGAAATCCCTAAATACTAAATCATAGTTAAAGCTACCCGAAAAAGTCGGTTTGGTTTGATGGTTCGTCTGTCAACAATTAATCCATTTGAATGGTTCCAATTAATATAAAATGAAATATAAGAGTAGGAAGCAGTTTATTTTGAGTTTGGATATTTGCGTTGTAAGATAGGTTAATAAAATATGAGGTTTAAAGAATAAAAAGGTTTAATGAAAAACAAGGATGACAACAGAACAGTAAAGCTTTTGGATGCAATGAATGAATCTGTCTAGAGATTCTTCACAAAAAGTTTCAGTCGTCTATCTTAAATAGAAAAGAAAATAGGAGAAAAGAAAAGGATGCAAACACAAGATTAAGTCAAAAACAAGAAAGTTACACGAAAAGTCTAAAAATTGAAGGTGACTCAAAAAACCTTCACTTATATAAAACTTTTATGAAAAAATCTTTGCTTTTCCAAGTCCTATGATTAATTCAAAAATATTCAAAGTAATAAGCATATTTATTTATTAAGTGATAGAACTTGTGTCTGGAAAGTTAACACAAAGTTGTTAGATTATTGGTATTTTTTATTACAAACTTATAAACATTTATTCTTATTACTTTTTTTACTTTTTAAGAGTGGAGCTTTAAAGAATATTACTTAGTATGCAAATATTAGAGGACAAAAAGAATTAATGAGAACTAATAATTCAAGTTTTTAGTTCAAAATTGAAAAACTAAGAAACATATATTTGCTAGCATAGTAACAACGCTTCATTGCTCTTATGTATTTCATTTTACTTGTTATTTTCTAATGAATGAAATATCAGAGAGAGGAGGGGGCATTGGGTTATTTATTACACTAGTCTCCCAAGTATTATTAAAATGTTTTCATATTCGTTTGTTCTTTTGAATCTATTTTGGGGACTGTTATTGAATTTTTATTGGTTTGTTAATTAAGATAGATGTCCAAACGTTTCAACCCCTATTTAATTATAATCTAAATAAGGGTTAATTTTGTGTATCGTCATTGGGAATGTACATTGTACATTAATTTATCGGCCATTGTCTTATTATTAGATCCCTGATGAAATAAATTCATCGCAGCTCTGAAAGCTCTGAATAAATCAATATTTAAACTATGAATACACTCCTCCGGATTCGAATGAATACGAGAAATTAAAAACTGATTAATCAACAAGTAGATATATAAATTTAAGAAAACAGTGTAGGTCATCGTTTTAAAAGATTATATTTGAGAAGAAATTTATGCTATCCAAAAATTATTGCAAACGCTAACATTTATTTGTTCATGAGAATTAAATTTAAATCCAGTATTAGTAAATGTTCAAATATTTTTAATGAATATATCTATGATACAAAGTAGAACGATGTCTGTCTATTTTTTTTGTATCTAAGGATCTTGCTAACCTCTAAACCGATCGGGTTTTCTTTAACAGGGTAGCTTCTCATAGATCATGGGAATGTTTGTAACTATTTTGGGGGAGGGTACCACTACTATCCCAAGAGAAATCGCCAGTAGAAAAAAATTATCTTCCCCTTTCAAAAAAACTGTTTTTAAATCTAAATTTTAACAAATGGGTTTTGGGATTCAATTCACCCCTCAATTGCCACTGGAGGCCTTTAGGGGCGAATCCGCTAGTTTTTTTATAACACAATATGTATCTGATGTTGCAGCCTAATTTATAATCTACGACGAGAATTCAACTTACCACCTTCATAACAACTAAATTAAATAAACAAAACGTTAACGAAAACGTCTAAAAGTGCTTTCAATCAAGTCTATTTCTTGTCACCCTCACCCCCCCCCCCCTTTCTTTTCAATCTTATTAGGAAAGAAGGGGATGTTTATTACACTAGTCCCCACAGAGTTCAATAACGTTTTCTTCAACTTTGTAGACTTTTAATGAACAATGATTCGTTGATTCATTAAGTCAAGTGTCCAAACGTTTCAACCATTAATTGTAACTTTTAGAAAAGGGAATTTTGTGAATCATCATTGAGGATGTACATCAATTAATTTGCCATTGTCTTATCTCTTTATATCCCTGATTATGTATAGCCCCTGCGAGGTGCTTTAACTACGATAGGCTCAATCCGGATACTAACCCTGTAACCTAACCCAAAGTAAGGATAAAATTACGTTTTCTTCTTCGAATAATTAACAATGTAATTTAAGTGAAATTTCACAACGAGACCACTAAAAATGTCTGCAACTTATTCTAGGTAACCAACCAGAATACACATTTTGTATCTAAAATATACCCAAGAAATACATTCACACACAAAAAAGGAAAAGTGTTGAAAAAAGTGCACTTGAATGACTTAATTGTTGTTGTTTTGTACTAGCCAAGAGTGCGTCTTAAAATACTTGCCAGCTTTCTAATGCTTCTTTTATTTTATCTTTTATTAACGTATGTATTAATGTATTTATATCAGTTTTATATAAAGCTATGTAGAAATATAGATAAGCAGTCTAGGAGGCAAAACAAAACAAAAATTTTTTTTATATAAATCTAAAAATATTGAAAGGAACAAAATATCTTTAATTTTTGCCACCCCTTTAAGTAAACTTGAGAGGTTTGTATAATAAATATTGCGGGGAACACCTGTACTAAAGTGGTTGTAAAGAGAAAATTAAACTGAAATGAGTTTAGGAATTATAAGGGAGCTGCATTTTTACACCATGTATAGTGTATACTACAATAAAGGTTTATTTTTAATTCAAGAAAATAAAAGTTAAAATGTTTTTTTTATTCCATTTCTAAAATATATATATATATATAAAGAATGAACTAAGAGAAATAGAAACTCGAAATATAATTTTTTAAAAAGAAAAGAACAATGACTATCCAACATAAGCCTAGCTTAAAAAAAACAATTATGTAAATCTAATAACATTGGAACATTATACTATTATGAATTATATAAAATTAAATACAGACAATTATTTAGACCAACAAAGCAAACGTTGTATTTGTAGAACAGCTTCGCTACTGAAAGGCGTAGTTCTTTAATATATGTTTGCTTTAACTATAGCAGACGATTAATCTTGTAGCAATACCTTATTCGATAAATTACATTACAAAATTAAGTTTTATCAGGGAGGGTGGGGACAATACCGCCCCCAGGCGTTTTTCAGTCCTTGGATACTTGAATTATATTGTGTTAAACCTATAGTATTCATTGTTTACAAAAATAGTTTATTACTGAATTTTAATACAATGTAATTATCATTTATTAATTTTGATATTAAATGGTTGTTTTGTCCCAATAAATATTTGAATTTGAATAAGATTAATTTAAAATCATTCGACCCTCAACAACAATTGAAAAAAAACTTACAAGGGGCAGAAATGTTATTTTAAGATTAATTATCGTCAAATGTCCTATCCCTGAATCTAGATTGTATACACATACTTTTCAAATTTATTATTTCAGAAAATGAATTCATACAAATTTTTAAATAGATATTCACTATCTTAATTGTAACATTTCTAGATAAAAAACTGTTTTAAATAACTGGTGAGGGGGGGGGGCCAGGAAAGGGTAACACCCCCCTTTGATGTCCTTGCATTCATTAAAAAGTTTTATTTGGATCTTTCATAAGCTGACAATATTTTGCGTTAAAATGTACTAGCACTTACGCCCCTAGAGGCCCTCAAATTTATGTAAACTTTATTTCTGCTGTGCTATAAAGAATGAAATTATCTCGGATTATTAATATATTACCAGTGAAGGATTTAAGTAAATTTTATATTTGCTTCAAGTATTCTGTTGCTTGAATAATTTTATTATATATAGATGATTTTAATAATAATCTAACTACTCCATTCTATGATCTGTTCTATTATTATTGTACCGATATTTTGTAAGTTTTGCAAATTTTTTGCTTAACTTGTTTTCTTTTTTTGCATAAAAGAAAATCTGCGGGATGCTAAAAAGATATGTTCTTACAAATCGCCTAAAATTATTGTTTAAATAGAACAACTTACCAATTGGATAGCTTCGCTATTCCCCCCCCCCTCACCCTTCAAATACAGAGCTTACAATATTTTCTTACAAATCGCCTAAAATAATGGTTTAAATAGAACAACTTACCAATCGGATAGTTACACTTTTTTATTCCCGCCTTCGTATACAGAACCACTAGATGCAAGGAGCGTAGCCGTTAATGATATAAAAAGAATTAATAATTACACTCAAAATAATAAGTATGAAAAAGGAGTTCTATATGATATATAGCCTAAAACCATTGCTATCATATTATGTTAAATGGTAAGAATATGGGGGCACCCGATAAAAAGTATGCAAATAAGGGTTGTAATAAAAGTCTTTTAAGTTTAAAGTGTCCAGGGACTAAAATATACATTAGAAGCTACTAAATAACAAAGGTATGACTATTTCACCTTCTTTTTTACTATTATCATTGTAGCACACATTATCGCTCTTTCAAATATATCGCCATCCTATTTTGTCTGCGCTACTTGTAGACAAAGTTGTCTTAGATGACTTACAAAAATGTCACATTTTTAACCAAAGCTAAATTAAAACAAATATTACTTGATGCTTTATCCTTGAATTAGAAAGGAAAAGAAAGTGTTGTTGTAAACTAAATAAGGAAAGAAATGGAATATGGTCTGACAATGTAGCTAAAAAACTACTATAAATGTTCAAGTAATTTAATTTCGAAAAAAAGGCTATTATAATCAAAACAAAATTTTGCAAATTTTTGCTTAATAGTGAACGTTTTATCCTAATAGCAATGATAATTTTTAAGCAGTCCAATATTAATTTCCAATGAAATCCCAATAGCTTTAAGAAAGACGGACATCTGAGGTGGATTCTTAATAAACTTTGCCTCACGAAAATTTCTTTGCCTCACTAAAATTAGTGAGGCTCGCTAAAAATTTAGAGGGGATAATTTTGCCTCACTATTTTAGTGATGAAAAATGCCAAAAAAAAGCTTTTTTGAAAATTCACCTCTGGAGTTAAATAGTACTATTACTACTAAATATCAAATATAATAACCATCATTAAAGTCCAGCTATGAAGTTAATTACATGGAATATATTTCAAGTAAAATGAATATTTAACTTACAAATTTACGACCAATTGAACACACATATTAAAAGGATAAATAAACTTATACAATTGTTTCGGAACATATGTACATTTTTTTCATTTTGCTCTCGGTCACAATTGCATATTTATAATTGTTCATATTGATTCTAATCATGTGTATGTGTGAACCCCCCCTCCTCTATGCCAACGAACAACGGAAGTAAATTATGGTTAATGTAAGGGGGTAAGGCCTTGTTCGTGTTTAAAAACCAAAATATTTAGACATTATTTTTTTGTCAGCCTAAAGGGCTTACAAAAATGATTTTATTAATTTTTCAAGTAATCATAAATGAATGCAGCAGCTAGCTTGAGAAATAGGAGTAGCAAAATTTTAAAACATTTACTTGCTAAAAATGAAATAGTTTTGACATGCAATGATCAAGACGACAAAAGTTTGTAAAGTTGACATTTAAGTTATGAAATTCAGCATTTAAGCATCTGTTATTTATAACTTGTTACACAATAAAAAGTTTGATGGCGGATATAAAGATATTTTTTTTTTTACAAAACTGTCTTCAATCAATTTGCGTTTGTAAAAAATCTAACCTAAAACTCTTGTTTTATTTAATTTTAGGTTAAAAATTAGCTTAAACTTTTTTTTTAAGTTATAGAATATTTTAGTTATTATAATGAAGAAATAAGTTAGAAAGACTGGGTATTTTTTAAAGTTTATTAATTATTGCAAAAACCCCAAAATAGATTTCCCTAGAAATAATAGAATTATGTTATTATTTTGTTAATGTTGTTTATATATTTAATAGTGGAAAAGACAGGTCTATAACTTATCAAATTTTTTGTTCAATTTGCGAGATAATTTCTTTACATCTTTATATACATGCATTTTATCCTCAAAAGCATCATAAATTAAAAATATCTTTTTTTTAAATTTATATTTTTATGAGTTGTGCTTATTATGCAATGGTTGTCGAAAGTGTCATAATTGTACAGTAGTTGAGATTCCATTGCATATTATAATTAAAATCAAATATTGAAAGAGGTAAGAAAATAAGACCTTTTCTGGTGTCAGAAGAAAATGAACATATTTCTCTCTTTTGATACGGAAATAGACACATATTTGGCATTTGCAAATTGCTTACAAAAATATTTGGTTCTATAATGGGTTTTTATTTCTAAAGAATGATTATTTTTTAACAATGAAACATCATTTCTAATAAATTCTAAAAAATCCTTTGAAAGTTTTTAAATGTAATTTATTGTTAGTTTAGAATTAAGTTTTGAAAGAGCAAACATTTTAAATCAAATGATAAATTTTAACTTGAAATCAACTTTAAATCAATGTTAAAAAATTACGTAATCAAAGCATCTTAAATATAAGCGTCCATAATCAAATTTACAGAAACAAAAACTTTTTATCTGAAATTAATTCAATAAAGTTATGAAAAGGCAAAAGAGTTTTTCTTCAGATGCCAAATCCTAGTATCTAATTCTGGATGTCAGAATAGTTTTACCTAAAATTTGAAAAAAATACGGAAACGATTTTATGAATATAGCTTAAATATTCAAAACATAGAAACAAAATTAAATAAGTTTTAACTGTTAGCTTTTTGACATATAGTCTTACTTTGTTCTTCCTAAAATTTAAAAAAAAACCTCACAGTGGTCTTACAAAGTTTTAATTTTATTGAACTAATATTCGTGAGGGGGGAAAGTCGATAAAAAAAATCAGCCTGTAACGTCATAAAAATGAGGGATTATATATCTCTTTTTTAGGGTTTTTTTTCCCACTTCTCCTCTCCTCATCCCTCATTTTTATTACGTCAGAATTTTTTTGAACGACTTTCTTCCCTCACATAATATTCACGATAGATTTTTGGAAATTTTTATTGTATCGGTAATATAATATGTGAAAAGTATCAAATGAGCAAATGTATGGTAATGGGCACACTTTCACACACATACACACACACACACAAACACTTACTCTCTAATACTTTAACACATATGCTTTCATCTGTTTTACATATTCTGCCACTTTGAGATACTATGGATAACAAGGGCGCATTAAGAGAACTTAAAAAAAGAATATTGTTCATTCAAATGAAAACAAGTAAGGTCACCGCTATACTCTTTGGACTTCTGACACAACCATCACTTGAAGAAAAACTACCCAGTGACCTGTATAGTGTATAATGATCCCCATAAATGCAAGAATTAATTGTTTCTTTAATTTAGGATATTCATTTCAGACTAACCCATTCCTACAGCAAAATAAATTTATGAACTTGAATGAAAGTAAGTTTTAGCGTTAAACACTTTGTTAAGTTTAAACTGACACAAAGTTTGTGATAAATGGTATTTTCTTTTTTTGGGGGGGAAAATGCAATATCATTGTTCAAACTAAGATAACTTCATAGAGCCAGAAAGATGACAGAAATCTAAAATATTTTCATTTTCATTAAAATAAGAAGTCTAATTGTGATGTTCTTAAATAAACTTATCTACAAGCACACACAGTGTTCATCGATTCTAGTAACTCTTTTAGAGAAGTACCTTACCTCGTAAAATTTAAATTTCCTTCAATTTTTAAGAGATCATCTAGAAAATCCATAGCATTATCCGCTTGTTATGAGATGTGATACTCTAACATCCGAGGATATTAGGTGAAGTAAGATCCAACAAATAACCAATCCGTTGATTGTACGACCTTTGTTTTAGAAGTCTGAAGAACTGTATATGGTAATGAGTTGTGCCTATTTATGGGCTACACCTGACATAGCAGCAGTAGGAACCATTTTTAATGTCTTTAGTTATGACGCGGTGTCAGGCCGAGATTCGAACCTATCACCTCCACGAAGACGAGCGGAAGCGCTACGTGTTTAGCCACGGTCGCGGGTTTTTAAAGAAGCAAGTATCTTAAAACTAGCAACTTCACCCCTAGCCTCTAGGGGCTTTTTTTCCCTAAAGGTTCAGTTGAAAATAAAAAAAAATTTACTTACATTTTTTATATACTTTCTACGTGTTTAGCCACGGTCGCGGGTTTTTAAAGAAGCAAGTATCTTAAAACTAGCAACTTCATCCCTAGCCTCTAGGGGCTTTTTTTCCCTAAAGGTTCAGTTGAAAATAAAAAAAAATTTACTTACATTTTTTATATAATTTCTGCATTTTATAACTTTATATAACTCTTTATATCCTTTTATAATTTTTTATATTTTTTTATATTGATTTATATTTTTAAGAATTTTCAAATTTGTTCTCTTCTTTAGTGTTTTAAAATATTTCTTTGCCAATAGACAGACGGACGGACGGACGGACGGACGGACGGACGGACGGACGGACAGACAGACAGACAGACAGACAGACAGACAGACAGACAGACAGACAGACAGACAGACAGACAGACAGACAGACAGACAGACAGACAGACAGACAGACAGAAAATAACTTTATGATTATAAAGGAAGTATCGTAGCTATAACAAGCCGATACAAATAAAAAAAGTTAATCCATAGTCATACATTAAGGTAGAATAGAGTTTATTTCTTTAATATTTTAGAATTATTACAGAATAGATAATAGAAAACACTACTTAGAATTCGAAAATAATAAAAAAAAAACTTTTTAAAAATCTTTTGTTTTTGTAAGAACACCATAATTGTCAACACAGTCTCTGCATTAGATATATTACTATCTCTCTGTATCAGATATTAGGTGCATACATACACAAATAAGGTCTATATGCTAATCAAAAGATTTATACATCTTTACAAGCAAAATTACTCTAAAACTAATTTTTTTGTACATCGTTTTTCTGCCGCCATAGCAAGTTACGTTAAATCAAATAATGTTTCATGAGATTTTCTTAACATTTTGATTTCTTGAATTGAAAAATGTATTCCTTTTTATATTTAATTTATACAATTTTTGCTCTACTTCATAATAATTTCTCTTTTGATATACATCGTTGCGTTAGCTTCTCTGAACCTGATTGATTTCAGCTAAATAGATATAAGGTCATAAACTGTGATAAAAAATACACACTTCTGGTATTGTTTCATAGAAAATATCTGGGGAAACATAAAGAAGAATAATCCTATATATTTTATTTCTGCAGCTAATATAAAATCCTACCAGAAACGTCCAACATTCTTTCCTCACATAAATTTTACCTTTAAGCTTAGGACGAAGCTCTTATTATCTATATGATAAATGAATAGCAACAAATACATAGTTCATCTATAATTTTTCAAGTTTTGTTACAGTTTGAAAGTACTTTAGCCTAAAAGGAAAAGAGTAAACAACTCTGTTTACCATTTAGTGAGTGATAAAATAACCCAAAAAAAAGGTGCTATCATGTAATACAGTAAAAATGTGTTGTTTAATGTATGTAGCCTTAAAGGAATTAGGTAGGTATATCTAAATTATCTACTTACTACCTTTTCCTATCTATTTAGTGTATGATTCTATCTCTCATTTACTACATAAAGTCTTACCACCTATCAGGAAGGGGCTAAACTTAATCAGTAAGTAAACAAATATTAGGGTATTTTGTACGTGCCTGTTTCTCTTCAGGAGAACTGTGCTTGTAACTTGCTCAAAACTAATACTAAGCCTCCCTAAAATTTGTGCTGTTATCTTTCCAGCTATTTATGAGATCTTAGATGATATAAACAAATACATACACACGTCAAACTAAATTAGACTAATTTATATCTTTAAAAATATATGAGTATACAATGTAGTTTAAAAAAATGCAATATACACTTTCATTAAGAATAACCAAAATTAATTTGAATTTTTTTAAGAAGCCTAATCTTTTATTAGTTGTGTTTTGCGGACATCCTAAAAAATATTTTAGCACTCTGAGTCTCTATGTACACTTTTAAAATCCTTTTAAAGATTTTCTGTTAAATATAACAAAACGAAAAAACATTATATTCTAACTACTTCCAAATGTAAACGGAATTTTCCATTTTGTTTACTGTTTTTCTTAAATAATCTTTGATTTTGGTATTATTTTTTAAAGGTACTACTAAACTTTGTAAAAAATTATATACATTAAATAAGAAATTATTTTTAAGTTATAAAATTATAAAGTAACTTTGTAATACAAATTTTAGCAAATCAAAATCAAAACAATTTAGATAATCTACATATGTAAATTTGAACGTGGCGATACTTTTTGATAATCACGTACTGTTCCTATAAAGAGGATAAATTTCCCATAAAAATGTATATTTAGATAGATAGTAATATAAATATAAAAATATTGACATGTGTCAAGTTGTATGAGTTTTGCAAGAAATATAAAAACCAATAGAGATAATATAGTGCTTCTTTTCTTAATATTTTCCTCTACAAACATATTTCAAACTTTTTAAATTTAACTGCAGCAATTTTAATTTTCCAGTCTTTAATAGCAAAAGGCAAGCCCCTATAAATGAATTATATTGAGCCTAAAATGCACACAAACCAATCTTTCTGGCTATTTTGTTCATTAGGCGAAAAAATTCTTAATGTTTTTTTTCAATCAACTTTGTAATTATAGAAATTAAATAAAATTCTTGTTAAGAAATGTTATGTCCAGTTAAATGATAAAATTTGTTTTTCAGACAGAAAATGGAAAGTAAACAAAGGACAAAAAGGTTATATATGGTATTATAGGATATACAATGGATTTGAAAGTAGCCGAACAATAAATCTAAATTTTAAGGGTGTCAAAAAATTTCTTGAGAAAATGAAATGCTCCTTAGAATAATACGTTCAGAAAGCTGTAAAATTAAATTACCAGTTTTATTTATTTCTGTTTTATTATTACTAGCGGCTTCGCCCCTAGCCTCTAGGGGCTTCGCCCTATATAGTTTTGGGAAGTCAACCCTCCTTAATAGAAATATTCAAAAAATTATTCTTTGTTTAATTACTCTGTGGTAAAATTAAACCCAGGTTGTGCCTTTAAGCACACAAATTTTAATTTGTACAAATTAAACCCAGGTTGTTTGCCGTATACACAAAAATTTCAATTCGTAAAAATCAGACCTAGGTTGTTCGCATACACAAAAATTAAAATTAAAAATAAAATATTTTGATTTTTTTTTTCGGGGGGGGGGGATTCATGGGGGCTTTGCCCAATGTTGCAGTGGGGTTTTCCAACCCCAATTACTGGTTTTTGTTTTTAAAAAATTAAAAAAAAAATTTTGGAAGTGGGGATTTTTTGTTATTTTTTGGGGGGTTGGGGTGTCCCACCCCCCAAGAAAATAGCTTAAAACCCCCATAGGACCAGTAGGTATATTCCCAGAAGTGTAGAGCCCAATTTGATCAGCAGTTACTGAGATTTTACAAAAAAATGTAAAAAAAAAATTTGGGGGGTTGGTTTTTTTTTATTTTTGGGGGGGTTGGGGGTGTCCCACCCCCCAAGAAAATAGCCTAAAACCACCACAGGACCAGTAGGTATATTCCCTGAAGAGTAGAATCCGATCGGTTCAGTGGTTACCGAGATCTTAAGGGACAGACAGACAGACGGACAGACAGACGGACAGACGGACAGACATCAAGCTACTTTGTATTATAGATTGTCTATTTCAACTATAATTTATTGTTGTTCGAAACAATCACTAATCAATTTGATAATTGAAAACGTAGAGTACTTTAAAAGCCAATAGAAGCAAGGTAAACTTACGATATGAAAAGCATCTTGTAATTATTACATGGCATATCTAATTTTTACAGCAAATCTAAACTTCATACTAATCCTTGCTCCATACAAAAAGATCCTGGAGGGAGAAAATGAGAGCAGAAAATCCGCTAATTTATGTGAACACAATTATGATATAGTGAGAGAACTTGAATGTTGCTAACCCTATCCTCTCATGTTATTGGATGTCTGCCTCACTAGATATTTGCTGTTAAGGGAAAGAAATTTGTTTAGCCTTTTCCTCCCAAAATACCATGTGCATTTAAGTATTGGTTGGTGATCCTAGTCTTTGAAAGAAGTAAGGCTATTTTAAAGCTACCAAAAACATCAGCTCGACAAAAAAAACTTTCTTTCCGAAAATAATGACAGTTAAAGTCATTAAAATAACATTCAATGCAGAAACAAAACTTAATGAGATATAATTTTAACAAATCACGAATATGACATTTTTGTTTGTTCGATCATATTTGAAATTTATACATTAAGCCACATAAAGTCATAAATACAAACTTTATTGAACGTAAAGAAATTGCAAAAGGGCGCAGCCACTGAAAGTTAAGAATTTTCTTTATAATGCACACATTGGTATGGTATAATGATAAAAGATTATCCCTGTCTTTATTAGTCTGGTAAAAATGATAAGACAATTATTTACAATTAGACTTCAGAATAGTGGTTGATATTACAAGGAAAAATAGAAAATATTAATTGTTTTCCTAGGTAACTAAGTCTATGCTACTTATAACAACAATGAATTTAAATTATTGTGGAATTAATGAACTTTTTGCTGTTATTATGTCAACATAAGATATCTAAGTAAAAGTTAGTTTTACTTTTATTAAGAAATAAATTACAATTATAAATTACAATAACAATTATTTGTATAATGCATGAATTAGAATAGTTATTTATAGCCTCGTATTATGGAGAGTTTTTAGCGGATATTGAAATGAAAAATTAAAAGATTAAAACCATATTATATTACTAATAGTGGGAAAATGTCTGTAATACGAAGCTATACATGATTTTTCAGTAACTAAGAACTGGTTCTAAGTCAGCAGATATTAATCGGTTTCAAAGCCATACTGGAAAATGCAATATATAACATCCTTCCAGTAGCACAGCTACTTCAGAATCAGGACAGTTCCGACCCATTAGCTGTAACAAGAATCTATTATGATTGAAAATCAAACACCCTTTGAGCTAATTTATACAAAAATTTCTTTTTTTTCAAATAATGTTGTTAACTGTAGTTGCGTTGCTACTTATTTTAATATCAGGTGGAGAGGCTTGAACAGAAAAGAAAATGCAATATCTGTTTCTGTTATTCTTTTTTTTTATCTATAAGAGGCCAATAGTTACATTTAGGCAGGGTTATAAAAAATAATACATCAAAAATATATATATTATGATATTGATAGGTTACCTCATGCAGGCGGAGATGCTGTCCATGACATGAAACGTCAAGGTCCAACAACCTTTCTTAACCCAGCTTAACGAAGGGGAGCCAAATGTATCTGTCCAAACACCCGGGGCATTAGGTTAAGTAACACTCATCTGACAACCAACTCTTTAATTCCACGACCCTTTTCTGTGCATGGTAATGATTTGCGCTTATTTTGGGCCAAGGCATTCCCCCTACTCTAACTATTAATGTCGCGCACCTGACATAATAGCAGTAGGAACCATTTTTAACGTCTTTAGCTATGACGCATCGTTAAACCTAGATTCCAAACTATCATCTCCCCGACGACGAGGAGCGGATGCACTACATGTTGAGCAACGGTTGCGGGTTAAGAAGGTTAAAAGCATATATTCATATTTTATAGAAATTTTTTTTAAAGATCTGTTATGTTAAACTTGTTTTATCTTTTTTTATTCTTTCAATTAAGGTGTGGTACTGGTAATATAGAAATTGGATTATATAGAAAAAAAGAATAAAACATTTTAAACAAAACTTTCTTGTGTGTGTCAAGTAAGATCTTGTAAACAGCTAGACCTAATGATCCACAATAGTTCGACATTAAGTAACGGGTTAGGACAGGTTTTAGGTTATTTTCCCTGGGAGAGAACCACTTAAAATATGTTTATGTGATCTTATATCCATGTTTATCTTATCCCAAACACTTAAGACTATGTGAGGAGAGGTATTAAGTGATACAGAAAAGGAATATTTTATAGTAGCCTAGCCAATAAACTACAAGGAAGAAAACATACATAAAAGCGAAGCCTTAAATTCAGAGGTTAGGACAAACGAACATTAACACTGATAAATTATCAAACATTAATAAAATTCATTTATGAGTCTAAATAAAATTATTTGCAATATTGTGGCAAATTGTATATATAGAATACTAATTCTTTACATACTTTTTAACAGAGATACTTCGGCAAAACAAATGTACCTAGTTGTCCTAGAAGGTTCGACCCTCAAGGTTCGATTTAGATTTTAAAAGAAAAAAGTTACAAACTTTCCCTGCACCTATAGGAAGCATCACTGTAAAAGAAAACCCTATCAGTCCTGCGGTTAGCGACATCCTTTAATATATAGACAAACACATTGAATTACTTTTATTTCAGGATTTTTATAGTTGGTCACTATTGTAAGAAACACTATATTTTTCAATATTATTTATTATATTATTTTTAAAGCTCCCATGGGGGTCGTTCGTTGTTACATCGTCATGTAATATTTTTTTCTCATATCTTCCTCTAGCAAATTTGCTCAATAACTTTTATACGCAGTAATTGGCATTCATTTTCATTATTTTCTTAGCTGCAATGTCTATGGAACTGCACTCGTTGCGGGATGAATCAGTATCTACTACTTTTCATCCATTTTATAAGTTTACAAATCATAAAGATGAGTTAAAGGAAGAAAAACATACATTCGACAATTTGTTTACAGAGTCTCCAATGAACTGACATAAATATCCTGTAAAAAAATCCCTAGAAAATTTGCCTTTAAAACTTGCTTATTCTGACGACTATCTTTAAATTCATTTTTTTAATTAGCATTAGAAGTGTTTATTAGATTTGTTAATTACAGAATTATCCCAGTAGAGTTTTTTTTGTGTCAGCTAGTCTTTTATTATGTATAAGGACCAAAAAGTATTTTGAAAATCAACAAAATTTTACTTCTGTTAATTATATTTAAAAATTATTGTAATAGAGTTTTTAACTGCTAGAATATTAAATCGTAAACATCAGCCAATAAGAAATATTATATTAGTACTACCTTTCATACTCCAAGACAAACTAGGTAATGAATTCTGAACCCCTGTCACATCCCTGTATCCCTGGAGGAACCATAACCCTTTTTTCAATAATGGTTAAGATAACGAGTCTCAGTGGTCTTAATCTCACCTCTGTACACAGACAAATTAGTCATAGAACATCCAGAAACGGAATAATAACAACAACGTTCTTAAAAACTACATTATTAAATATTTCAGCAAGCTTCACTTACGTCTATTTTACTCACCCTCTCTTTATTTACATGATTTTATTTTCAATATTAGCAATCTTTAATTAACTTCCAATTTTACCTGAAAGAAATCGATGAATTAAAAGCTGTAAAACCAAAAAAAACTAACTCTATTAACATTTGTCTGAGTCTGAATACCCCCCCCCCCTCTCCAACCAACTTTCAGTACTTTCCGGTCAATTAATCATTTACATTACATTACAATATATTAACCTTATGAAGGAAATCAAATTTGTATTTGAAGACAGATAGGGAGGGTGCATTGGACTTAAATTATACTGATACACTCTCTTAAAGGTTGGCTTAAAACGTTGGGGGCTTTTATCAAATTTGGATTGGTTGAAACAAACTAGCAATGTCAATGCTTTTCCTCAAATAATTTTAATCTATAGAAAGGAAACTTTTGTTTTCCAAAATTGGTTGATAAAAAAATTTTACCCATTGTCTCAAACATTAGGTTTTAATACCAGTAAAGTTAATATACTTAATACTTAATCATAGATTAAAATTATGAGCTATGATTTGTTTTACGAAAATTTTATAAATATTTTTCTTTTTTCTTTTAATTACATCAATTATTTATTTAACACTTATTTCTTTAAGGTATATGTATATATCTTAAAAATTAATTAAATTACGATTATTACATAACTCATAGAAAATTAAATGTAATATGACTTGACTTTTTATTGACAAAACACCAAAAAGCTTTAAATTTTTTTTAATATTCATAAAACTGTCACTCATCACAGTGTCCTACATACACCCTCAGGGCCCAACTTTAACCCGTTGACTCAGCAAGAGAAACGACAAAAAAAGGTGTTGGTGAGGTTTCCCTTGAGCGCTGTTCAGCTGATAAAAATCTACTTCGTCGGAGAAATACTGGGTGAGAGGATATGAACGAGAAATTGATAAAGGAGGAGAAAAGAGTGGATAATATAAGGGTGTTTCTGTAATAAAACAATATTTAAAATTGAGGAATGTAATAGCTAAATATAGTTTTTTCTTGTTGATTAAAGTGTGAAATACTATTTCCCATAACTTTCCCATATGGGAAATAGGTAATAAACTATTTTGTTAGGGAGGGAGGAAAGTTTACTCCTCTTTGAGAATTGGACCTCAGTAAATATTATATCCCAGCCCCATTTTTTTCTTGGGGGGGGGGGGGAGGTGCGAATTCTATCAGCTCCCAATATAGTTTAAAATGTCACATATTACATTAACTAATTGATTGCTACGGGTTTGTAAGATCACCGATTTGTTCAAATAGAGAGAAGTAGATATCATAAACGGAAACCTAAAGTAGGCCTAGCAAGAGAAATGCGTGAGAGAGAGAGATAGGGATAGAGAGAGAGAGAGAGAGAGAGAGAGAGAGAGAGAGAGAGAGAGAGAGAGAGAGAGAGAGAGAGAGAGAGAGAGAGAGAGAGAGAGAGAGAGAGAGAGAGAGAGAGAGAGAGAGAGAGAGAGAGAGAGAGACTGGTAAATTCAGAGATAAAGTAGCTTTTCGACATGAGGCCATTCACACATCGGAATGAAACTCTAAGAATACATGTTTCGATATCTATTGAACATGTTAAAGTACCCGAACTTGACTCTTTACAAGTCTTTAGGTATTACGAATAATTTAAAAATTTAATAGAAATACCTTTACTTCAATTACCTAGCATCAATTACAAAAAGTTTTTATTTTTATTTATAGATTATATAAAAATCCTGAAAACCTGGGCTCGGTAACTTTTGACACAGATGTAGTAACAGCCACAATCTGCTGTGCAGCTTACAGAAGCCTAAACCATCAGCTGCGAGGCTTCGTAAGTTACCTAATAAGTCTTAATCAAACGTTAACTAGATCTTAAATTATTAAACAAATCATTTATAACAATTTTACTAAAAGAAACCAAATTGTATATTAGTTTAACTTTTGAAATAGAAAAAAACATTTTAAGATCTTTTTAATATGTCATTTTCATATGTAGTTTCTAGTTGAAGTATCTGCACTTAACCTCACTTGAATAAGTGTTGCTTCTGTACCAACATAGGAATTTCCACACAATATAATATTATTTTATGTATACCAATTTAAAAACAAAATCTCTAGAACATAATACTAGCTTCTGTTTAGAGTTTAACCTATCTCAATTCTAAAAAAGACGTCTTGTAGGTGCTAAGTTAATTTGATGAGTTATCAAATGTTTTTTCTCTGTACTTAAAATACATTTTAATTATTTGGGCGAACCAAAACATTGATCTTTTCCAAAAGAATATTTAATTCTAATTTTCCCCTTCAAATTATGCGCGTTAACAGAGATTTTAACTTGATTTTTGAATTCAAATAATAAATTTATATATTTATATGCTGCGCCCCTAGAGTCTACAAGCAGTATATGCTTGGTTAGATATAATAGAAATAGTAGCATAAAAACATCCTAAGCCTAAATTTAAAAAAACAAATAGACTGAAATTATTTTAGGACATATATGAAGTTAAAATAATAATCTCAATCGGTTTAGTAATATAAAAGCTTTTGACAAAATACATACTTCTCTATATAACGGAATTTAATGGGAATAAGGTATAGCAAACAAGTGAAATAAATATGAAATTGGGAAGTAACCCTTAATGGTCAAAGGGGGGGGGGGGGGTGTACTATCTCATTTTATATGTGTGAAATATAGATAGAGTGCTTTATTTAAGTAACTTTGCCCCAAGAGATGATAAAAAAAGTTATGGTAAAATTCGTAAAAAAAGGACCAAGTATATCTCCTACAAAAAAAAAAAAAATGGGGTAGGTTTTTTTTATTTTTGGGGGGTTGGGGGTGTCCCACCCCCCAAGAAAATAGCCTAAAACCTCCACAGGACCAGTAGGTATATTCCCTGAAGAGTAGAATCCAATCGGTTCAGTGGTTACCGAGAACTTAAGCTTCAGACGGACGGACGGAAAGAAGGACAGACGGACAGACATCAAGCTACTTTGTATTATAGAAGGACCTAAAAATAAAGCCCCCGACCTCCAGACAGTTTAAAGTATGGAAAGGAGTCCGACTTTTAAGGGTTATCAGTGGAGAAATCTGTCCAACCATGTAATATCTATTATATTGTGTCTCATAGGTAATCTGTCCAATCTAAAAGTTTTAATTGAATGTTACAAAGTTGAACAAATATTAAACTTGTTCCATAATCATGTAATATGCTTAGATAATTACTTAAAGTGCAAAAGTTTATCAACATATAATACTGCATGATCATAATGTTATTGTTTAATGAACCACTTTGTTCTAAAAAATTCCACATTGTGTTTTGTGTTGGATCCTGTGCCTAAACAACTAATTTGATTTTTTTTTGTGTATTGAAATAAATAAAATAAAGCTATATAAACAATATATCTATGTAAATATTCTGATCCTGTCGTTGTGTTTTAATATATTGACTGAAATAAATATTTTGGATATCCTAACTAAAAAAATTTACGTCTCTGAAGAAGGAAAAAGAAATAATATTAAGTTCCCTTTTTTAATTAATGTTTATGAAATATAATTTTTATGTGTAGCTGCTACGCCCTTGGCATCTAAGGGCTCTGTATTCAAAGGTGTCTTAAAACCATCCCAAAGGTTAAATCGAAAATCCAAAAATTGAAATAGCCTAAAAACGGTTCAAGGACAAACGCAGTAGTCCTAAACGTCAGAGGGGACAAACGCAGTAGTGTTAAATATTAATATGATTAAGTATCTCTAAACAGATTAGGTTAGGTTAAGATATGAATGTACAAATAAGGCATTTAAAAAACATATAAGATGGTCTAAAATAGGTTAGGTTAGGTTAAGTGTCCACTCCAACGTTTGGGACTCCTGCGTTTGTCCTAGGACCCTAAAAACCATTATAATGCATATTTGACGCTTTCCTAAAAAGGAGAACTTAGAAATGAACTTAGAAATGAAATGATACAAAACTAAAACGGGACCTATGTGAAGCTTCCCTAAAGTGTATAAATCAGTTCTGAAGTTATCGAAGTCTTAAGGCTCAAACAAAAATCTGGTTTCTTTATTAATAGGATGAAAGAAATGTTGAATTTTTATTTCTTTTATTAGTCCTAAATGTATAAAATATACGAGCTATTTTTTGAGAACAAACAATTCAATTTGGCGAAAAGAATTGCGTGTTTGATCAAAACTACCAATTAAGATTTTAGTGACAATTGTAATATGTATATGAAAATGCAGCGCTCTAAGCCTTGTGCCTTCTACGAATTCAAATGTTAATTGATTCTTCAGATTTTTTTGTCTTCTGTTATCAAAACAAAACACTTTTTATTTTCCATTATACCTACTGGGCGGCTTTCCTCAAAGTGAGCGCTAGATCGCCCCCCCCCCCCCATTATTTTGAAATAAATTGAAAATATGGTGTTGATGGTAACTTTTTTCTTTTGTTTGTTTATTACTTTAGTTCTGTCAGGTTATATTTGCTATTGGATAGCCCTTTGGGGTTAGAAATACCTAAGGGGTGAGCATTGGAGAATGTCCCCACCCCATATGTAAATCTATCTTCAAGCAATATAGCATTAAACCCGCCTTAGACTTTACAAATATTAAATACCAACCAAAACAGCAGTTTCAGTGACACGCGATTAACTAATAATTTGGGCTTAGTATATTATTTGCAAGAAGTGTACCAATTCTAAATGTATCCTTATTTTAGATTGATTTAATTGTTAAAGCAAAGTTTTATAAGAGCACTGAAACAAAATTTTTCCTTGAAACTAAAATTTACACAACTTTAACAACACTTTTAGAATCCACAAAATACAATTCGGCACGATCCCATATTTTGCAATTAATATCATACCATTAAAATCATAAGCAAATCGACTTACATTGTTCATACTACCCCTACAGGGTCCCTGTTGACTAAACTTAACCATAATATTTTTAACAATATTGTCCGAGTGTGGCATCCACATCACAATAAGCTAAAAAAATAATTAGTTTAAGGTACACTGTAGTATAAATATTAAAAATATTTTTGAACATTCTTTTAATATACATTACATAATGTAATCTTTTCTTTACGTTGAGGGTCGGTTTAGTGTTTATAAATGATTTTTCCTTCAAAAAACGTTATACATTCTTTACCCTTTTTTAGTAGCGAAGCTACTCTATAATTCACTATGTCCGTCCGTCCGTCCGTCAGTCCGTCAGTCCGTCAGTCCGTAACGCTATGGGGGAAATGGGATTTACTCAGCTTAGCAGGTTTTAGGCTATCTATATTTTTCACATTTTTCTCCATATCTTCAGTGTTTATGGTCCGATTTTCAAAATTCTTTTAGTTAAAGATATCAAAATTAAATTTTCTGTCTTTTGGAGAAAACAACAATAACGCTCAGACTGCCTTTTTGCAGGTTTTTAGCTATTTTTACATTTTCCACCATATCTTTGGTGTTTATGAACCGATTTTCAAAATTTTTTTAGTTATAGATATCAAAATTAAATTTCCCTTCGTTTAAAGAAAACAACGATGAAGGCCAGACTGCCTTTTTAGCAGGTTTTAGGCTATTTTTATATTTTTCACATTTTTCTCCATATTTTCAGTGTTTATGGTCCGATTTTCAAAATTTTTTCAATTATTGATATCAAAATTAAATTTCCCGTCTTTTAAAGAAAACAACCATGACGGCCAGACTGCCTTTTTAGCAGGTTTTAGGCTATTTTTTATATTTTTCACATTTTTCTCCATATCTTCAGTGTATATGGTCCGATTTTCCAAATTTTTTAAGTTAAGGATAAAAAAATTTAATTTTCTGTCGTTTTAAGAAAACAACCATAGCGGCCAGATTGCCTTTTATCAGGTTTTTGGCTATTTTTATATGTTTTACATATTTCCTCATATCTTTGTTTTTTTTTATCCAACTTTTTTGGGATATCAGGATCAAAATAATTTTCCCCATTGTTATGTGCATCTTTAATGTAATTTACTTTGACCATCGTCATCATACAAAATAAAACAAGGTTTTGTGTTTATTTTATCCAATAAATCTATTCTTGATTTTAACCCTTACAGATCGGGCCCCTATTCCCACCTTAATAGATCGGGGGGGGGGGGTCATATTGACCCCCCCCCCTCTATCTCGGCTCCTGTTACAGTTAGAGACATAAAAATTTTTTCTGGTGGTTCATGTGTATTTTTAGAGAAAATTACTTTTTCTAGTCTTAGCGGTCAGACTACTCCTTAGCCGCTTTTTAGCGGCCAGCCGCTAAATATTAAAACAGCTGTAGAGCGGCCAATTTTGCAGCTAGGATGACCAAATTTTAAGACGAACCTTTTTTTTCATAACAAAAAAATTACTTTTTCAGATCATCGCCGAAAAACGGCAAATAACGGAAACCGCCATTTTCGGCGGTTACGGCGGTAAAACGGCGGTTGGCGGCGCCAATTAATTTTTTTATCTGTTTACTGTTGCTCAAGGATTTACCAAAAAAAAATTTTAGGCCTCTAGCTGTAATAGAAGCCACGATATTCATTATATATGTCTGTAGAAAAGCCGGACAAAAATCGGTCATAAAGTCGGTCAGGGAGCGGTCAAACGGTCATAACACCATTTTTCTTAGAAGGTCATTGATATCTAAGTATTCACCAAAATAATTTTAGGTTTTTACCTTATAAACAAAAGTCATAATGTAGAAATTAAGATTTATTTAGAATTTAATTCTAAATTTGGTTCCACCTAACCGACTTTGACCGGACGCCACGACCGACACAGACCATTTATCCTTATAAAATCAACTCTTGCCGACGTATAATAACTAAACTTAAAAAGTCATGAAGTCACAACTCTCTATCTTACCTACAAAAAAAATGACATTGAAAAAACAGAGGGGGGGGGGTCAATATGACCCCCCCCCCCCGATCTGTAAGGGTTAATAAATACCCTTTAAATCTACTTGTACGTATTCCCATCTATGATTTTTGTGCTTCGCTACTTATGGATGTTGTCATCCTTGTTGATGTATAATTGATGTTTCAGACTAAGGATCTAAGGACTCCAATCAAGTCTAGGGCAAATTGTTATGGGTACAAGGTCTATTTTATATTCATAATTATTTTAATGAAGGGGGGAGGGAGCATTTCATCTAGACCCCCTCTACGAAGCTAGTAAAAGTGGCTGACTCAGATTATGACGTAAAAAAATAACAAATGAGAGGCCCCTATAAATTCTACCATTGGTCAATTACATTGTATACTGGCCTCTCATTGGTTATTTTTTGGACGTCATAATCTAAGTCAGAAACATTTACTAGCTTCCCCTCTACCTTTGACGCTCTTACACAGCATGGTAAAATTTTTGTAATACATCCAAGAGGTTTGTCGTATGTGCCACTAAAAGGATGAGAGACATTGATTTAAATTTGTGTATTGAATTTCTCTCAACAGTTCTATTTTACAAAGAATGAAATAAATACTTTAAAACAGATACCAACAATTTGAGTCTCAATTCTTTTCTGAATATCTAGTCCATTCTCAATTCTAAAATATAGTTTTAATATTATAATTGTTTTAAGATATTTGGTGTGTTGGTCTGTTTGTCTTAATTACAGGCATATATATATTAAAAACTAATGAAAGAGTGGAGAAAAAATGCGACAGCTATCCTTTAAACTGTTTTAATTATTTGTCTACTGATATTTAATGAAAAATTCTTGACTTTATAGCTGTAACGAGTTTTGTTTTTCACTCAATTCTATATTAAATCTAGCTATCCTATTTTATAATACATTAGGTTCTTTTGTCCGAAGCTTAAGATTTTAGTAACTACTGAACTGATTTGAGTTTTCTTTTTTATGGAAGTTTTACAATTTTCCTGGCTATTTTATTTCTAGATTTGCGACATTGAGTGGTTTTAGGCTAGTTTTTGCCTTATATAAACACCTTTAATACAAATCCCCTAGATCATAGGGGCGCAACCGCTAGTATTATCATAAAGAAATATCTAAAACCTTGGATAACAACATTAAAATGACAAATGTGAATTGGTCAAAAAAAATTCACAGTTATACTTGCAATGTAAGTTATAAACTATAGATACATTTTGATCATGGAAATTATCATTTACAAGAAATTCGAATAATAACCGAGTAAATCATATTCCTTTTGGATCAAAGAGTATCTTCGCTACTTAACAACAGGTATGGAATGGATGACGGGTAAGAAAATACCGTTTCTCAAATTCGTACGAAGTCCTACGCAATATTTGAAGGGTGTCGCAAATTTCTTATCTCAATTTTGGCGGAAAAATATTATTTGGTTTATACTTATTTTTTGCTATATGATAAAAGCGATGCATGCAAGATTGTTTAATTCGCTAGGAATAAAGATGTATTTTTCTTAACCACGAAAACTAATATATGAAATTTGCTCACCTATAGTCTATACGTATGACCGCGCACTACTTTGAGAAGCGACATTTTCTTACCCATCACCTCTGGTTAGATGGTAACTATCTTGACTTAATTATGAACACTCTGATTCAATTTGATTTGGTTAGCTCAAGAGTACACAAGATAACATATCATGCAAAGTATAAAATTATACACACAATGTTGATTTTCAAAATTTTTAGAACACTACTAGCGTTTGCAGACACAATAAAAACTGTCCCGAATTTGTATTAATTTTGAGGAACACGACTCCAGTTACGTCATATTTTTCTTTCCCGAAAAAGGGAAGGGGGAAAGAAAAAAAGGGAAGGGGGGAAGAAAAAAGAGATGGGAGAAAAGGGGGTTTTCCCCATCTCTTTTGGAGAGATTTTCTTTCCCCCTTTCCTTTTTCGGGAAAGAAAAATATGACGTCACTGGAGTCGTGTTCCTCAAAATTAATACAAATTCGGGACAGTTTTTATTGTGTCGCGTTTGCACCCCTAGTATCAAGATACTCTTTATTCAGATGTGTAACAAGGGGGTAGCAAATGGCCTAAGACCATCACAGGACTTAATTCTATGAAAAATAGCCTAACACCAGCCCCCAATCTTTACAAAATTTTCCTAAATAAGATAACTCAATAAAATCTTAAGCTTCAGACAAAAAAGTCTTACTATATAAAAAAAATGAAAAATAATATTGAAATTGTTGAAAATCACTAATTCATTTATTTCTCTCTTTAAATATCAATAGTTATAATAAATTTAAGAATATTCTAAACTATTTATTGCTTAACAAATATTATGATCCAATATCAATAATACAAAAACATATTTTTTAGATGATAAAAGTATGAAGTTTGGTTCTCTGAAATTTAACAAAAAACTTTTAAAATATCAAACATGCCAAATATAGAGTACATGACATTTGATGTTTTTTTTATATTTAAAATGTCAATTTTCAATATTTTAGCTTATATTTGTCATTGAAAATTAGTTTGTTGGGAAAACACAGAATAATTTAGTAAATTAACTCAAGCTAAAGAGAAGGAGGGTTCTATATATATATTTTTTTCATTGTCATTATCTTGCATAGATGTATAAATTGTGGTCAAGAGTCAAGACCAAGCAGGAATTGGAGGGATGTTTTAGAACTGTTTTAGAAATCTTAAGGCTATTATTTTAAAGATATTAAGTAATTAATAGATAGCCCTGTGGCTGTTTGAATCAAGCGCTGCGATATCAAATTGATAATTCATATTTAAAATTTAATCACATTCAAATTTCAAACAAAATTAATCATCGACAATTTACAGATTTTTAGAGCCGAGTAATGTTAGAGCTCTGAGAAGAATGCTTAAACTATTTTGTTTTATAGAAATTCAAATATGGAAGGGTTTTAGGATTTAGAATTAGTGAGATTTTTCCTCGTGTTTAAAGTTAGAACTACCTATAGTAAATACAGTCATATTTCGACACTTTATAGATCAAGGATAATTGTAGTCATTTGTGTATACCTTCATCTAAAAAAATATTAGACAACCATAATACCTGTTTTGCAGACCCATTAATGAGTAATTTTTAACTTCTTTGGGTGATCAAGACTTTGAAAATTAATTGATTTGGACCAATATCTTTAGGCTTTAAAGTCATTTAAAAATCAAAATTTATCGTTAATTTCCTATCCCATTATTACTGGTGTGTGCCGCATTATACAAATCTGAATTCTCATTTGCGTTGCAGTAAGATTAACTAAATTCAAGTGGCTAACAGACAAGGGAAAAATCTTTTCACTGCCATATTTTCCTACAGTTTGGACGTGTATGTATGTCTCTCTGTTCGTAATTTTTATATGTTAATAGTTATTATCGTATTATAAACGGCTTTCCGCGGATATAGAATGTACAATTATGAGATTAAAACTAGTTTTTTTAGCCCCGAGGTGACGAAGTCGCCGGCTAAAAAAACTAGTTTTAATCTTATGATTGTACATTTCTATATTCGTAGAAAGCTGGATATAATACGATGCTAGACATAGTTTTTTCGTATGGATGAGAACCGGTACCTATCCACCGGATTCGAATGAATACGAGAAAAAATATTCTATTGATCTGAATAATCGAAATGGTGATTAAGCTGATGATTGGGAACTATGTATGTTTTTATCGAATCAACTGTATTTTCATGTCATGAATGCAAGCCTTATTTTAAGCTTTGGAGTTGTAATCCTTGTTTTTTTTTTAATCTGGATCATATTAGGTCAGGTTTTGTTTACCAAAGATTTATTCTAGAACTTAACACTGACAAGTATATCCATAACAAGCACAGGATTGGCTATTGTAATTAAATCAGAATGTCAAGATTTTCAAACAGGAAAATCAAGAAACCGTTTTTGTATAGACTATTTTCTAATAAGTCCATTTCAGGTTTATTAGATTCGTGTCACTGTAATGTTATTGAGTTGCTAAGAATATGATAATAGCGTTGAAAGGAGAGACAATAAAAGCTGAAATATATGGACAAAATACATATTAAATACAGGGTGTTTTGAATTTTTTTCAAAGACAGTCAGTCTTTTCTAAAATATTATCATATTTTAAAAAATAACTATTGACAGAAACACAATTCATGGAATATAATTATTTTACTTATTTAATAGATCATCAGTTTCAATAGAAATGTCAAAAAAGATATTTTTCTTTGCATTTTTAATCCTTTTTTTGTCTGCACATTAAGATATATCTAACTATATTACTTATTGATTGTAAGAAGCTTCACACACAACCAGGGTTGTTAGCAATTTTCCTAGGCTATTTTATTCAAATTTTCGGTTTTTAAGCTCGTATCTTTTCCTTCAAATACCGATCCTCTGGATGCTTGAGGCGAAGTAACTAGAACAATATAAGAGAAGACAAAATTTGGATTAGAACCGTAATGAAATCTGTTAAGCCTAAATGCCAGTTTAAAGCTTTCAAGGGTGGCCCTTCATATTTATTTGTAATCAACGTAGAGAAGATAACTTTAAAAATTAAGGTTGCATATCATATTTGGACAGAACAAGGTTCCGGGACAAACGCAGGAGAGATAAACGTCGGAGTAGACAATGGCAGGAGTGTCTAAAATATTAAGTTAATTAAGTACTTCTATACAGGTTAGGTTAGGTTAAGAAAACAAATTAATATACAAATGAGCCCCTCGCAATGGGAGAGAGCCATTAAAAAAACCATAAGATGGCTTAAAATAGGTTAGGTTTGGTTAAATGTCCACTTCGACGTTTGTCCACTCTTATGTTTGTCCACTCCGACGTTTGTCCACTCTTATGTTTGTCCACTCCGACGTTTGTCCACTCTTATGTTTGTCCACTCCGATGTTTGTCACTCCTGCGTTTATCCTACCATAAATGTTGATTGTAATTTCGCAACCCTGCAAAAGATCCATAATGTTCAGGGTAAGTAAATCTTGTATCAAACTTGAATCTTTGCTTTCCATTTGATTCCCCAATTTATAACAAATTTTAAACCATTGACATGAATAACTATATGTTTTTAGAATAGTCATCACCCTGTATGAACATTATACATAATATGTAAATATTTTATTTGCAAAACCAACTGGTCGCACTAAACCCAAATGATACTACGACTAATGCATAATAACCATCTCATTAGCTTTATATTCTATTCTTGGAATTCATAAGTAGCAATGGTACTATATAAACACAGCGTTGTGAAGCCTTTTTTTGACAATCGTGATCCGTAGCCGCTTTTTTTATCTGAAGATAGAGCGAAGCCTCTAAAAAAACGGATTATATATTCCTAATATAATTCTGAATTTAGGTTTATTATTATAATAATATTTTTCCAATAATTTCTACTTTACCGCATGACACTTTACTGTTTAATATCAACAACAAAAAAAGCTATTGATATTGTTGTCTTTGTTTTCTTTACATACTAAAAGTTTTTGTCTACTAGTTTTATGCAGTAAAAATGGATAACTATGATTTAGTACAAAGTTAATTATATTTGTCCCAGTTTTGAGATTGTTTCAATACAAACAACAGACTCACTCCTATAATAAATCAAACCAAGACAAAGCTAAGTGCGACCAACCAGGATCAACGCTTCAGTTTAAAAATTACTAGAATTAATCTCTTTACACTAAGATGGTTCTGGTTGGAATAACTCAATTTAATCTTGATGCGTTATCTCTGATATGGTATAGTACAATTTATAGATAAAAGCGAATCTTAAATAGAAATTAAGAATAAATGATAACCTAACTAACTTTTTAAAAAGTGACATTTATAGTATTTATCAAATATCAAGAGCTCATATTTAGAACAAATAATTTCAAATTTCTCAAGTTGTGTATTAGAAGCGTCACATACACCCTAAAAGTAATTACGTATACACCGTAATTTTAGAGAGAGAAATGGTTAATAGTTAATGAGAAATCATTACATTATAATCTTTTAGTAAATAATTAAAATAATAAACATAATATTGATAGATTGAACCAAACAAAATCATTTAGACATACACACAGGACGAGAGGGGCTTAAATAATAGAACAATCTTTGCGGGCTAAACAGAGAATTGATTGAACGTGATTTTCTGATGTTTGATTATTCTGTATCTATCCTATCCTATTTATTGATAATTCCAAATACCTCCTCATGGGAAATTACCATTTTGTATCCTGGGAAAAGAAGAATTAGTTTTCCATAATAAAGTACAACTACAACAACTTGTTTAAAAGTTGATCTATGAAAGGAACTTGAAATAATTGCAAAATTTTCTAAACTTTTTTAATACCTAGGACACAAACTTTGTGTAGTAGAGAAACCTTTAATGCATATACTATTATAGGTTATATTGCATAATTTCATCTTACACAGCGTTTTGTGTGAAGCGCACCCATAAATTTCACCTCCCTTACGATGCAGCCGCTGATTTCAGACTACTTACTACACTTAGTTTGGGTATTCTTTTTGTTAATGTGCACTTAAGAATTACTAGTGATTGCGCCCCTAGCTTCTATGGCTCCAAATTCGAAGGGATATAAAGAGCAGAATAATGGCTTAAACAATACATAGACTTATTTATAAAAAAAATACTATAAACTATCTCAGGACCTATAACAAGCTTCACTGTATAGGATAACCATGTAGATTCAGCGGTTAGCGAGATCCTTCGCTACAAACAAAAAAGCTTACTACTTTATATAATAGGATATATCGAATACGCAAACAAACGGAATTATGAAAAATGAAATTAATAATTTTAATCCTTACACAACTATTACTAGTTTCGCTCATAAAATATTTAATTTCTTTTCTTGAAAAGAAAATATTTTTTTCAGAATTTAGAAGATTTTTACTTTATCTAAAAAATTGGAGTTTCAAAAGTCAATTTTGTTTTGGCTTTTTAAGCTATTTCAAGTGCCTATTAAGCCAGATATATGAACCTAAGAAACAGCAACAAAAGTAAAACATAGTTTAATTTGATTTCAATCAAAATATTTTACTATCTTTTAAAGGTAGGTAGGTATAGGCCCCCTGAATTTAAAAATGACTCCGTCTATTATTTCAATATAAAAAAATAAGTGGGGGGGGGGGGTTACATCAACATTAATACTTATAAACATCCTTTTATGGATGGAAAAAGTACAAATGTGTCTAACGACGAAAGCCTATACAATTTAAAGCTCTTTATAGTGCCGCTATTAGAATAATAGAAAATTTGTTTTCGTCTTAACACATTTAGTGTATGTTAGACATTAACAAAGCATTTGACTAAGAAAAGTTTAATTAATATAAAACTAGAATAGAAGGAATTTAAGTTTTTGAAAGTAAAAGAATAGATAAAGCTATGAAAAAAGGATTTTCTCTATTATACAGCCTACATAATAAAATTTCTATTATTGGTTTGAGTGATGATTCCTTTTCTTAGTTATGTTATACCTATAATACAAGTTTGTCTCCAGGGAGTGGATGTAATAACTATGGATATTCAGCTTTGAAATCAGTGGCGTGGTCAGGGTTTTATCCCAAAAATTTTGCTAACTTCCTTATCCAAATTCGAGCCTCGAATTTCGAGGAGAACACGGTAATTATAAAGGTGGGTGTATAAAAAAAACAATAAGAGTGGTTACATTACATCATCAGGGTAGTTTGAGCTATATAGAGTGTTTTGAATTAAGTGATAAAAAACAAGTCTTTTAGTAAAGAGAATATACATATTACACAAAAAGTTAGATACGAATCCTAAACACCATAAGGTATACTTAAATACATTACTATTTGTATAGGGCCGGTTTTAAGCTATTTGGCGGAGACCTGTAAAAAATTAGCTCGACTGGCAATGTCTTTTGGGTATATAAATCTACATATTAATAATTATTTTCTCTGGAAATATAACCAGGAATAATATAATGATTATCCATTTATAATAGATCTAATCTCAAGGGATATTAAGTATCAAGGAAAGTGAGAACCAAGGCCAATCATGATAATATAAAATTATATTTTAGTGTTTTCCGTCAATGTGCCTGTCGTGCACTAAACACCCTTCCAGCCTCAAAATTGAAAAAAAATCAAATAAGTGATTGTCTTTATTCGCATGCTTATACCCTGCGGGGTCCTCTTACCCTGTTCTACCTATAGCTTGCGATTACCTCTTACCCTGCATTACCTATACCTATGGTACCTTACCCTGCAGTTCTACGCAGTATCCAATATAACCTAAACTTACTTAAAGTAATAAACAAACAACTATAAATTAAAAATTGGGGGTGCAAAGAAATGGAATGGTTGTTTCTCGCATTCCGCGGATATCAAATGTACAAATATAAAATTAAATTTTTTTTTTAGCCCCGAGATGCCGAAGGCCTGGGCTAAAAATTATTTTAATCTTACGATGTACGTTTTTATATTCGTAGAAAACTGGATATAAAATTCGATGCTAAACATAATTATTAATTATTTCGTATGGATAAGAACCGGTTCAATCCACCGGATATCAATCGGTTTCGAATGAATACGGGAATAGTTATTTCTCGTATCGTATTATAAACGGCTTTCCGCGGATATAGAATGTACAGTTATAAGATTAAAACTAGTTTTTTTTTAGCCCCGAGGTGCCGTAGGCACCGGCCAAAAAAACATTTCTATAATCGTAGAAAACTGGTTATAATACGATGCTAGACATAGTTTTTTCGTATGGATGAGAACCGGTTCCTGTCCACCGGATTCGAATAAATACGAGAAATAATATTATCATTAAAAACATATATATTTTGAACTTTTAAATAGTCCAATGTATAGTTAATGAACAAATATGTATTTTTTATGAATAAAGAATAATGGGAATAGTCCCTTTCGTAACATCGCCCTATATGGGGCGATTCGTCGTATTTTTAAAATGAATTTTTATACATAGGTTATTTTAGGTTAGGTTAGGTTATATTGGGTTAGGTGATTGCCCCAGAGGGTTATGTAATTGGCCCCGCAGGGTTAGAGCCACCCGCAGAGGCTAGAAATAGGAGAAAAGCTACTTTGAAAAATACGAAGAATCGCCCCATAAGGTGCGTTGTTACGAAAAGGACTATACCCAGAATAATTCTATTCGTAAAGAACAAGGATGGAAACATCCATAGAAGCGTAGCTCAACAATCAAACAAACAAAGAAACATTTACAAATTTACATTTACTTTCATTATTACAGAAACAGAAAAATACATTTCGAAATCTAAAAAAGTATAAATATGTACAGTATATTCAATATATATTGACGTACATCTGTTTTGAATATAGATGCTTCGATTATTGCATGATAACTAATTTCTTAGATATCATAATTTCAAAAATCATGTACATTTTATGTCAAAATATATTTAAAAATCAATATGTTTAAAATATACAAACTTTTTAGAAATTGTTAAAGCGTTGCTTTTCGTACCAAACTGTTACAGGAATCAGCACACAAAGTTTTACGTTAAAAGATTCAAAAATACCTAAATTAACGGCCAAAATTGTAGAAAAGCTTAGCTCTCATTTCTTCCAGTTCTATTTCTAAGTATTAAGACGATTCAATAAATCAGTTTGGTAAATAAACTAAAATCTAAATAAATGTAGAGAAGAATTTGAAGCATATTTCAACAAACAGTGGCGTGAACAGGGTTTTGACAAGGGGTTCCCCCTACGATTTTTAACACCACCTAAAAGCCAAAATCTTTGATCAGTTTTACGGGCCAATTGTTTCACCCCCACCCATTTAGATAACTATTAGAATAGCACAAGTGGATTATGGAAAGAAAACGAAGTATCGTCGTATTTTTACAGTAGCTCTTTTGATGGGCTATTTTAGGTTAGGTAAATGTTAGTGCTTGAGTTGCAGTGTTAGGAAATTAGCCCCTGCAGGGTCAATTCTCTCTGCAGGGGCTAGAAATAGGATAAAAGCTAGTTTTTCTCAAAGTTATAAAAGATAGAAATCTGATTTCAGTGTAGATTCCCCTTACTGTAGAGAATGTTTGATTGATAAAGAAAGTTCACTTTTTAAATTTTCTCAAGGTTTTTCAATGATTTAATACAAAGTTCATCAATAATTTTAAGTAGCTTTTTTTTATAGATTTAGGAATTTAAACTTATTAATCACACTATAATGTATAACATATGTAATGTATAAATAATTATTTTACACATACAATTTAGAAACACTTTCAATTAAAGTGTTTATATTTTAAAATTAGTTCGTAAAAACTTATTGACCGTAAAAGGTTTAAGTTATAAGAATAGTTTAAGATAAGCAAATATAAATGTTATCAGCGCAGCTACTCTTAGTTTAACTGTATATTATCTGTGCGTCCTTCTGTTCTTCAATTTTACATTGTAAAGGGTTTCCATACTTAAGATAAGACCTTTGTGAAATCATTATTAGTTAAGTGATACTTCGAATTTTTCTATTCAACTATAACGCAGTATCTGTTGAAAATTGATATCAAATAATTTTTCCAAATCAAAGCTTTTCTGATTTTGACTCAATAATCATTACCATAAATTCCATATGTCCATTTAAAATATGAACGTTTAAGCATTTTGAAAACAATATTTTTAATACAATTCATTTTGATTTTTTTGAATATTGATAACGATTGGCATAGCGTTCTAATCTAAGCATGTCTTAGGTCAAGTCGTAAATATGAGTATGTAGATATTTAGCATTCTGTATTTGTTGAGCTTTAATTTTATGGCATCATTTGTACTATATTAAGAAAACTATTTAAATAACGCCTAGCATCTTTTTAACATAGCTGCACAACGAACATAATCTTTATGAACTTATGTTGAAAACAATATGTAGCAAACTTTTTGTGAATTGTGCATGGTTGATCAAGTTACATTTAAGCATTTTTGTGTCGTTGTGTGGTAATACGACAACCAGACGGACAGGCAGTTTACAGAATTGCTACGCTGTGACTTATCATAACAAACCCTCTGCACTAATCTTATTATATCACCATTTATCTCATGACCGATGTTGACCCCGCTATCCAGCGGTCAAACTGGCCTGCCTAAGTGTGGGGAGGGGCTCAAACACGCAGCTATCACGCGCCCCTCACGCGATTATACAACCGGGAGGCGCTGCCTCCCCTTTTACCACAGCTGCCCCCACAGCCTGTCTACCGCCGGGAGCTAAGCCCTTGCGTCCCACACCCCCTTCAAACCTAACCATTGTTATAATCTGTTGTATATATATAGTAAACATTCATTGTAAATATTATTCAGTTAAATATATAATTTCTGTATGACTAAATCCTGCTAGTTTGTTTTGGTAGAAAAATTCAAGGCTAAGGCTCGTTGGACTCGAACTCGCAACCCTGTGAGCTGAAACGTTCGGCTTACCACATCTTGGTGTCAGCGTGTTTCAATCGAGCCTTACAGAAATTAGCCTATTCTACCTCTGATTGGACCCTTTGGCAAGTAAGGGGACAATCAGCCGCCAACTGAGAAGCCAACTGACCCGTGAGACGGCCTTCTTAGGTCGAATTTCCATCATTTTGAACGCAATATGTGGGCCTTTGGCCTACGGCAAGCAGATTTAGCCTGCTAAAAGCGCCAGTTAAGACGCTTTCTCCGTACCGTGTAGGAGTAGCGCTAGGTGCGCAGCCACGGTAATCGGATAATTTAGCTCAAACGGCTACAGAACTGAGTCTAAATTGGCAAGTGTAGCTGGGACAAGCCCCAGGACACCCAGGCCAAACCTACGAGGCAGACAGCTGGGTGCTGGTCTCCTTGAGAAGGCAATGTGTGGCTGCAAAGCTTCAGCACACAAGTAAGGCCTACCACTGCGACGGATAGCAGAATTTGAGCCACAGGCACGGCAGGACGGGACATTCCCTGCCGCTGCCTTCCAGGATTCGAACCCGAGGCGCTGTAGGACGGGCCATTCCCTGCCTCCATCTTTCGGGATTCGAACCAGCGGCGCTGTAGGACGGGACATTCCCTGCCGCCGTCACCCCTCTGAACCTTGCAGGGCGGACATTCCCTGCTGCCAGTGCTTCCAGAATCACACCTAGAGCTCCTAGTGATAACAACACATAAGTGTGTATAAATGTCAACCAAGTGATAAAAGAAATATAAAATTGTTGACCCAGTGATAATTGATAAGCTCTAGTGATTCGAAGCTACAGTCTAAGCCACCATGGTAAGCGATACCACCATAGCTGCGGTTCGGCCACCACCGAAGTTTCTGCCAACCCCAGCCGAACGGGAGGCCCCCTTGTCTCAAGGGCAGGACCTCCACTTCCCCTGCCATATCAGGGTGAGGTTTCCCACTCCTGACCCTGCCCAGCATGTACAGGTTGATGCCATGATCGATTCTGGCAACCGTGTACCAGGGTCTGCTGTAATTTCTGAACACCTCATGCACGCAATGGGCGTGCAACGCATGTTGATTCCAGACAACACCCAAATCCTGACTGCTAACGAGGAAGGCCAGCCCCTCCAGGTAATAGGAAAATTGAAAGAATTATATATGGCAGTCTCACACACCCTTATACTCCATCTGTACCACGTGACTGTGGTACGGAATCTCTCACACCCTCTGAACCTAGGAGGGTATTTTCTCAAGGAGTTCGGAACTAGGCTCTGTTTCGACATGCAACCCCCTTGCTTGTGGGTGCGTGGGGAGTTCATCCCACTCCGTGGCGTCCCCATCGACCGGGAGACAGCCGAGAGAGAGTTGAGTTACGAGGGGCCTCTGCCAGGCCCACTGCCAGAGCAGCCGCGTGTGGTCGAGAAAGGCACGCACTGGGTGGACACTGCACTCAACGCCCATAGGGGGACCAACCTGCTAGCCATGGGGTTGCCCCCAGTGCCCAAGGTGCCGCTGGAGAACCTGCCAACAACGTTCCCTGAGATTGCCAGCCCTCCAGAACCAATCTTCTCCGCCGACACCTTCATCAACGGCCAGCCGTGTCCACCTGGCCCCCTCTACCTGGAACCCCCAGCCATTCAGCCAGCCAAGTCCGAGTCCAGACCCGTCAAGTCGCGGTCTGATGCACCCGGAGCCACACTCAACTCCCAGGAATCAGCCTCTCCCGGCGCCGTGCCCGTCAAGTCGTGGCCGGCCGCCTCCGGAGCCACCCATGGCTCCGCTGCCTCAGCCTCTCCTAGCGCCGAGCCCGTCAAGTCGCGGCCGGACGCCCACGGAGCCCAGGCTGGTCCCAGCGCCCCGGCCTCTCCCAGCACCGAGCCCGTCAAATCGTGGCCGGACGCCCTCGGAGCCACACCTGGCTCCGACACGTCAGCCCCTCCCGAGGCCGAGCCGTCAAGTTGCGGCCGGTGGGTCCCGGAGCCGAAGCTGACCCCGCACCAGCCACGTATAGGCTAAGCGCTGTCACTCCAACTGACGGCCAGCCACCCCAACTCCGCACGGCCAAGCGGGTGGTCTTGCCTGGCCGCGGTGTCATGGCTGTTCCTGTTGAATTAGTAGGACACCGTACCAAGGATGCCATCCAACTAGCTGCCCCAGAACAGAGGTTTGGGGAGGATCTTGTCATCCCAGAAGGCCTGTATGCCCACAGGCCTGGCTCCGCCAGCGTGTTTCGAGTGCTGGTGGTAAATGAAGGGGAGACGCCCCTCCTGCTGGACGCTGGCCTCCCAGTGGCTGGGGAGCTAGTCAAGCCTGACATTTTAGAGGTTTCTGATAAGCCTCCCCCTCGTCTCCACTCGTTCCAAGAGCCTGTTGAGCCCCCAGATATGCAGGAGCTGTGGGAGGCCCTTGAGATGGAAGACAACGAGTTCCTGCGCAAGGACCCCTTGCTCAAAAAGGAGGTTTGGACCCTGTTATCAGAATACAGGGACGTCTTCTCCAACTCTACCCCCGGCTGCACGGACGTAGTAGAGCTGCAGCTGCGCCTCAAACCAGGGACCCAGCCGATCCGCCAGAGATTTAGGGATCTGAACCCGCGACAGGAGGCTGAGTTGGAGAAACAACTGGACACCTGGCTACAAGAGGGAGTCATAGAGCCTTCAGACTCCGCCTGGAGCAGCCCCCTGGTGCCCATCAAGAAGAAGGACGGGAGCACCCGCTGGGCCGTCGACTACAGAGCCCTCAACAAGTGCCTGGAACTGGATAGCTACCCTTTGCCCAGGATCCAGCAGTTGGTAGAACGAGCTGGAGGACACCGCGTCTACAGTGCCCTAGACGCGGTGGCCGCATACTACACCATCCGTGTGTCTGAGGACAGCCGGCCCTGCACCGCCTTCACCACCCCCAGGGGCTTGTATCAATGGAAAAGGATGCCCTTTGGCCTTGCTACGGCACCGTCTGTCTACTCCAGATTTATTGCAGGGGTCCTAAATCCACTAGGCACAGCCAACCTCCAGTCATATCTTGATGACGTCCTGACCTTCCACCAGGATACCTGGGCCCACCTGGCTAGGCTCCGGGAGGTCTTGGAAGCCCACCGCAGGGGAGGAATCCGCCTCAAGCCAGCTAAGACCAAGCTGTTTCAAGCCAAGGTGGATTATCTGGGCCACACCCTCAGCCGTGAGTGGATAGCCATCCTGGACTGGCCGGCCCCCAGCACCCCCAAGGATTTGCTGGCGCTTCTGGGGTTCTTTGGATACTACCGCCTGTTCATCCCAGAGTATGCCGACCTCACCTACGAGATGAATCGGCAAAAGACGGCCAAGACCCTAGCCTGGACGCCTGAGATGGAAGCCCAGCTGCTACAGCTCAAGGACAAGTTCCGCCAAGCCCCCATCCGAGCGCCGCCCAGGTTTGACTTGCCGGCGGTATTCCAGCTCACCACAGACTTCAGCAGCCGCGCCATCTCTGCTATTCTGAGTCAATGCCAGGACGGCAAGGAGAGGCTGATTGCCGCCGTGGGGCGCAAGACAACCGACCCCGAGACTCGCTACCCGTCCTGGAAGGGAGAGATGGCCGCCATTATGTATGGAATCCGGAAATTTCACGGCATCTTGTCCTACCGCAGCTTCCAGATCAACACTGATTCCTCAGCCTTGCTACAGATGAAGTCGCTGAACACATCCACAGGGATGGTGGCCCGCTGGCAGGAGGAGCTAGCGGCCCTAGATTTCACTGTCTGCCACCGTCCTGGCACCCAGAACACCAACGCCGACGCCCTCAGCCGCCGGGAGGACGCCAACATGCCGACAGCTACCGCTGAAGAATTAGCAGAGCAGGCTGAGTACATCCACAACCTTTGCCAGCTAGGGGAGTCCGCAGCTAGCCGGCCCCCTGCCGCACGACTGGACCCGGCTAGAGTATTAGAAGCCCAGACACAGGACCCTCTCCTGCTCCGTGTCCGCCAGTGGGTGGCTGATGGCAGAGCCCCAACTAAGGCTGAGCTGCGCGGCAAGGAACGAGACGAGCAGCAGTACGCCAGCCGCTTCACAGCCCTGGGACTTGACGAGCATGGCTGCCTCACCACCACTGACCAGACCCTGACAGGGGAAAGAACAAGATACCTGCTGCCTTCGGCCCTCCAGCAGGACGCGTTCTTTTTAGCCCATGGGACCCCCATGGCCGGGCACTTTGGAATGGACGCTACTATCGCCCGCGTCGCCATGCATTTCTGGTGGCCCAACCTGTCCCGTGACGTCCGCCTGATGGTTCAGACTTGTCCTGAGTGTGTCCAGAAGGTTACCAAGGAAAGGTTGAAGCTAGGGATACATGTGCCCTCCCGCCAGGGGTATCCACAGCAAGTCCTGTTTATTGACCTGGTGGGGCCGCTGCCAGAGACCCCAGCTGGAAACCGCTATATCCTCATCTGTCAAGACGGGTTCAGCCGGTTTGTCAGCCTCTACGCCATCCCCAACAAGCGCACCCTCACGGTGGCTGAAGCCCTGCTGCACCGCCACCTGGCCACGTTCGGATGCCCCCTGAAAATCCACTCCGACAACGGGATGGAGTTCACCGGCCAGGTATTCAAGGAGCTGGCCTCCAAGCTTGAGATTGGCCTGACACATCCACCACCCTACAACCCGCAGTCCAACCGAGTGGAAAGGTTCCATCGGACGCTCAACACAGGCATGCGTCTGTTCCTAGACAGAGACGACAACAACTGGGAGCCACACTTGCCTGCCATTGCCTTCGCCTACAACACCAAGGCCTGCAGATCCACCGGCGTGACCCCGTTCCTGGCCTACTTTGGGAGAGAGGCCAAACTTCCGGTGGACATGGTGCTCCGGCTGCCAGACACAGAATATGCCTCGGTTCCAGCCAACGTCCAAGCTCTCCTGCAACGCTACCATGCAGTGTATGACACCATCCAGCAGCGAGAGGAGGGAACCATCCGGAGGAGCGCGGCAGCCTACGAAGGCACGGCCAAGTATGAGGTTGGAGACTTGGTCTGGTACCTGGCCCCCCGCCTGGTGCCAGGGAAGGCAGCCAAGATTACCAAGAGATGGACTGGCCCCTGGAAGGTAGTGCGGCAAGCTACAGACGTCCATTATGTCATCAAACCTGCCTCTCCAACCGCCAGGATCTCGGAAGTCACCGCGCATGTAGGCCGACTGCGCAAATACACTGGAGATGTGACTGCCCACCAGATTCCAACAGACATTCAAGGCGACCTGGACGGCGACGAGGATGCCACCGAGCTGCCGGTCGGAGCTGCGGCGCCACCAGCTAGTGACCCAGGACAGTTCCCAGTGTACCAGCCAACCGCAGCCGCCCCACAGCCTAGCGGCCAGGATCGTGACCCAGTAGAAGAGAACCTGCAGGATCAACCCAACGAACCACCGCCGCCGCCGCCAGCTCCAGAGCCACCCAGAGATGCCATCTGGAATCCTGATACGGACATGGAGAACCTGCCGGCCAGCAGCGAGCCTGTAGGAGGAGAAGCGGCCACTGCAATGGAAGAGGCAGCCCCAGAGGACAAAGCTGAAGCAATGTGCCCCCTGTAGATGACAGCCATCCCCATCCGGGTAGGAGCTAGGAGGCCAAGCAACCTGGATCAAGCAGGCGCCCCCATGGAATTTTATGCGCCTTCCTCCATCGTCATTCCCCCCTTGGGAACCACCAGAGTTAGCCTAGGCCTCCGTGTCCAGCTACCCGCCGAGGCAGAGTTAGTCCTGCAGACAAGGCAAAATTTCCAGCGATGGGGCTTGGCCGTCGCCAACCCACGGCTGGAAGCCAACCAGGAGTTGACAATGCTGATATCCAACCACAGCCAGACAGAGCAGCGAGTGTCCCGCGGAGCCTGTGTAGCCCGAGCTGTCCTCCACCGAGCTGTGCCCCAGGAAGAGCCTGTCCTGCGCAGACATAGGTTGTCGTATCCCCAGGTTCAAGGCCTGGTGGCTCGAGAGCCCCGCAACCCTTGAAGGGGAGGTTGTGGTAATATGACAACCAGACGGACAGGCAGTTTACAGAATTGCTACGCTGTGACTTATCATAACAAACCCTCTGCACTAATCTTATTATATCACCATTTATCTCATGACCGATGTTGACCCCGCTATCCAGCGGTCAAACTGGCCTGCCTAAGTGTGGGGAGGGGCTCAAACACGCAGCTATCACGCGCCCCTCACGCGATTATACAACCGGGAGGCGCTGCCTCCCCTTTTACCACAGCTGCCCCCACAGCCTGTCTACCGCCGGGAGCTAAGCCCTTGCGTCCCACACCCCCTTCAAACCTAACCATTGTTATAATCTGTTGTATATATATAGTAAACATTCATTGTAAATATTATTCAGTTAAATATATAATTTCTGTATGACTAAATCCTGCTAGTTTGTTTTGGTAGAATAATTCAAGGCTAAGGCTCGTTGGACTCGAACTCGCAACCCTGTGAGCTGAAACGTTCGGCTTACCACAGTTGGACTGTCTTTATCTTAAAGTCTATCACAAAAAGCAGTCTCTTAATCTTAAAAATCTTTATATTACGAATAAAATATTGTATTTACATTTACAACGGAATTTGTTTTAAATTTTGAGCTTAAATAAAAAACCATGTAGAGCTTAACTGATTACAATAATGTTCATAAAACTTTTAATATAACAGTTCTTTTAAAAAAATGTAATGCCTCAATGGTCTTAAATCCGATTTCATTTTACTATCTGCGGAAAACTGTCCATAATCCCATGCAATAAATAACTATAAATTATGTAGACTTATTTTTCCCTTTCAAGACTAATTCTTGTTTATAAATTTAATAGAATTGATTGTCAAAAGTAATTATTTATGAAAATATGTCCAGGTGGATTTATGTCAATGATAATTATATTAATGATACTAAAATTTTGAACATGTGTTATTTTATTTTCTTGCAAAGTTTCGGCAATATTCTAATTTACTTTATGATGAAAGGTAAATCAAACATTCTCATTTTTAAAAGCGAAGCTTTTCTATAATTAGGGTCGGTCCGTCCGTACGTCCGTCTGTCCGTAACGGATAGCTTTTTTCGTTAATTTAGGCATGTTAGAATTGTCCTATCGATTTTAAATTTTGCATGGTGATTTCTGTAGTAGTTAGGTACGATTTAGAAAGCGTAGCAACTCTATAATCATTACCAAAATGTCCGTACGTCCATTTTAAACATGTTGATTTTTTTACTTTTTTAACAACAAATTTTTATGTGATCTAATCATCCGATTGATCTGATTTTTGGTATATTGATTCCTGGGACAACAAAGAATAATGTTATAAGCGAAGCAACTCTATAATCAAGTCCTAAATATGAAAGTATGTCCATAAACATTATCCGGTATAAAGCAGTTTTCAACAAATTTACTTACAATTTTGCTTCGACTCTTATACATTTATATTTTGTTTATTCAGTTCTGACACTATATAAGTGTTCATGTCCGTTTGTCCTACCGTTTCAGTGCTTCGCTTTTATGGATGTTGTCATCCTTGTTTAATAGTCACTCTATAGCATATCTGAGGAGAGGGGATGGGGGAGGGATAAAGTTTTTTCTTGGGTCCGTAACTCTTGCTAAATGGCATACATTCCGCGCTTGGCAAATACTAAACTATAGTTTAAATTTTGGAACAATTGCTCCATCCGTTTATGAGATATTAGCAAACATACAAAAACCACACGTTATACCCTCATATCACTTATATTTTTTTTTCTTTTTTTCCTCTAGGGGTCCATTCGAGTATTTCATGATTTAGCAAATTATAATTGATTTATTTCATTTCAGAAAAAAATAGTTAATATGTTTTATCGAATATGTTTTGAATCAAAACCAGCATTAGTTTTTGTTAATATTATTCTTATAACATTAGTTTGTGTAAACCTATATACTTATCAAAACAATAATTCAGTTAACAAATCCCCACCTCCAATACAAATCCAAGACAATAGAGAACTTTTACGTAACAACAGAAAGTTTACTAAAATTCTAGATGAAATTCATTCCAAACTGTACAAAAAGTATCCCAAAAACTTAAAAAGTACAACAGAAACCTCTAAATTTACAACTATATCATCTGATAACGATTATAAATTGCCAGAAAATTCGACGTTTGATTTTGAAGCGTGGAAAAATGTTCAAGCTTCGAGAAGATCTGCATTTATTGAGGAAGAATAAGATTTTAATACATTATGTAGACATGTAAGAAAAGCTTAAATTTAAAATTTAAACCCCCACTCCTTTATTCTTATTTTTAAAAGCGAAGCTTTTCTATAATAAGGGTCGGTCCGTCCGAGATAGATAGCTTTTATTCGTTAATTTAGGCATGTTAGAATTGTCCTATCAATTTAAAACTTTGCATGGTGATTCCTATAGTAATTAGGTACGATTTAGAAAGCGTAGCAACTCTATAATCATTACCAGAAAGTCCGTACGTTCATTTTAAACATGTCGATTTTTTTACTTTTTTAACAATAAATTTTCATGTGATCCAATCATCCGATTGATCTGATTTTTGGTATTTTAATTCCAGGGACAACAAAGTTTAATGTTATAAGCGAAGCAACTCTATAATCAAGTCCTAAAAATTTAAGTATGTCCATAAACATTATCCTGTATTAAGCAGTTTTTCAACAAATTTACTTACAATTTTGGTTCAACTCTTATACATTTATATTCTGATTATTCAGCTCTGTCACTATACAAATGTCCGTTTGTCCTACTGTTTCAGTGCTTCGCTTTTATGGATGTTGTCATCCTTGTTAAAATAAAACTTTAGGATAAAAGGAGAAGGTAGTTTATTTACTTTAGGTCTGGTTATAATTAGTTCAGGGTTGGGTCAACGTAGATATTGGCCAAGGAGGGTTAGTGATAATTACTTTCCACTGTTTTTAATTTAATATTAAAATTTTTTGTTAAATTAACTTATTCTTTGAGACAGGCGTGTAGAACAAAAGTGCCGGAACAAGTGAGAAAAAGACGACTTTTCCGTGGATGTACCATTGTTCTCAGGAAATTCAATCTGATGAATTGTATCCACTTCAAGGCATCTTCAACCAGCTGGAAAGTTGAGTTTAGCCTCCAGGTTAAAATTTCAAATACTAGATTTGCTTTTAATTGAAACTACAAGGTTGATTACATCTAAAATAAACGTAGCTTTTATTTACTTTAAAACGCTACATTAATAATATAATACCCATCAAAATCAACTAATTGATTATAACAAGCAAAAATTTACTATACGATCTTGCCGTTACAGACGTACAGACAGACCGTTCAGAATTATAAATTTTAAAACAGTACAAAATAAATTTAGGGTATATCCCTTTCGTGACAACGCCACGCCTCTTAAGGGGCGCTTCGTCGTATTTTCACAGTAGCCTTTTTCCTGTTTCTAGCGGGGGGCTCTAACCCTGCGGGGCAATGACATACCCTAACCTAAAATAACCTATCAAAACCGATTTATTTAAAAATTTCATATTTATTTAGGCAGGATATATAAACTCTACAGACGACCAAAACCTTAGATATATCAGAAAACGATTTCTGTTACCAGGTGCATATGTTTTTCCTACATTGAGGCGTTCTATGATAACATTTACTACAGTTAGACATCCTTTTGATAGACTGGTTTCTGCTTACAAGGCACGGTATCAAATAGTTCCTGCAACTTTTGAATAAATATGATAAATGATTTGAACAAACCAAATTGGCTTAATCCTAGAGTACTAGTATCAGTGGATTGTTAGTTTATTTTAAGCTTTTTCCGCTGATTATAATGTACAGTGAAGAAGATAGTAACAATTTAACAAAAGTTCAAAAAAAATACACACTAAATGCATATAAGTTAAAGACTATATTGTATTTATGAAATATAAAATCTTTTTTTAATAGTCAAATGAAAATTCATTTAACATGGCCAGTGAAACAAATACAGTTTTACATAATTAGACAGATGAACGCACGGCTAGTATACAGTTTAGTGTTTTAGAGTAGCCGAGCTATATAATTTAAAAGTTTTTCAGGCAAATACTTTTATATAAAAGGAATATTTTAACTGTGACTAAATTCAGGATAAGATGTTAAATCCCAAAGAAACAGAATTAATTTACAGATATCAAGTAAATAAAAGATTTGGGAACACCAGCTTCGAATCCTTTGTCAGATATGTTATTCAAGATAACATGCTTGACAGTCGAAGGACAAACGACCACTGGTTGCCCTACTGGAAATACGCTGGATGTGCCAATCCTCTTGATTATTACATCAAGGAAATCTACAATTTTAACAATCAAGAAAAATGTATTTTATGCTTAAAATAGGTTAAGTTAAGTAAATACTAGGAGAGATCCTTTCGGGGTTTCTCGCAGGGGCCAGAAAACTGAATTTACCAAATATTTCTATAACTGTTATTTATACATTAACAGTCGGGCTACTTTTTAGCAACATATTTGATATTTATAGTATTTCTGAAATTCAAACATTGTAGAATTTTTTACTTTTAAGATGGAGACTTTTGCTGATGATATCCAAGGACTGGAAATGTTAATCCATCACAATTTTCTAGTGTTCAACTTGCAGATCAACAAGAGTACTGGTGAACTGAAGGATGGTAATGTGAAGAAAAGCACCGCTGATTATATGAATGAGTTATCAAGTGATGTAAAGCAGCAACTTTATGAAATTTTTAAATATGATTTTATTTTGTTTGATTATGACCCAGATGATGTATAGTTATACATTTCTGTATCTTGCGTTAATAAATTGTATTATTGTAATGTGATAATATTAACTTATGAAAAAACTATATAAAAACTTTTGTCTTAACCTCTTTTCGAGGAAGCTTTGTGTTTATCAAGATCGAAATTAATTTCCTTATTCACAATTCCAATTCAGCGAAAATGTCGTCTTTGTTTGACTTTCCTTTCCTAAAGAGACGCGGCATGGAATGTTGTTTATGTTTTGGTGTCTCCTCGTTCTTTACTTTTGAATAATATGTGAGTGGATAAAGATTTCGGAGAATAAAGTCGGGCCTATCATTGGTCTCATAGTGCGTGAACAACCCTAGTATACCAGGTGCTTTAACCATAAGAACTTCAGGTAGATTTTCTTCATTTTATTTAAATTGAGTGGCGTATAGGACGGATTTATTAAGTTTAAAGGCTTTAGCCAGCTACACATGAAATTTTATTATGATTCAATTATTATGTTTTAGTAATTTTTATGTGCCTTTATTTTGCATTTAACAATGATCTATTAAACCAAATAATTTTCCTTTAAAGCCAAAGTACCCAAAGATTCTTAACCGTAGAAAAAAAGATTTTAAAAAGCAAATAATATTACGTGGTTATAAAAACTGGAATTTTGTATTAATTGATTTTGTAATTTCAGGACTTTGAAATAGTTTGTGTCAATAAATCTATACTCAAACCTGCTGTTGAAACTTGATGGTTCCTGGTGTTGGGGGATTTGTCCGTAAGACTAAGATCTCTAGAACTTCCCGCGAATTTGGAAGTCACACTTAACCAAAGTGTCATGGTTAACACAACTTTGAATAATCATGAGAACTACCCAGAAATACATTTTGTCTGTTTGATTTTTGGATAATATTTAGGCACACTGTCAAAAGAATAGCATTTATATAATAAACTGAAAAATGCAAGTAAGACTTATTGATCATTGTCTTAACCTCTTTTCGAGGAAGCTTTGTGTTTATCAAGATCGAAATTAATTCCTTATTCATTATCCCAAATCAAGCGCAAATGTCGTCTTGTTTGACTTTCCTTTTCTAAAGAGACGCGGCATGGATTGTTTATATTTTGATGCGTCCACGTTCGTTACTTTTGAATGATATGTGAGTGTGTGAAGATTTCGGAGAACAAAGTTGGGCCTATCATTGGTCTCATAGTGCGTGAACGACCCTAGTATACCAGGGGCTTGAAACCATAAGAACTTCAGGTAGAATTTGTTAATTTTATTTAAAGTGAATGGTGTATAGGACGATTTTATTAGTTTAAAAGGCTTTAGCCAGCTAAACATGAAACTTTATTATGATTAATTATTATGTTTTAGTAATTTTTTATGTGCTTTTATTTTTGCATTTAACAATGATTTCTTAAACCAAATAATTTTCCTTAAAGCCAAAGTTTCCAAAGATTCTTAACCGTAGAAAAAAAATGATTTTAAAAAGCAAATAAGATTATGTGGTTATAAAAACTGGAATTTTGTATTAATTGATTTTGTAATTTCAGGACTTTGAAATAGTTGCCTCAATAAATCTATAATCAAACCTGCTGTTGAAACTTGATGGTTCCTGGTATTGGGGGTTTGTGTGTACGTCAACAAGATCTCTAGAACTTCCCGCTAATTCGGAAGTCACACTCAACCAAAGTGTCATGGTTGAGACAATTTCAAAGTATCTGAAGAATAGGTGTTAGCATTCTTCAAGAGATCAATAGCATCCAGTGATTTTTGATGCAATAAACTGTGACAATTTTTCTGTGAAATAAGTACCTAGTGAATCAATATGCCACTAACCAAAAAGCAGAAAATTGAGCGAGCTATCGCTATTGGCAGTGAAAGGCTAGAAGTGTTTGATGAACAGTTAAAAGTGTTTTATGACAATCTAAAAGCCTGCCAAAGTTTTAGTTCATGTGAAAATGTGAATTTAAAATCAATTCGTGACATTTTTAGTGAGGTCAAGGACCAATCTGACCTAATAAAAAGTCTAAAACCTGCCGTGGAGACTAGTGAGTTGCGTGAGTTCAAGCGTGATTTTGATGAGGCTAGTGAACAGAAAACTGTTGCAGATAAAGTTTATGCGTCGTTGGAGCAGTGAACGAAAATTCTGCACTGGCTTGACAATGATTCAGACGACGCGAGGTCAAGCACTGTCGCCAGGAACCTCGACGTCATTGAGAAGGTGAGGATGGACATGGGAGTGCTTAAAATTTCCATGGAGTTGCGCCAAGAAGTACGTGATATGTACCGAAGGCTTAGAGAGATGGAACGTCGTTCATCTAACTTGGATGAGAGTGGGACACCTGCCATACTCTCCAGAAGTATGTCTGCCGTGGATATTCGGAGTTCCAACCCGCAGTATGGGCGCTGGGACAACAGTTTGTTGCCGTCCTTTGACGGTACTGACACGGATTACTCCAACTTTAAACAGGTCTTTAAAGATCTATGCGCTGGTTACGGATTTTCTGACCAGAGGTTAAGTCTGATGTTGTGTATGGAGAAGGTGATAACCAACCCGGAGCTACGCAAGCAAGTGTCAGCGATTAGAGATCATAATGAACAATGGTTGTTTCTCGATTAGATGTTTTTATCAAACACCCGCCGGTTCATGAAGATTTTAACTAAGCTGAACAAGATGAAACCTGTGGATAAACCTGTGGACGTGGTTAGTGCAATTGCTACCTTCAAAAGCACTATGCAGGAAGTAGAAGCCATCGTTGGTTCTGAAGCTAAGGATTACCACCACCTAACGCTTATTCATATTTTCAAAGACAAATGTCCAGATGCCCTGAGAGAGAAAATTATGATGGAGCTAGGTAGCATGAACCAACCAGACATCAAGAAGATTGTAGAACTGCTGGAGAGGACAAGGGGAGCAATGTTGGCTGGTGATATGTCCTATGACACTAGCGCCGGCAAGAGAAATCGTGACAGAGCTGCCGCCGCGCAAGTATCTGGCCGCAGCGACAATAAGAATGGAAAGGCTGGAAAGGACAAGACTTCCAAGTGGAACAGTATATGTCCTGTTGAAAGCTGCAAGGAGAAACATCCGATTTTCCGTTGCCTCACGTTTAAGAAGATGGATGTGGTTGACCGAAAAAAAGTTGTCCAGCAGAAGAAGTTGTGTGAACTCTGCCTTTGTGATGGCCATGCTGCTGACAAGTGTAATAAATCGGATAAGCTTGGTGTTTGTGGCACCAATAATTGCGACAGATATCATAGCCGGTTGATCCATGAGGCTAGTGCTGGTGTGAATACAGTCTACAAGTCAAGTTCTGCACCCAGCCCCTGTACCTTCTTACTTCAGTTGGTTCCTGTTGTAGCACCTGGCGGCGGCACCTGCCATGCCACTGTCATGTTTGACTCCGGTGCAAATTTGCCACTTGTGTCTGAGAAGTTATCCAACAAGTTGAAGCTGAAATCTACCGGCAGATATACAACTATTTCTGTGGCTGACGGCAGTGAGACTTCCTGCCGCAATGTTGTGTTTTATCTGAAGGATAGGGACGGTAATTTGAGGGAGTTTGAGGCAGCTGTCATGCCTACCCTCGGCGGGGCCAACGAGATGCGCTCGGTCCACCCCGAAACCGCCGCCGAAATATTTAAGATGCCGCCAGAAAGATTTACATATATTAGTGGAGGCTTGGATATCATCATTGGAAATACACATCCTGACGTGTTTCCGTCAACCTACCAGAAAGTGGGCCAGTCTATGTTGTGGTGAACCATTTTTGGTAGTGGTTTTATCTGTACAAGTGCTGACGGTGGAGCTGGAGACCAAAAGTCGGCATATAAAGCTGTCAGTGTTAGTGGAGGCACCTTGCCAGACTTTTTGACGTCTGAATTGTTTGGCGTACAGCCGCAGGCACTTTGTCCAGGATGTACTGCCTGTCAAGAGTGCAAGGCTATGGCCGACGGCACTACCTGGGACCAGCGTGAGAGGCAGAGAATAATTGAGGCAGGTTTAACACTAGACTTGCAGTCCAACAAGTGGACAGGTCAATATGCTTACATTGAAGATCCTCACACTTTGCCCTACAATGAGAGTTTAGCCCGCAAAATTGCTGAAAAGGATCGTGCCAGGATGGTCAAGGAAGGTACCTATGATATGTATGTGCAGGTATTCAATGACGCCATCTCCAGAGGCGTTTTTCAAAAAGCAACGCCTGAAGAATTGAAGTATGAAGGGCCTAAGTCTTGTTCATCAATAGTGGTGGCTTTCAAGGAGGATTCAAGTTCCACACCCATGAGATTGTGTGCAAATAGTTCTCTGACGTTCAAGGGTACCAGTTTTAATCACATAATGCTGGGAGGTCCGCCGCCAATGCAGAAGATTTTTTATCATTTGTTGCTTTTCCGCAGTTATAAGGTTGGTTTAACCGCGGACATTTCCAAGTTTTATAACTCCATCCTGGCCACAGAGTTTGACAGCCAGATGAAGAGAGTTTTATTTTCCCCGACGCCAGACGGTCCACTTGAAATTTACCTGACTAAAGTGGTGAATTTTGGCGAGTTGGCTGCGGGAAATCTGGCAGTTACAGCCCTGAAGTTGACGTCCCGCCTGTTTGGCGGAAAGAGTGAAGCAGAGGTCAAGGAGATGTATGGAGAGGGACAGATAAATGGTAGTGATATTGTAGCAAAACCTGAATTATGGAAGGAGCCAGAAATACCTACCTACCCCAAGGAAAATTTCAAGTTACCTCAGATTCCAGTTGCAGTCAAGCTTGAGAAGCACAGCTTCATAGATGATGTCATTTCGGGGGCAGGATCTGTGCCAGAAGCCAAGGAGATGATGAAAGAAGCCGACAGAATTATCAGCAAAGGTAGTTTTTCCTTCAAACAAGTCATTTATTCTGGTGATGATTGCCAGCCAACCAAGGTTCTTGGGCTGATATGGAAGCCAGCCACTGATGTGTTATCCATCGCCACGAGAGTCAACCAAGATGGTAAAGTCAAGGGAAAGAAGGTGAAAGAGGATGCTGATTTGTACAACCTCCAGGACGCCTTGGACGAGAATCTGACAAAGAAGATGGTCCACAGGTTCGCTGCCCAGACCTTCGACCCGCTCGGGCTTTGCAGCCCTAACTTGTTGAGAATTAAACTTGTCCTGCGGAAAACATGTTTGCTGAATTTGGGCTGGCAAGATTTCATTCCAAAAAGTCTACGGGATGAACTTGTTAAGTCGCTGGAGGACAGAGCTGAGGTCGCTAAATTGGAGTTTGACCGTTGTGTGGTCCCGGAGGAACCAACTGGCCTTCCATCCTTGATGATGTTTTCGGATGGGTCATCAGAGGCCTATGCATGTATGGCATATTTGAGGTGGCCAACTAGGCAAGGGTTTGAAACGTTCCTGCTAGCCACCAAGTCAAGAGTTGCGCCGGTCAAGACTGAATCAATTCCACGCCTTGAATTGATGGGTTGCCAGATGTCCACCAGGTTGTCAAAGTCCATCAGAGATGCCCTGCCCTTTGATGTTATCAGAGTCACAGTGGGATCTTTTGCCAAAAAACGGGACATTAAGGGTAGACAAAAGTAATCATCAATAAAAAAGCTTGTATTTGACGAAATGATGTAATTTCTTTTGCTTTAACTCAAAAATAACATAAATTTTGCTCCTGTTAACTTCTAATGTGCATTTGGTAAGTACGTCTGGCGGTTTTGGAGGAGCGAAGCTACCCTATTTTTAAAAAATCTATAAACCTTCATAACTTTAGTTAGGATAGGAATATTTTAACAAAATAAACGTCTATGTAAATATTTCTTCAATGCAAACAATGTTTGTAAACATGAATATAGCGTCAGGTGCACCCAGTTCGAGTCCCGGCATTTTTAGGTAGGTCCAGTATAAGTAAAATAGGACACTAATAAGGCATGTTTTCTAATGTTTTCTTTACAGATATAAACAACAATAACATAATTTTTAAAACACTTTTGATTTTGTGTTAATACCTTTATTCTAAGTCTAGCTATCTTCATTTAAAGTTTGTATAAGAATATAAACATAATTGCTTATATTATATTCTCTCTCAAACGTATATTTCTCTATCTCTCTCAGACGCATATATAATGTTTTTGCAATATTATAATTAATCCCCGAATTTGAATTTCTGCTGAACCAAAACCAGTTAGAAATACAATTTTTTTCAGAACACATGAAATTTAGAAAATTTAATTGCTAAAATAAAAGTATTTATAAGTCATCTTTTTTAAAGGACTCCTTGTTCCCTTAAATGTCCATTAAAACCGCGAGAACGGCAAAAATCGTTAAAAATCACACCTACGGCGGCAAATAACGGCGAAACGGTTGGCCGGAGGCAAATAATGCATAAGTAAAGAAAGTTCCGCCTCAAAAAGTTAGAAAACATTGCAGAGATGACTTTGGGCTCTAAAATGACTCCTTCCCCCTCTAACGAGGAAAAATTTCAAATTAACAAGAACAAAATTGTTCAAACCATGCAATGTAAAATGCTCAATTACTCAAAAACGGCCGGGAGGCCCCAGGTTATGAAAACTGTTTTAAACAAAATACATGTTGCATATTAATATTATCATTGCAAAACCCGGGGCATTCTGGCCGTTTTTGGGTAAAATGGAGAAAACTGATTTTTTGGGGTTAAAAATCTTAATATTTTTGGTGAAATTTTCTCACAAAATGTCAATTTACACCACCAAAAAAATATTTTTTTAAAATTTTTCTTTAATTAGACATTGGTACAGGTATCTGAAAAGTACCTCAATCAAAAATTATTTTCATAAGATGAACTTAAATGTATTTTTTGTTGCTTTGAAAAAATTGTGTAAAAAAATCTGGAAAATCATCAAAACTGAAAAGAAATTTTTCACTACCTTTTTTAAAAATGGCATAAATCCGCCAAAAATGAATATTTTTTAAAAATTTCTTTTCTAGCTGTCTACTTACAGCCATTATTAATTCCTAGGATAGATAAAAGTCAATTTTAAATTTTTTGGATGTCCCACTGGATCCCACTGTGAGAGTGATGTACTTTACTGATTCATCGTGTGTTTTATCACAAATTGTTTCCAACAGTGCCATGTTGAACACATTTAATTCTCATCGCATTGGAGAAATCCAATCTGCAACCAACAAGGATGACTGGAGGTGGGTCCCTGGGACACACAATGTTGCAGATTTGGGCACCAGAAGCACCTGCAAGGTATCAGATTTAGGTCCAGGTTCCAGGTACAGATTGGGCCCAGAATGGTTGCGCCAGGATGAAAGTGCGTGGCCGGTGAAAACTGCCGAGCAAGTCAAGCAGGATTTACCACCGGAGGAGTTGAATACCAAAATGGTTAAGTTTTGTTCAATGAAAGTTACCGGAGAAGCCGCTGAAGATGTCTTTAGGTTTAAGCACAGGAGATCATTTGGACAGGCCAAACGTATTATGGCAGCTGTCCTGCAAGTATCGAACACCTGGTTGAAGAAGCTAAAGAGCAGACAAGAAGGCAAGACTACAGCCGCTGGTAGTCATGTAGCAGCCGCAGATTCTGTGTACAAGCCGTCTTTGTACAATTTTATGGCGGCGGCGGAACTTTTCATTGTGTCATGTAGCCAACAGGATGAGTGGATAAATGACGCTAAAGGCAATTATTCGTCATTGAATCCATTGGTGCATCAAGTATCATTGACCTGGCCTGTCGTTGGTCCCGGAGGTAATTATGTGACCAGGGAGATGCGTATTCTAAAAATGGTTGGTCGTGGCGAGCCCGTCATTGACGCCATTACTGGTGGCCGTAAAATGCTATTTGAAGACATGCCAGGTTTAGTAATTTTGGAGCCTGGTAATTGGTTAGCTTCTGTCATTATGAGAGAAGCGCATGTTGAGCTTCATTCTGGTGTCCGTGGAACTTTAGCTGAGAGCCGCCGTTGGTGCTGGATTGTGAAGGCAAGGAGGTTGTCCATCATGGAGGTGAAGAAGTGTTGGCCCTGCAGTGTTGAGAGGGCCAAGGAATGTCGTACTACCATGAAGGATGTTTTACCTGACAAGTTGGTTCCGAGCAGGCCATTTGAAGCTGTACAAGTTGACCTTATGGGTCCGCTGGTTACGAGGAGAGCTGCCGCTAAAATGAGGAGTCAGACAGCAACGAAGAAAGTGTGGGTGTTCGTTGTAGTCTGCAGGTTCTTGGGGGCGCTGTGGCTGGATGCCTTGGAGAAGTATGATACCAGTAGTATCCTGTTGTCCCTGCGCAAGTTGGAGGCTGTTCATTGTCTGCCGAAGGTTATAGTAAGCGACATGGGCACACAATTATCTGCTGCTCGCAAGGTTTTAGAGCAGAAGCTGGGCAGCCAGGTAGAGTTTTCTTGGTCCCAGATTCCGGCCCGAGCCCACCATTTTATTGGGGAAGCTGAGAAAATGGTGGGATTAACCAAGAGATTGCTGTCCAAGAAGTTGGTGAATAGTTCTGTTAATTTTAATGAGCTCCTGGTGCTGTTGGCAGAGGTTAGCAAGTTAATGAATAGCAGACCGTTGACGATAGAAGCTGCGAATGACGTGGAGAATTGGCGGCTGATTACCCCTGGCCAGCTGCTGGGAAATGTAGACCGCCAGCCGTTGTGCAATGTGGCGATGAAACCAGAGGACCAAATTTCCTCCAGGTTGAAGTTATTAGAAGATTTGTCTGCCCAGTTTTGGACTTCCTACCGCCAGGAGATTTTGCCGAAGATATTAAGGATGTCCAAGTGGAAAGATGAGATGGCGGAGCCGCTAGCTGACGGAGATATAGTGCTGGTTACGAGTACCAATCCGCTGATGAGATGTTTGCGGATGGGCCGTGTGATGAGGATTGAGGATGGGAGAAAGACTGCAAGAGTCTTGTTCAGGCTGACAGATAAATCTCCCCTGGAAGAACATGCTGTATCAGTCAGGCAGTTATTAAAAATTATGATTAATAATTGATTCTTATTTTATGGAAACTGAGATTTTTTTAGTAAAAAAGCCACATTTTCATATGCCTATTTTTATGCCTAAAATAAGAATCAACCGAAATGCGATTAATTTCTATTCTATTTCATATGCTCATATTTAATTTTATTGAGTTTAATTTCTTTTCAAAAGTACAATTCATTATAAAACTTACCTGAAAAGTTTACCAAAAAAAGAATAAATGTGTCGAGGTTGCGTGATTCGATATTTATTCTAAGGAAAAAGATCAAGTATTTTTAGCAGATTTTTTTTAAGATTACATATGAATTTCAATCAAGTAAAACATTTTTATTCAGATCAAGGAATGGTTGAAAATTCATATAAAAATTTTCATTTTTTTTACAAAGAAGAATTGGTATTTTTTTCATAATTTCGATGAAAATTCTAACAAAGATATTATTATTATCTTGCTATTATCTAAGTATTGAAAAGTTTTATTGTTGATTAAGATAGTTACAGTTCTTATTCATTAAGTTTGAAAAACTTTCTGCCCAAGGATTTTGAAATATTTTTCTTACTACTCTTTTTGATGCTTAACAAATTTAGTTTTAAGTACCTATAAATCTTAATTTTCTTGTCTAAGATTTATTTCGTTTTATATTTACCATTATTGTTTACATTTCAACCTGATTTCGTAGGTACTTATTGATTTATTAATAATGATTTATTACCTATTGATTATGAAATGATTATTAATTAGTATAAGTTGTTATATTTACAACATCATGATTAATAGGATTATCCATTTTAGGATTTGTGTATGTGATCTTGTGAGTGTCATGTGCATGGAATATTGTATGGTACAAACCAATCCCCATCCTTCTATCCTAAAATGTGAGGTATTATGAGTCCTAGTGAGGAGTATAATATTGTGTATGCATTTCACGGGGTTTCATTTAGTTAGGAGCAAAAATTGTCATGTTTTTCGGGATGTGGCCATTCTCATGTGATTATGGTGAGTTGAGTTTAGTGAGAAATGTTGCTAGTGCTCAGCGCAAAAAACCTTGAATCTCATTAAGGAAGTTAATTTGACTTTCAAACGGGGGGTGTGTCTTAACCTCTTTTCGAGGAAGCTTTGTGTTTATCAAGATCGAAATTAATTCCTTATTCATTATCCCAAATCAAGCGCAAATGTCGTCTTGTTTGACTTTCCTTTTCTAAAGAGACGCGGCATGGATTGTTTATATTTTGATGCGTCCACGTTCGTTACTTTTGAATGATATGTGAGTGTGTGAAGATTTCGGAGAACAAAGTTGGGCCTATCATTGGTCTCATAGTGCGTGAACGACCCTAGTATACCAGGGGCTTGAAACCATAAGAACTTCAGGTAGAATTTGTTAATTTTATTTAAAGTGAATGGTGTATAGGACGATTTTATTAGTTTAAAAGGCTTTAGCCAGCTAAACATGAAACTTTATTATGATTAATTATTATGTTTTAGTAATTTTTTATGTGCTTTTATTTTTGCATTTAACAATGATTTCTTAAACCAAATAATTTTCCTTAAAGCCAAAGTTTCCAAAGATTCTTAACCGTAGAAAAAAAATGATTTTAAAAAGCAAATAAGATTATGTGGTTATAAAAACTGGAATTTTGTATTAATTGATTTTGTAATTTCAGGACTTTGAAATAGTTGCCTCAATAAATCTATAATCAAACCTGCTGTTGAAACTTGATGGTTCCTGGTATTGGGGGTTTGTGTGTACGTCAACAAGATCTCTAGAACTTCCCGCTAATTCGGAAGTCACACTCAACCAAAGTGTCATGGTTGAGACAATTTCAAAGTATCTGAAGAATAGGTGTTAGCATTCTTCAAGAGATCAATAGCATCCAGTGATTTTTGATGCAATAAACTGTGACAATTTTTCTGTGAAATAAGTACCTAGTGAATCAATATGCCACTAACCAAAAAGCAGAAAATTGAGCGAGCTATCGCTATTGGCAGTGAAAGGCTAGAAGTGTTTGATGAACAGTTAAAAGTGTTTTATGACAATCTAAAAGCCTGCCAAAGTTTTAGTTCATGTGAAAATGTGAATTTAAAATCAATTCGTGACATTTTTAGTGAGGTCAAGGACCAATCTGACCTAATAAAAAGTCTAAAACCTGCCGTGGAGACTAGTGAGTTGCGTGAGTTCAAGCGTGATTTTGATGAAGCTAGTGAACAGAAAACTGTTGCAGATAAAGTTTATGCGTCGTTGGAGCAGTGTACGAAAATTCTGCACTGGCTTGACAATGATTCAGACGACGCGAGGTCAAGCACTGTCGCCAGGAACCTCGACGTCATTGAGAAGGTGAGGATGGACATGGGAGTGCTTAAAATTTCCATGGAGTTGCGCCAAGAAGTACGTGATATGTACCGAAGGCTTAGAGAGATGGAACGTCGTTCATCTAACTTGGATGAGAGTGGGACACCTGCCATACTCTCCAGAAGTATGTCTGCCGTGGATATTCGGAGTTCCAACCCGCAGTATGGGCGCTGGGACAACAGTTTGTTGCCGTCCTTTGACGGTACTGACACGGATTACTCCAACTTTAAACAGGTCTTTAAAGATCTATGCGCTGGTTACGGATTTTCTGACCAGAGGTTAAGTCTGATGTTGTGTATGGAGAAGGTGATAACCAACCCGGAGCTACGCAAGCAAGTGTCAGCGATTAGAGATCATAATGAACAATGGTTGTTTCTCGATGGGGTTTGTGTGTACGTCAACAAGATCTCTAGAACTTCCCGCTAATTTGGAAGTCACACTCAACCAAAGTGTCATGGTTGAGACAATCATCTTGTATTTTGATAACAGTGAAGGTTGTTAGGTAGAAGTTGTATTTTTAAGCACCTAATGCATACTTAAATTTTTTACTTTTGATTCGATTCTATAGATATTGGGACTTATAAATGAACTAAAAATTGTTGACCTAAAACATGGGGGTTAAATTTGTACTGAATGACTCAAGAATTACTTAATTTTTGGCTGGGAGATAAATACCATCCTTATAACTATAAACACTAAGCACGGTGAAACCATTTTCTAATAAGCAGAAATTTAATCTATCATGATAATGATTTGTCCCTATAGAAAAGGTAATATATGATTCCATTTTGTACACTCTTCATAATGATACCATCTTGGCCGATATAATTTTTGTTATCTACCATTTTATTTTGGCCACACTTGATAATGATATCATTAAGGCCGATACGATTTTTGCAATGCACAATTCCACTTTCAATAGAGACGCAACTGGAATGGTGGTTTACTACTTAACATCGACAGAAAAGAAATACCGTCTACTATTTTTGAATTATGTTAATCGTAAAATCCATTAAATTTTATGTAAAATTTAAAAAAATAACTAGTATTTATATTTCTTATTTATAAAAATGGCTTCGGCCTCCTAAATGGAAAATGTATTCATAATATTAACAAAAGTTCGAATGTTTTTATTATGTTAATGTTTACCCATTATTTATACAGGCATACACATTTCTTTATTAAACAATTTATTACATGTAATTCAATATTACGTTGAGTTTGTATCAAAAGAATATATAAATTTAGTAATAATGTAATAATATATCAAATAATGGGAAAATATTTACCTAAACATATTCTTTTATTGCTACGTATGTATGTATATCAATTTATCAAAGAAGAAATTTATGTAAAAAGAACAAGGAGGACAACATCCATAAAAGTGAAGCTCTAAAATCAGGGAAGGGTAAACGAACAATAACTCTTGCAGAGTGTCAAAATCCCGACGGTTTATAAAAATATAAATATAACAAAAATACCTACTAAAATAAGCAAAAGCTAACCAAAAATCCACGAAAAATGCATCGAAATTGAAATGCCTTAAACATTCGAACATAAAAGAATTTCATAATAAATCCTGTGATAGAAAAATACTTAAAATTAACAAACAAATTAATTGCATTAAATATTTGTTCTAATATTTGTTGAACTGAGACTATAAAAAGTTTTGTCTGGTTTACTGAGATAAAAATTGTAATATACATTTATACATAGTACACAAATATATGCACATCACATATCCCGAGATTTTTTAGTGGTATAGCTGTGTTTAGTGCCGAAGGAAAATGGAGATAGATGTCACCGCTTTTGGCCTAACTATTCTATTGACGTCATAGTAGAGAGAAAGTAACCCCCTAGAAAAGAGATGGGGTATAGGGTATTTCCTGACGTCAAAAGGCAAAAGGCAGAGATATCTTTCCCCATTTTGCTAGGGCACTATAGACAGCTACCTTTTTGTGAACTTTCAGGGAAAACCATATTCACCCGCTTCCCCTCATTATTACAGGCTAAATGAAAATTGCAGAAGTGCATTCCATTTATCTACTATAAAGCAAGGAAGATGAGGTTAAATTCTTATTGGGTGGCTAATTAAGCCCCGTAGCTGAGGAGGAAGCCGCGCGTTTGTCGGGTGGCTTAAATAGCCAGGCGGCTGATATAGGAGACTTCTGTAAGCCGCGTGGCTGATGGCAGTTATAGAATAAATATAAAAATAATATTCATCTTGATTGGATAAGAGATATCTCTTTCACGATTTTTTAATAAAAATAACATCAACTTTAAGCCTCAATATTATTATTACATATTCCAGGAATAAATATAATTTTGTGTTTTCCTTAAAGTGCCTGTTGAGCAATGATCAACCCCACACTATTCTTAAAATAAATTTGGATTAAGATTTGTTTCCTATGCCTAATCCCTGCTGGGCCTTGACTATCAGTGCTCTAACACTGCGGGGCTACCCAGTACCCAATATAACCTGACCTAAAATAATAATCAAACTAACAAAAAACTACCCCCCCGCTTTATTTCAGTTATTTAAAAATAAGGGATAGGGGTGTTCTGTGCTTAACAAGGCACTTTAAAAGAAAAAGCCCACATTTTGTAACATGACAAATGAAAAGAAATTTTATTATCCACAGAAAGAAGTTGTAACGTAACATTTGTAATTGTAATATTTATAATATTTCCTATGGTGTGTATTTATACAAAAACTAGAAGGATAAATGTATGGATTACTGTGTTTTGGAAGAGCTAATATATCTCATTGTTGTTGTCTTGCTTTTAGATAAAAAGGCAATTGCGTTTAGATGATTTTAAGAAGAAATAATCTGTTAACATCTCTTAGCTTTTCAATAATATTGAAATTTTGATAGTATAATTTTACTGGGCAAAATATCTCAACTATTAGTAGTAGTATTTTCTCAGTTTAAAAAGAAAAATTTAATATTTAAGGCAGTAGTACAAAGTAGTGATGCATTCATGAATGTAACTGTTGTATGTGAATATAAATATACAAAGTCTCATTTGCATTTCTATAGTATTGCTGCTTTATTCATAATGTTTGTAGGATATGACTATATTAGTATATTAGCAAATAAACTTAGAAATTGTCTGTTTCATGTTTATATACAATATAGTTCATTAGAGGGGGCATAGGATTAGGCAAGCCGATTGGTTATAATTAGGACGGAAAAATCCATGATAAAAAAATGAGCAGAAATTCATTTGTCATAAAAGAGGAAAAATGAGAGAGTAAAAAGGGAATAATGAATAACAAAAAAACACGAAACCTATAAAAAAAAATATTTTGTCTTTTATAGCATGAACAACAGACTGATGGCTCAAGTATGTTGTATATTTGAAGCTGTAGTAGCTGTACGATGCAGCTTAGCTGCTACAAGCAGAAATATTTTCAAATTTTCCAGAAAATCAAAATGAAACGAACATAAAAAAATACAACACATATTTAAAAGAAACCAGTCAAATAATAGCCGGCTAATAAACATACAATAACTCAAAATAAGTAAAAAAAACAGAAAAAATCAGACAGCTGTGCCGATGAAAAAATTCATAAAAAAACAAGGAGGCAACATTCAAAAGCTAGACTTAAAGATCAGAACCTCAGACAAACTAAAAATAACATTTATAAAGTGACATAGCTATTAAAAAAAATATTTAAAATATCACAAAGAAGCTAAGTTTCTCTGTAGAATTTACCTCCTGGTGTAAGAATATTGATAAATTCCCTCAAAATATAGGTTTATATTTTACTAAAAATGGAATACAATATTAAATTTATATACACAGGACTCTTAAATCTGTCCATAAATCTGTTGGAAACCTGAATTCAAAGAAATTATAGTAACCAATATTAATTTCCGTGAACTTTCTGGCTTTAGTGGTTGGGTTTCTCAACAATTTTCAAAAGCAACCATTGTCCACATTTAGTGTCAGTATGTAAACCTAAAACCTTCTTTCCAAGACTTAAATCCAAAAGTCGAAAGAGCCTAAAACCATCCCAAGACCTATGCGAAGATTTCCTTAACTGGAGAACTCAAGCGGTAAAAATCTAAAGTTTTAGACCAAAAAACGTATTACTTTATTTAATAGGATGTTGAAAATTAAATTGGTTGTTACTCTTCCATTGTTAATGTTCACTTGTCTGTCTTTCGAAATTGTAAAGCTTCGTTTTTATGGATTTTAGAAGCATGCAGCATACATATTTATCCCTTCCTATATTTTTACTTTTTAAAAACGAAATAATGGTATCATGTATACATATACATTTAAATTGATTTAGTTTTATAATTATCTTGTTTTCAATTATCGGTCGAATGAAAAATAAATTTTAATGAGAGAAGTATTCACCAAAAGTATTTTTGTCTTCATCCCTCATTTTTATTATGTCACAGGAATCAAAAGTGGCACAGATTGGGCTTCGTCCTGCCGGGCCTTGTTTGTCATGCTTTGACTAATTTTTGCTCTACCATTAGAACAATGTGATTTATATTACTATTATTTTTTTTCTGTAAAATTAAGATCTGTGCTTTCTTTTTTTATGCTCTTTGCAACTATTGAACATACTTGTTTTGGTTTGTTCGACAAAATTTGAATTTTGTATCCAGCCATTGTATAGTAGAAAGATAAAAATGATTTATATTGTTGCAAGCATAAACTAGAATAATATCAAGAATTTTAATAAAATTTTCCACTGAATTTACATAGATGATAAATTTATGTGTAAAACTTTAGGTGTTATGAGGAAAGATGTTTTGCTTTTAACCAGGGCTAGGAAATGGAATATGAGACTGAATTAATTTTTCAGCAACTAACCGTCTTAAAAAAGAAAATAGAGCTAAAACCAGCGGTCCTTTTTTATAGATTAAAAGCTGATTGCATTTTCAGCTGCTCTAGCATATCTTGTTAAAATTATTTTTCATAGTCACCTTTCCTCAAAGTTGAAAACCCCTTAAAAGTGTACAACTAATTATCATCAAACTAAAGTCGGTCAATTAGAGGGGTGTTTCTTTAGAATTGTTTGAATCTTTAGTGCTTTATGATTAACTAAATTTGTCCTGTACTCTGTTAAGCTCTTCGTTTTTAATAATGAGAATAAATAATTTACTTTTTCGTCCTGGTAGTAATGTACATGTACTCAGGAAGGAAGGGGGCAATGGGCTGTGTATTACACAAGTCCCCAAAGTATAACGTTTTCTCAATCGATGGCTTAACAACTTTGAAGACTTTTAATGAATTTGATTGGTTAATTCATTAAGTTAAACGTCCAAACTACAGAAGAGGGAAATTTGTGTATCATCATTTGGTATGTATACCAATTTATCGGCCATTGTCCTATCTCTTTATATCCCTGACATGTAATGGAAAGTCTTGAAAATTTATAAATTATTAACAACTATAAGAGGATATCATGAAACAAATATAAGAAGATAAGGATTATAAACGTCATAAAAAATAATTAAATGGTTTCTTTTTCAAATTATTACCACCGTATCATAAAAAAAGATTCATCTTACAAGTTTAATCATTAGCAGGAAGGTTTCAAAGTGTTAATAAAGTATCACATTAGAGTTTCTGTATTTGCCAACATGTTTTTTGACCCGCGACCGTAGCTCAACACGTAGCGCATCCGCTCGTCGTTGGGATAGGTTCGAATCTCTGTCCGACACCGCGTCATTACTAATGACGTTAAAATGGTTCCTGCTACTGCTATGTCAGATGCGTGACATAAATATTTAGAGTAGGGGAAATGCCTTGGCCCAAAACAGACGCAACTCATTACCAAGCACAGTTAGGACTTCTCAGACAAAGGTCGTGCAATCAAAGGGTTGGTTGTCTGATGGGTATTGATACCCTAGGCGATTGAGCGCGTTACACTTCAATTTGAAATAGCAGAGTATGTTCAAAGTGACGTGGAGAGGACTTGTACCCGTAGCGTCACAACGCCCCTAGTGTCAATAGTCAACATGTAGTTAACCCCTAAGAACCAATCAAAAGCTGCCTTAAATAAAGAATTTAGATTCTTTTTCCTGGACGAAAACAAATAGAAGTAAACTAAGGTTGCTGCTCATTTGGAGAAGGTTTTAGGAAAAATGAATTTGGAAGTTGGAATGTTCATATTTATGGATAAAAAACTAATTGAAGTAATAAAACATGACGAGTCAATTAAGAAAAACTTAATTTTTCTATATGTTAGAAGATTTTCCCCGTTCTCATTTTAAAGAATTATTCCTGGGTAAATCTTTAAATTTTCAAAAGTTTCATGAAATCTGAAACCCATACCCACTTCTTTGGTTTCGGCAATGTACTGAGACGCTTTAAGGATAAGGACCCCGCTGTGTTAAAACTTCTTGAGAACAAAAAATTTAATTTGTTAGAAATTCGGAGGTATTTTTGGTTCACTTATTTATATAGGGATTCTTCTAAGTTTTCTGTTCAAAGTTTGTGAAAATATAAAGTTGCATAATGAATCTATTCAATTAAATTTTACAATAAATATACACATGTAGTTTGAAATTCATGAGCAACATGCACATTATTATAACTTTCTAAACAATATCTATTCGAATGATTGTATTATTATTTAATGTAAGCTTTTGTTTGATAGCAAAGCATATTTACAACTCTAATTAAAAGGGTCTCATTCGCCAAACCCTATTGGATAGCTTTTTTTGAAATGTTTATTTTTGTGTTTTTTTTTGTAGCAAAACTACATTATAACTAAATTTGTCTTTAGAAGATAGGCTACTTTGTAATTAAAGTTGTATATCCGTCCGTAACCCTATGAGGGAACTAAGATTTACTAAGTTGCTATTAAAGCTAGACCTTTGATTTTTTTGGTCAACATTCCCATCATTATGGGTCATATATAAGTAAATAACATAGATTTCCGACTGTTTCAGCTGTTTAGCAACTTTTAAATTTTTGAAAAAAATATTTTCACATATCTTTGGATATCTGGTCCGATTTAATTAAAAGTTTGGAAAGAGTATCAAAATTATATTTTTCATCGTTCTAAGTGATTTGGTGCTCATAGATGAAAGGACAATAAGCTTTGTTTTCGACTTTTCACATATTTTTCATTTTATCTGTTATTATTGAAGATAAATTGTTGATTTTTTGTGAAGATAGAGGTTTCGTGATTTTTTAACATTCTTAACATTTTCTATTCTTGTGTCCTTATTTCTTTTTCTTCCTTTCTTTTACTATGACCATTAAACATCATTCTCCGTTTGTCAATTCATGGGCTTCACTACTTATGGATCTTATCATCCTTATTTTTCTTTCGAAAACATATTATCTTTTTGTAAAAAACTAATTTTGTTAAAGCAAATCCTCTAAAATATAAAAGAGCACAAGGTGAGGTCCAGCATTCAAGTTTATTTAGCATATTCTTCATTTATCAAATATGATTCAAAACATTTGTATATTGAGCAAAATAAGCTTAAATTCTTAAAGGATTACACATTATTTAAACATATTTCCTAAAACTATTCTGAAAATCAATTGCGCAGTTTTGGTTTAGAAGCAATTCTTTAAATAGGTAGGATCGAAGGTTTTGTGGTTGGTTTTTAACATTAATTCCGTTTCTATTCTGTAAATGCGGATGGTCCAAAATAAAAGCAACTTATTATGCCATAATATGTTGGCCAGTTGTGAATCCTGATATGGAATATTATTCCAACTATATTTCATGTGGATATCGGTATTCTTGTAAAATTCATTCATTTATTTAAAATCCGTGTACATACATAATTATATTTGAAAATACGTTTACATTGCAGCTGTAAAAAAAACTAATAAAATTTGTAAAAACAGATAATAAAATTTGTAAAAAGACTAATAAAACTGGCAAAAAAGCTAATAAAACTGGTCAAAAAACTAATAAAATTGTAAAATTAATATACAACAAGGATGTCAACATCCATAAAAGCAAATATTGTATATAAATTTATTGCAAAATTGCAAAAATACAGAATGCATGAACACACTTTTATTTTTAGGATTTTATTATAGAGATGCCTCGCTTAAAATAATTTACTTTGTTATTTTTGGAATGGGTAGCGTTTTTTTTGTCGATTTCCTTGGGGAGGGTGGTGGTACCCTCCCCCAAAATAGTTATAAACCTTCCCGGGACCTATGAGAAGCTAACCTGTCCAGGAGAACCCGAACGATCCAGCGGTTAGCGAGATCCTTCGGTACAAACAGACAAACAAACATTCTGTTACTTTATTATAAGGATACTAGCGGCTTCGCCCCTAGCCTCTAGGGGCTTTGCCCCAAGAGGTGATAAAAAATTAATATTTATTGTTTTTAGTGAGAGAATGTTGCTATTCTTTCATTCAAAATAAATGCTGGAATAAAAAATAATAAAGGGCAGCCCGCGGCAGCCTGTAGCAGAGCAAAATAAAAAATAAGGGGGGGATTTTTTTGTTTTTTTGGGGGGGGGTTAGGGGTGTCCCACCCCCCAAGAAAATAGCTTAAAACCACCACAGGACCAGTAGGTATATTCCCTGAAGAGTAGAGCCCATTCGGTTCAGCGGCTACCGAGATCTTAAGCTTCAGACGGACAGACAGACGGACAGATGGAAAGACAGACGGACAGACATCGTTCTACTTTGTATTATAGATATGTACATATACATGTTAACCTATACTTAAGTATATATGTCAAAGACATCAATAAAATGAATTAATGTCAGATAAAAACAATTCAAAAATATATAGATTAGGCAATAAGAAATTTTAGTAATATGGTCCGTCTGAAACGTAGTTTTGAAAACCAAAATTTCCTAGTTGATAGTGAAGATAGATACATCATGTCTAAAAGCTTACTTAATGTCGATTTTTTTTATTTAAGACCATATACAGCCAACAACTGTTTTGGCAGACAGTCTGTCGTTAATGATATAGAAAATATTAAGGTATAATTGAGGAATAAGATTTAATTGGCTATTATTAGTTATAGATGGATTAATTAGTGCTTTCCCTCAAATTATCTAGCGAGCACAGAAACCTCCCTTCACGCTCAAAATGAAATGAAAATAAGAGGTGAGATGAGGTAGTTTTTTTTCTCACCCTAGCCACTGCCAGAGCCCTAATTTCTCAAGCCTATCCACTGACGGAGCCCTAATTTCTCAAGCCTAGCCACTGCCGGGGCCCTAATTTTTCAAGCCTAGCCACTGCCGGAGCCCTAATTTCTCAAGCCTAGCCACTGCCGGAGCCCTAATTTCTCAAGCCTAGCCACTGCCGGAGCCCTAATTTCTCAAGCCTAGCCACTGCCGGAGCCCTAATTTTTCAAGCCTAGCCACTGCCGGAGCCCTAATTTCTCAAGCCTAGCCACTGCTGGAGCCCTAATTTCTCAAGCCTATCCACTGCCGGAGCCCTAATTTTTCAAGCCTAGCCACTGCCGGAGCCCTAATTTCTCAAGCCTAGCCACTGCCGGAGCCCTAATTTCTCAAGCCTTTAGCCACTGCTGGAGCCCTAATTGCGAGGCTACACTGTACACAGAATAACCTAACCTTAACTAAAAACATAACAAAAAACATTAACTCACAAAAATAATGGAAATTAACCATGACATGCAAATAAACATGTAATAAATACCTACATATATCAAATTTTACGTTTTCATCCATTACTGACAAAGAGACAGACGAAAATACCTAAATGTATAGAATGCCTTTCTTTTAATAAGGAAATATATAGATAGTCAGATCAATTTAGTATATACCTGTTTTTGATTACATTTATTACGACTATAAAAGATCCAATATTCTTTATTTACAACAATATATCTTTCATAATAATATTGTATTCTATGTTTTTGAAAAGTTTACCAATCGACCTTTGTGGTTTTAAAACAATCACGAAGAATATGAAAAATATTCTCTCTCCAAAAAATATTCAAACTTGTTTCATAGTATAGTGAATTGAAAATTGCCATTTTCCCCCTTTGGTGCCTTCCCTTACCCAATACCTTGCGAGAAAACCCTGCAGGCTTTCCTTAACAAATTTATCTTACCTAAAGTAAAACAGAAAAACACATCTATCTTCAATTTTATTTTCAAAAAAGTAGGGGGAGGAGGTCAACGGTTGTCTAATTTTCTCTTCTTTTTTTATCCTTTTTTATAACAGTTCCAAATGCATTGTTACTGTGTACTGGTATTATGATATGTAATGATATTATTGTAGGCACTGGTTTGACATATTAATAATGGAATCTAGACACAAAATACATGTTATCTTATATTAAGTAAAGAAAAAACCTCAGATACCTATGTAACAATGTATATATATATATATTAAGGGATACATGGATTTAGCATTTTTCAATGCAGACAAATTAGTTTTTTTAGTTAAACTAAAATAAAAAAAAATTGGTTTCAGATACATTTAACAACGACCTTTCAAATCTATAGAAATTAAGTTCAAGATACATTTCATTGAATATTATGCCTTCCTCAAATTCCTTTTTTAACAACCTTTTTAATAAAAATTTTATTATTTTGGCGGATTAATATAATTTTTACCTGATAAACCTACTTTTACATGAAATCATCTTATGGTTCCTTTTTTAGACAGTGGTTATTTACATGGATCTAAAGGGATAAGACAAAGATCGATAAATTGATATACATCACCAAAATTCCCTTACAATTATTAAACAAAATGTTTGGACACTCAACTTAATGAATCAACCAATCAAAATTCATTGAAAGTCCCCACAGTTGTTAAGCAAACGGATAAGAAAACGTTTTTAAAAATTTTGAGGACTAGTGTAATAAACAGCCCATTGTCCCCTTCCTTCCTGGGTTATTTATCTGAAGATATGCACAATACATAAACATATATTGATACAATACACATATCATTATTCAATACTAGCGGTTTCTCCCCTGGCCTATAGGGGCTTTGCCCCAAGAGGTAATTAAAGAAAAATTAAGTATTTCTGGTGCTGCCATTTTATGTGAAGTAGTTTCCCCAGAATTTTTTTTTTTTTTTTTTGGGGGGGGCAATTTTCATTTTTTGGGGGGTTGGGGGTGTCCCACCCCGCAAGAAATTAGCTTAAAACTACCACAGGACTAATAGGTATATACCCTGAAGAGTAGAATCCGATCGGTTCAGTGGTTACCGATATCTTAAGGGACGGACAGACAGACAGACGGACAGACATCAAGCTACTTTGTATTATATATATCAGCTAGTTGTTTGAGATAACAAGGACAATAACATTCAACAACTATACCAATGCATAAAGTTGCTATTTTTGAAGTCGTATTTGCTTGTAATCATAAACATGAACATTACAATATATAATTATCAATACAGTTAGGACTTCAAACAAAGGTCTTATAATCAAAAGGTTGGTCTATTGGATGTTCCCTTCTAATACCATATATTGGGCTTTAGAGTATCGCATCCCAATAAAAGCGGATGATGCTCTGGCTTCTCTATAGATTACTTGAGAACCATGCCCAAACAAAGTAATTTAAGTAAAAAGTTGGTCAATTTATTATATAAATAACCTTACATATAGAAATAAGACTTTAAATTATTATTTAGAATTACATCAATCAACTGACATATAAGGTGTATTTAAGATTGATTTTTTAGATCAAGTTTTATAGAATTACTAGCAGCTGCGCTCCAAGCATCTAGGAGCTCTGTATTTAAAGAAGTAAGGAAATTAGTAAAATAGCCTAAAACCTAACTTAAATATATAAATTAAATAGCCTTAAACTATCCAGGAACCTATAAGTAGCTTCCATAAAACAGAGAACTCAATAGGTACAGTAGTTATCGAAATCTTAAGCTACAGACAAAAAAGCTTACTACTTTATATAATAGGATATACTAAATAGTTGTTTTAATTTAATAAAGAGAATGTTTAATTTTCAAACCTTATATCATTGTTAGTAACATAAAACTTATAAGTACTAATAATCAATATATTTCTTCTTATTAAAATATTTAATCATAGTTTACTAAAAATAATTATAAAATTTAACAAAATTTATAATCATCAATTCGAGAGAATTGATTAAACTTTCTTCTCTTAAGAAAATCAAATTATTATTTGGTGGGTTTAATCATTTAATGTAAATTACAATCAGAGTCGTGCTGAAGAGGGGAGTAAACCCCCCTGATACACCCCCATAAAACAGCCAAAAAGATGTCAAAGTAAAAAGTTACACGGCCCATAAATTTAAAGAGGGTGCGAGAAAAATTTCGCGCTTCACCCTCCAATTTGGGTACATGGCAGATTTACCACTAGCAAAAATACAGTGATATTACTGTCATAAACACAGTGATTTTCTGTCATAAACACAGTTTTACTGTCAAATTCACACCTGCGTTTTTAGGGGGTATGACAAAAATACAGTTATTGCACTGGCATATTCACAGTTTTGCTGTCAATTATACACCTACATATTGACAAAAATACATCTATCAAATTTATAATTTGTCAATTATACACCTACATATTAACAAATATACATCTATTAAATTTATACCTACTTTTTTATCCATAATATTTAATACATCTATTACATATAGAAAAATGGTTACATTAACATGACCGTCAAGGAAGGTGAAAAACCTGTGTGGTTAACTTATTATCCCAAAATAAAAAAATTGTTTACTTACACCATAAGTGATATCGACAGCTAACTGCCTAAACATGTTGGTGTTAAATTTGATACAAAACCAAAATATTTGAAAAAGAATTAAATAGAATCTAAATTTAAAGATCATTCTCTGATATGAAATCTAATATATGTTTAAACTAACGTCACCACTCTACACTTTATCTTTGTTGTATGTCAATAAACTTTTTTAAAACTTTAAAACCCAACAAAAGAGTTATCCACCAAAATCCCTGGATGTCACCAGCTTTACTAAACCTAAGAAAGAAATAAGAAATTTAAGGATAAAACCGTTGATAGCAATAGAAAATTTGCCATTGCAAATAATATTTATAAATCTGCAGTTAGGAAAGCCAAAAAAGAGTACTATTTTTCTAAATTCAATGAATTTTCTTCTAACATGAAAAAAACTTTACAATTAATCAACTTATTAACAAGAATTAAAAAACGCATTCTATCCCAAATCTTTTTACTGGTGATAACAGATCTTATGAAAACTTTCAAGATATTTGTGAATTTTTTTAACAATTTTTTTATTAATGTTGGTCTCAGTCTAGCAGATGAAATTCCATTTTGCAAAAATTATTTTAATGACTACCTTGGGGTTCCAGTCAATGGAAATTTTGTCTTTCAAAAAATCACCTCTCAAATAATTTTTTCTACTTTCAATAAACTAAAACCTAAACTAAGTTGTGGACCTGACAATATTTCTACTAAACTTTTAAAAGAAATTATGCCTAATATTATAGATCCTGTTGTTCACCTATTTAATCTTTCATTTAAACATGGCTTTGTTCTAAACAATTAGTAGATTGATTTAACTATTATTAATAAAGTTTTAACAACTTGGAAAAAATATTTATAATTAATATTAATTTAAAAGTAGGTGTATTTTTGTCATCAAAACTGTGAATTTGACAGCATACTTGAATTTCATGGGTGTGAACTTGACAGTAAAACTGTGTTTATGACAGCGGAAAGGTGTAATTTTGACAGTGGATGAAAAAATATTGCCAAAAATACAGCTAAAAACGAAATTGACAAAAACACACCCAATATTTGTCAAAAACACAGTGGTTGTACTTTTGCTAGTGGTAAAAGTGGCAGCACCCCTCCAATTTACCAGTCAAAGAATGCTTTTTACTTTTTGAGAATGATGATTATGTAAATGGTGGACACCTTAAGGAGTGCATCTGTAGTGGCCAAACCCAAATCATATGTTAGCTGCGCTCCATCTTACTGTTCTATTCCTTGTTAAAAACGAAAAATTATGGTTATTTAATTGTTGTATAAATTATAACCTCGGATTTATTACAAAAATACAAAATGAAAGGAATCTGCAGTTTATCTTGCTTAACCCATCCTAAATTGTGAAATTATCAGGTTAAGCAGGATTATAGAACTATAGCCCCCAATCCTAAGTTGGGGGAGAAGCTACTTATAGTCATAGTAACCTATCCTAAAAGATGTATGGTATACCTACAAAAATATACCTTAGTATTGTGTAGACTTTTATTAAATAAACTTGTACATATTTTTAATCTAATGTGATTGTGATTAAAAGTAAGGAATCTCTATGATTCGCACTTGTTTAGTCTTACGTGTCTGCTTGATTACACTTCATATGCATTAACTCTAAAATAACAACCTTCTTGTTGCACTAGGGCCCACATCCCCCTAAATTTTGATTCAAGCATTTTGACAAAATTTTCGGGTGCGCTAAGCCACAAAAAATCATTTTATTAATCTCTTGTGATAACTGCAGTTTTAAAGTTATCAAACTTTTTTTTTTGAGCTTCTAAATGAAATGATTTTCCTTGTATGTACTTTCATATATTCAACTCTCCAGAAACTATGAATTTAAATTACATAGTTTAATACTTCATGTTAAAATTATGTTTTTACCTAACTCACTATCCTTATACTAAAGTAACAGGATGTATGTTTGTCTATGTGTATGTCTGTGTGTTTGTACCGAAGGATCTCACTAACCTCTGAACTGATCTGGTTCGCCTTAACAGGGTAGCTTCTCATAGGTCCTGGGAAGGTTTATAGCTATTTTGGGGGAGAGTACTACCACCCTCCGAAGAGAAATCTCCGCTAGAAAAATAACCCCCCCCCCAAAAAAAAAAATTTCCTCAAGTGCCCCTAGAGGCCTCTAGGGAGCGTAGCCGCTAGTGTCATATAAACTAGTGGTCCTTCTATAGTCTACAGGGGCAAAGCCACCAGATAAGGGGGGGGGGGGGGTCCTCCCACATTTATTTCTGTTTTGTTAAAAGAAAATAGAAGAAATGTTAGATTTTTTGGTGCCATTTATCTCTTATGGTGTTGACACAACCCCTGCCAAATAGCCTGAAACATGCTTTGGACCAATGCTATTCTTATCTTAATATTGTTGAACGCTAGATCTAGGATATTGTATCAGACCCAAACTCTTACTACTTGCTACTCTATGGTTTAGGGTAGGATTTAATTGTTTTTTATTTTAACTTAAAGCGTTCTGGCCGTGTGATTCTTGTTTTGTATGCTATGAATGATGATGGAATATAACAGTTTATAATGATTTAGTAAGAATTTATGAGTACTTTGTAAGAGAGCTTGCTTCGAAGGAATGACTTATTATGTATTTATGTCCAAATTGTTTAATTTGATTATATAGAAAAAATAGAAAGTATATGTAAATATGCAATCTATGCCTCTATTTTAAATTTTATACGATTTTATATGCCATTTAGGTTTTAAGGCTTTTAATTTATTTTAGAGATCATTTAAGATTTAGATTAATGATTTTAAACTATTGACGAATATTATTTTAAAGCTAATGAATTATCGAAAGAACGTGGCAATCTTACAATAACCTTTCCACAAAGTTTTTACCAATCCTAAAATTAGGGTTCTGTAATCCCATTAATTCTAGTGTGTCTATATAAACCTGAAATTTACCAAAATAAATATTGGCCATCTAAATTAAAACATATGAAGGTGTAGCAAGTAATCTTCCAAAGTCAAAATTGCCAAATTGCATACATAAATAATAGGGATGTGCCGGATTGGATGGATACGGATATCCAGCTGATTTATACTGCCGGATATCCGGTATTCAGATTTTTATCGACACACTAGAATAAAAATTTTGTGAAAATCTTTAAAATTGAGATGATACAAACTTTATAAAATCTGCAAAAAGACCTGTTTCTAAAGATTTTGTAGTAGCAGGTCTATTATGATTAATGTTAAATTCTTCCATTCCTAATAAAAATACAGTTGAACTATTAAAGAAACTTAATTTATTTACTCTTAAAGTTAATTTTAAACAAATGTATCTTTAAAGTTTAGATAAACATATTTTAGAAACTATTTAACTTTAATTTTTCTTACAAAATTTCATAAAAAATGATGTACGTCAATTGTAACTTGAGTTTCATATTTTGCACGTATTACCTTTCTAAATAAATATAAGCGAAGTAATTATACATTTTTCTACTAAAGTCCTGTTATCTAAAAACTATATGGAAACTTTATCTCATAAACTTTTTCAATCATGGATCCTTGGATTTTTTAAAATTTATCTATGTATAATACACCTTCCTTAAAAAATATTTAATTTATGTCTTTTTGACTTATTGCATATGTTTGATAAATATTTATATGATATTTATTTTATTTCTTTAGATAAAAAGAGTTTATATATAAAACATTTACAACAATGTACGGAGTGTTCCGTGTATTGAAAAAAAACTACATAGATGCTGTGAGTATTGGTGCAAAAAATATGACGTAACAAAAAAAATTAGCCAATGAGAGGCCGTTATTGACCAATGGCGGCAATGGTAGTGGACTCTCATTGACTAATTTTTTTTGTTACGTCATATTTTTTGCACCAATACTCACAGCATCACTACATATTTTTTTTTATTAGCGAATGTACTAATTTACTCTACAAGTGTACGTGTATGTCTTTAGCGATTGCTTGGCCCGATTTTTATTGGAAGTGCTTTTCTTCACTTTACATAAATTATTTTAACTTTCCCAAGCATTCCTCTCCCTCTCTATTCCACTGTTTACCTAACTTTTTACCATCACTAACCTTAACACACAAACATTAATACAAAGAATACAATAGAAAGTAGAAAATGAGCCGGTCTAATAGTGTATGTAGCTCTCATATGGTCTTCTAGAAGAAAACCCTAAATTGTACACTAACTATTCGCCAGTCAAATGATTATTGCAAAACCATATTGTAGTTATAAGCAAACAAAAATAGAAGAAAAAGCAGTTTAGCTAATAATTTCTAAATTCCTAAGTTACTATTTGACGTGATCGTCCTTGTTTAATTTAACATTTCATCTATATGTCTTTTTGTAATTGTTCTGTAAACTGGCCGCACATTTGTAAAACAAGGATGACAACATCCATAAAAGCGAAGTTCTGAAACGATATGACAGACGAACATTAACTATTGTTGAGTGTCAGAACTGAATATACAAAATATGAAAATATAAGGTTTGACAAAATTATACGTAAATTTGTTGCAAAACTTATTAAATGCAGAATTCTGTTTAAGGACATACTGACATTTTAATACTTGATTTTAGAGATGCTTCGCTCATAGTATTGTACCTTATTGTAATAGGAATCAGTAATAAAAAAATCAGATCAATCAGATGATTTTATCACATAAAAATTGTTATTAAACAAGGATGACAACATCCATAAAAGCGAAGCACTGAAACGGTAGTACAAACGGACATTAACGCTTGTATAGTGTCTGAACTGAATAATCAGAATATAAAAGTATAAAAGTCAAAGCAAAATTGTAAGTAAATTTGTTGAAAAACTGCCTGATATAGGATAATGTTTAAGGACATACTTACATTTTTAGGACTTGATTATAGAGTTGCTTCGCTTATAATATTGTTCTTTGTTGTCTCAAGAATTAATATACCAAAAATCAGATCAAACGGATAAATAGTTCACATAAAAATTTGTTGTTTAAAAAGTAGAAAAATCAACATGTTTAAAATTGACGCACGGACATTCTGGTAATGATTATAGAGTTGCTACGTTTTCTAAATCGTACCTAACTACTACAGGAATCATCATGCAAAGTTTGAAATCGATAGGACAATTCTAACATGCCTAAATTAACGAATAAAAGCTATCTATCTCGGACGGACGGACGGACGTACGGACCGACGTACGGACCGACCCTAATTATAGAAAAGCTTCGCTTTTAAAAAGTAAAAAAATCAACATGTTTAAAATGGACGTACTGACATTCTGGTAACGATTATAGAGTTGCTACGCTTCCTAAATCGTACCTAACTACTACAGGAATCACCATGCAAAATTTGAAATCAATAGGACAATTCTAACATGCCTAAATTAACGAATAAAAGCTAACTATCTCGGACGGACGGACGTACGGACCGACCATAATTATAGAAAAGCTTCGCTTTTAAAATTTGATGTTACAGGTGTAATAAGCATGTTAAAAAATATAACTACATGATAATATTGAAACACCCTGTATGTATTGTGTATACATATGTATATACGTTAGATCTTTTCATGAAAATACCCTTTTTCGAATTTCAATCTTCTGCTAACCTAAAAAGTTACTTTAGGGGCCTAGAAATATATGTACAAAATTTCAGCTCTCTATCTCTACTGGCGACCTAGCGCCAGGCATGTAAAATATCAACAGATAACGGTAGCACGGCGGTTTTAACAATATCTCAGTAATGTGCAGGTTTTTAGCTCTTCTGCATATTTCAATTTAAACACATAAGGCCAAAGATATTTTATCCAAAAAATCTTTTGTCAAAGTCTACTCTAGACCTAGCGCCAGTCAGTTTTCTAAAATCATGCATTTTATACCTGTGAAAAATGAAATCACCAGCGCTAGGTGTAGAGTAGACTTTGAGAAAAGATTTTTGGGATATCATATCTTAGGCCTTATGTGTTTAAGTTGAAATATGCAGAACACCTAAATTCACCTTCCAAGCCATTCTCTAAGCTTTTAAATTTTTTTTTTGAAATAACGGGATTTCAAAACTGCCCTTTGAAAAGGCCTAAAAAATATCTTTTTTTGTCCCTTTTTTCACTGTATATAGTTACAACTTATTAAGATATTATTCTCAGTTAAAAAAAAATTGGCGCTTCCAGCACCAAAACAGGCAAAAACAGGCAGTTAAACTTCTGAACCCCTACTTAACCCCCTGACAGACCCCCACTCTATCTCGGCTCCTGTTACAGATAGAGACGTAAAACTTTTTTCTGGTTGTTCATGTGTATTTTTAGAGAATTACTTTTTCTAGTCATAGCGGTCAGACCGCTCCATATCCGCTTTTTAGCGTCCAGCCACTAAATATTAAAACAGCTGTAGAGCGGCCAATTTTAAAGCTAAGAAAACCAAATTTTATGACAAACTATTATTTTTTTATAATAAAAAATACTTTTTCTGACCATCGCCAAAAAACGACAAATAACGGAAACCGCCAATTTTGGCAGTAAAACGGCGGTTGGCAGCGCTAAATAATATTTTTATCTGTTTATAGTTCCAACTTATTAAGATATTATTCTCAGTTAAAAAAAAATTGGCGCTTCCAGCACCCAAACCGGCAAAAACAGGCAGTTAAACTTCTGTATCTCTACATAACCCCATAACAGACCCCCCTCTATCTCGGCTCCTGTTACAGATAGAGACGTAAAACTTTTTTCTGTTGGTTCATTTGTATTTTTAGAGAAAATTACTTTTTCTAGTCATTGCGGTCAGACTGCTCCTTATCCGCTTTTTAGCAGCCAGCCGCTAAATATTAAAAAAGCTGTAGAGCGGCCAATTTTAAAGCTAGAAAAACCAAATTTTACGAGCAATTATTTTTCATAACAAAAAAATGCTTTTTCTGACCAACGCCAAAAGACGACAAATAACGGAAACCGCCAATTGCGGCGATAAAACGGCGGTTGGCGGCGCTAGTTTTATCTGTTTATGATCACAATAAAGACTACATACAAAAATTGGCTGGTCTAGAGCTGTTTTAGAATTCCGCTACTGGCAGCTTAAAAACGGCAAAACTACAGGTAGGAAATAAAAAATCAGTTAAAAATCAGTCAAGGAGTGGCCAAACGGTCATGGCCTTACTATTCACGGAAGTTTATTATTACTCAAGAATTAATATATATCTATCAAAAAATTTAATTGATTTGAAGCTTACATGGACTGCCGCCACTGGCTGCGGTCAGCTGGAAACAACAGCTGATTTAAAAAAAAAATTTAATATGTCATGTAGGCATGTAAGATAAGCTTAATTTTACAATTTTAAGTCTATGAGTAAAAAAATAAATACACTGGAGCCATTCAAAGTTATTTGAAGACTAGGAGGATTATATCCTGCTGGATCATACCTGAACACCTAATTTTCATCTTATTTTTTACTAAGGTTGATTAAATATTACAAAAGTAATTACAAGAGAGTTGTCCTTACTTCTGATCTTA